>NC_040882.2:666408-1040808 GCF_900634795.4 Betta splendens
AAATAGAGGAGTGGAGTAAAGAGAGGGAGCAGGAGGAGGAGGACAGCAAGCCAGTTTGTGTGCATGGAGGCATAGACGAGTGCCCATTGCCAGGAATGTGTGTCTGTGTGCATGGGTGCTTTCATTCCAGGAGATGTCATGCTGTTTGAGCGAACGCTTCTCCGTTAAGGCCATCCACCGCCTGCTGCCACCAGCACCACCCCTGCTGTACCCGTCCGTCCTGGTGCCAACACCTCTGACACTGTAGCCACCAAAGCCAGGAGCCCGCCTGCCCCTTGTCTCGGCTGAGCAGATGTCACTCAATTGCCCTCCACCTCCTTCCGAAAACCCCATCGCCGCTGCCACCCCTTACAGGCCGTCGAGTCGGCGTTCCAAGCAGGCAACACCCAAAGTGTGAATAGAGAGGGGTGGCGGGCATATATCGACAGGACGGCGAGGGCACAGTAGGGGAGGGGGTGCTGGCAGGCAGGAATGCTCAGCATGGTAGCGTTGTCGATTTCTCGCACTCCCTCCGTCGCCTCCCCTCGTGCCCTCACGCCACCCACCTCTCCCTTACAAACACTATGCACATGCCACATGCACTGGCACATAAACACCAGTGCATTCTATTCTTTCCCCACTCCTCACCCCCCGACTGCAAAAAAAAAAGAGACACACTTTCCCCTCTTTCTCCCGAGATGACACCCCCTGCAGGCCTTTGGAATATTCTAATTCTGTTTCCTAACTCTTATTATGTGTGGAGTGTGTGACATGTGAATTGTAATTAGTCGCTCTGGGGTGAGCAGAGAGCGAAACCCCCACCACCACCACCACCTCTCCCCCCACAAAAGAGAAAAGAACCAAAAAAGGAAAAAAAAAAACACTGCAGGGCGAATAATCTTTCCAACTACCCCATCCAATTTTAAACCCCCAATCACCACCTTGTGCTGCTGTCGCTGCATTTGATTTTCTCACATAGGTGTATACATACACTCCCTCAGGCCTCTAGCGCTCTTTTGTTTCTCCTTCCGGTGCTGATCCAAGGCCATTCACCTCCCTTACCATCATACAGCACAGTAGCAATCTTTTCTTAGTCCGCAGTGGATCCTATCCTCAAGGAAGTTCTGTATCAGTAACCCAGCAGCCCGTGGTCCTCCTCTACAAAGGACCCGAGTAACAGGGGCTAGCTGAAGGTATAGAAGATAATGGGATTGAGGTGGTACTTAAATCTCAGCGAACCACAGCTGTTCAAGTAATTAGTAAATGGGATCCATACTGGGGGCGCTAAGCAGAGCTACAGCTACCCTGGGCCTTAGCAGTATGGGAATGTCTAGAGCTGTGATTGTCCAACTTTCTCACTGGTCTGTTTCTGCAGCGCGTCTTTTTTCAGCCCTCTTTGTGAACCCCTCACTTCGAACCAAAGGTATCGAAAAAACCCAAAACATACGCAAAAAGAAACAGTGCAAACGGGGAAATCAGGCCGGCACGGTGGGGTGGGGGCAGTGGAGGTGCAGAGGCAGAGGGTAGCGAGGAAAGGGGATTGTAATTTCACAGCGGTGTCAGAAGAGCCAGCCGAGGCCCTGCCTTTCCATTGAGGCTTCATTAGGGCGAACAATGGACTCCGTAGCCATCTAATTAGATGAGGTTAATGAGGAGTGGAGGGCCGCTGCCGATACCCAGCGTGCACGTTGTGTCGCAAGCAGAGGAGGTGGTCAAGGGGTCTTGGAGGCGGGTCACTCTAGAGCCATTTTACAGATTACTGTGGAAACGCAGCGAATTGAGTGAGTGCTCAACATAGTACCACACAGGAAGATTAACTAAAGATCCCTAAAGGTAAAATTTAAGTAAATGAGTTAATTCAAGCCAGTATTCCACTGTGATTCTAATGGATTCTCTCGATATTAGAATTCATCATTTATTCTTAATAATGTCTTACAATTACTTCAACCATGTGAGCACCAACTGCTGTGGTGAAGAGTCGGCTTTTTGCAATGCTTGGCTGGACTCTGCAATCCCTTTTGCCCCATTTTTTAAAACTCAAACGTCAGCGCTGAGAATAAAGCTCCCTTGCAGTGAGACAGTCAGCCCACTGTTCCTGCTGCACTGTACCTTTAAGTGAACCCTTTAAAAGACTTGGCTTGTTGCACAGTCAGCCAGTCATTAATGGCTGCATTCTGCATCCTTCATCCCACTGGCTATTGAAATTCATGGGTCAAAAGAGGCAGCTCACCAAAATGTTATCAGATGGAAAAGCTGATAGCAATGAAATGGACCAGATACTGTTTTGTTTAAATGAAGGCTAATTACATATAAAAGAGATGTGATGAAATCTAAAAGAATATTGGTTTTAATACACGCAGCATGTGGACTCATGTTACACAGTTGTCACAGCATTATGGGCATGTTCTACATATATAAAACAGAGTATACATGATATAGTCCATCTGCAGAGAAGGTCAAAACCAGTCATGACTCTACATGAGTGACATGGGCAAACTCCTGAGGCTACAAACTTACAGTACTCTCCTGTAAATGATGTAAAATGGTGAGAATTTCAGTTAATACAAGTTAAGAAGCACAAATTTTAACCATGCATTAGAAATTATAGATACAGTTAAGTATTGGAGTATTATATTTTGCAACATGTTAATTCTCCAGAACATAGTGTTGATTTTTCAACTTTTATCGAAGAATTATGGCGGTTATTAAATTACACTGTGCCTCCACCAACTATGTGGCAGTGTTGCAGTAAAGCACTCAAAATGTAAATAACAACAGCACTATAAAAAAAAGACAGCGACAACGACACCACACGCAGCATCTGATGTCACTTGCTATTAGAAATACAGCTAATTAATCAGGCATGAGAGAAATCGGACGAGGTGCTTGTGTGAATTTGAAATGCGACAGATGAGGGAATAGGTTTATGTACAGATAACATCGGTTAACAAGCTGGTGTTGAGAAACAGCAAACAGATATTTCAGTAACGCTGAACTCTGTGAAACACACAGCAGGTGTTGAATGTATAGCAGCAAGAGTGAGAGGCAAGCTGCAATGTAAAGAAAAAGACTTTGTTCAAAAAAAAAAGAAACACAAGACAGACTGAAGGAAATTAAATAAAATGCTCATATCTCTGTTTTCATACAGTCCAAATTAGGCCCATGCACTAGATTGTGCAACACTGTAGGCTGTTCATTTCTTAACAAGGAGCAATTTACCATATTTCACTATTGAAAAAAAAACCTTTTATAGTGTCCTAAATTACAACGCATTACAAGAGACTGACGGTAACACACGCCTGTGCTGTAGAGCTAGCAGCACAGGATACTACATGGACGTGAAATGTGATTTTGGTGAACTAGGAGGCAATTTCAGAGATTTCAAAAACAATGTTATGACGGCACATTAATGGAAACCAGGAGATTATTCCTGCTCCAGGAGAACCTATGGTGTAGTTTACACACGTACAGCACACACATTCAGGTAATGTCTAGTAATGTGTGGGTCATGGGCTGTAATGACCATAATCAGTTGTTGTCAGACTAATTTCAGATAGATTTTATGCACCTACATGCTTTGCAACCAAAGATCCATTTTATTTTACTAGACAGACAGAAAGACACATTGGTACACGGGCTCACAGGCTTTTTATTTCCCCATAGAAATGACACTGCTGCAATTGACATGCGCAAGCAAAATGTTAATCAAACAAACCCATTTCTCCTCAACAGCTACAGCAAACAAACAGGCCTCAACTTTCCCATTCAAGTCAAAATGACAGCGTAAAACTACACAACAGCAGCAAACGCGGCGTTCTTTATTCAGGGAACGTCAGCCCCGTGCTATTCTGTTGAAAATATCAACTTCAGATGTTGAGGGGAGGAAAAAAAGACGGGCGTTTTGTCTGCCTTTGTTGGCTTGGGCTTGATATGCCGAGTGAGCCTTTCAAGCCATTTGTTAGACTCAATTTCTTCCTCTGTTACATCTGCAGATTATGTTTCAAGCAAACAACCAGCAACACGAAGACACAGAAGCACTATTATGGTGAGGGAATGACAACCTGCATAGGTGGAGAGCAGCAAATACAAGAAAAGCTTAAAGAAGGAGTTGATGTAAAGAAGGGCAGGGAGATTGGAAAGAGGCGGAGATGGAAGTGATGAGATACAACGATGATGGGACCTGTGCGTGTTTGCATTGTAAATGCATGCACGCAGGCTATGCAAATGAAAACAGATTTTCAGGCCTAAAACATCGTCTGACTCCTATTGTTTTCTTTTCTCTTAACTCTCATGCATGTTTAGACTGTTTCAGCTTGAAACGTCATGAAGCGTCAGATAGAGCCATATAATTTGTTTCTGGACAAACAATCTGAAGATGCATTACCTGCCTTTTCTTATGACATGTAATCACGTAAGAGCAGCCACAAACAAGCTCTGAATATTGTTGTGTTTTAGTGGACTTTACCAACTGGGTTTCATTTTCCAACCAGTCACGACTTAAGGTCTGGCAGGTTTTTATAAAAACTAAAGTTTTTATAGGCTTTCATTTAATATACAAGGATATACGTATAAAGGAGTAAATACATAAAATATACATTGTTCACACTTCATTAAATAACGAGTAGACATGCATTGATGTTTGTCACAATTTTGACCATTTGATAACTAACTTGATAAACTACTCCAGATTTAACATAGCTAAGAAACACAAAACTCTTATATTCTTGTTTGTGTTCTGTCAGTTTGACAAAAAAAAAAAAATTTCAAGTTCATTAAAAAGTCAAGAACAAGGGTTTCTTAGCCTAGCTCATTGTCAAAGTTCAACTTTAACAAGAACATCAGCTTTTCATGCAAATATAATTATTTGTGGAATGTCAAGTATTCAAACAATAAACAACATGAGTTATATTCAGTAATACTTTAAATTGAACATCTTGAACTGGGTTTTGTCATTAGCTAATTAGCTTGTACAACATTATGTCTGTGTGCAAAGAAGTTCTAATCAAGCTGAAATGTGAGCCTGCTGGTACCGTGGTTTCTGTGTAATCTGTCATATTGACAATAACAATGCCATCTTGAAAAATCTATTAAAGAAGTGGAAAGATGAAAATAGTTTCCACATAACGGTAGCTACAGTACTTGGTCCAGCTAAAGTTTAGTCTTTGGCATGAAATTTAGTCTTTGACACAGTTTTACAGAAACATAAATTTGACCACAATATGACCCGAATGTTAAATCACAACATAACATATCTGTATTACTGCCTCACGTCTGTAACTCCTCCCACTCAGTCAAATCCGACCAATAAGATTTCTACACATGCAATTTTTTTGTCTTTTGTTAAAAGCAGAGTTTACCCTTGAAGCAAATTAGAACATATCAGATTAAGATTACTGGTAAATATTGTTTTCATTTTGAACAGTCTGTGGGATATTATTATGTGACTTCTCACAATGAATACATCAACTCTGATTACACTTATGAGTCACGCTTCTACTTTTATATTGCTATCATTTACATTCTGTTGTGGTACTGTAAAACGTTTAAGTCACTTGAATTGATTTCAACATTTTATTTTGGAACTCCAACAATTATAGAAGCAAAGCTTATGTAAATAAATGATTGGCCTGTAAGAATAACAGAACAGTTGGGAGACTAAATCTTAAGACTAAGATTCTGCATCTTAAAAACACATTTTTTTCATGTGTTTCATTACCATGTTTTTAACAGTAGTGCACTTTATTTGTATAAAAAAAAATTAAAACCCAGACATAAATTTGTCACCCAAATCTTGGTTGGGTTTAATTGGCCTAGCTTGGGTCAAAATACAATCTTACCTAATTAAGAATCAGATATGATGGTGTAGTGTGATCTCACCCAGGGTGATAAATTTGTGTTGTTTTTGTGCTTTCAGGCTCTGAACACGCATCCCTTGCAAGCATGAAAGAAAATCCTCAATCCCAGCAAAAGTGAAACCAAATCCTATTCCATATTCCACAGCTCTACATGCTATGAGTGTGTACACTTCAATAAGAAGGATCACTTGCCACAGAACAGTAGACTGCTGACAAGCCCTGCGTTACCGCCATTCAAGGCTTCCATTGGGCAAACTGCTTTAACCTAGATCGCCATCTAGTGAGTATATACAGTACTTCTCCTGTGGCTCTAACAACGATGACACACATTTACACACAAAAAAGCACGTTAGTGTTGATGAGACTGTTAATTTACACTAAAGTGTTCTTAGAACAACTGCAGAAACTGGTTTGTCATTTTTTATAACATAAAAAGCTAACGGATGTATTTACAAGGTCATCTAATCGTAAAGTCTTGGCTTGTTGTTAGACTGAGGATCCATATGTGTTTGACGTTTGTCGTGATGATTAAATTGTTCATTCCTAGACTGGTTTTCTAGGAAATAAACCATGACATATCAGGTTCAGCTTGTGTGTCTCTAGCACATTTAGCTTGTTTCATCACATCTGTTTTTACATATATTATTTTAAGGAAAATAAACTACATTATTAAGATTAGATTTTTTAGGGCAGCTTTTTGCTGGTAATGGATTATCCTAACCCTCCATTTTTCAAAATTACAAATAAATACATTTACTTTCTAACTGCAATTTTCAATAGTTTAAATGCTGGCTAAACCTTTTTCTTCTCTTTTTTATTGTTACACAAGTAGTAATACTGTATACTTTTCCTTGTTTTGTTAAATACGTCCTTTTAGTTTTTGTATTTAGGATGTTGAATAAATCTTATACTGATTTTAAATTGTATGCCAACAAGTTGCCACTGCTTTAATTAAAGTAACATTATGCAGGTTTTGTCTTTGCATCATCTAAATACTTGTCTTCTTTTATGCTGTTTCACGTCAGCCTTCCAGTTTTTTTTAATCAATTTTTTACTCATTTAAATTTAAATGTCCTTGAAAATATAAACAAAAATGCTAGAAAAACTTAGTAACATTGAAAGTTTGTTAGAGCAAAAGAGAGTTTTTTTTCTTATTATAGAATAAATGTGTAGATCCGTGTATGAGAAGTGTGTACAGTAGAGTATACTTCATTAAATACACTCACAAGCATACTGGGAGGCATTTATGCACATCTCCAGCCATAGCTCCATGTGTTTGCACACACAGTGTGCACACGTGTGTGTGGAGGCCATGCGCCTCACCTCGCTATAATGTAATCATGCGGGTCAGTGAGGCCGCCGAGGACCGGGCAGGTCACCCAACAGATCGGAACTAAGCTGCTTTGACCCAGCTTGGTACTGCATGCCAGATACACACACACGCACAGCATAATGGAAGTGTTGTACAGAAGGAAGAGTGTGAGGTATTTATTAAAAGAAAAAGAGTCTGAGCTATTACTTACACACACTGCAAGTATATTTACACACACAAACACACACCAACTCTTTAGTTTTCATTTAGGTCCAAAACTAATAAAACCTAACAGAGAAAATGCCCTATCAAGAAATTAAATCAACAATAGAAGTGATCAGAGTTTTCCAACTGTGTAAACACTGTAATGCCACATTAAAGTGCTGCAACTTGGGCTTCAGCACAGTTATTATGGCGAAAGATCTAATCATTTCTCTTCTATTAGCTGCTGTTCATATTGCCCAGGGACTTCCATTAGAATGAAATTAAACAGTGGAAATGTAAATATTGACAACATATGCATAATTGTTTATTCCACAAGCAACAAGATTAGAAAATTACTGTTAGTGTTGTGTTAATGTGAAAAAATAATGTTTGTATTAACTGGTAATGCAGAGTACAAATCGCTTTACACAAAAGCAAATACAATAGCACAAATAATAATTATTATGTGCATTTTAATAAGTGTAATGGATATATGTATCTTCTCCTTCCACCGATCACCTGGAACCTTTACATTTTATGTTTTCAACCCGCTAGAGGTCAAAGGTCAACAACTCCAAGATGGCAGTCCTTTGCAAGCTGTCCCTTTTTCTAAGAGGATAATCAATTACCAGAAGAGTGATTTTTGCTGTCATGTCCCCGCTCGTTCCTGCTTCTTCAGATCAGCCAAGGGTCCACATAAATTTGAATGTAAAACAAGCTCACCAGCACAGGGTTAAACACGTAATTAGCCACGACAAGCAAATATGAGGAGCAGACCTAGTCAGGAAGAGAGCTATGGTAATGCAGGAGACTTCGCAGCCTGCAAGGCATTGAGACGGGACGTGGGAAGGGGAGGGTGTGTGTGTGTGTGTAAAGAAGATTTCACATGCAGATATTAGAAATGCAATTGTCTTCTGCATACGGGGCGCCGATCTGGAAATTGACTTTTTCATTATTCAGTTAGTACAATAATTAAATATTCGATGCCCTGGGTTGGTGAGTCTACTGAACCACACAGAGGATATTTAACCGGGCCTGACAGATGTTTTAAATAATGCTTATTTATCACAACTAATATAAACTGCCCTAAACTGTCACTCTCCTGTGACCTACCTTGGTTTCTCCAGGCATTGCATCAGTAACTCACATCCAACAGTAGAAAGAAGAAACTTGGATAAATTAGCAAAGATTGTCTCTGGCTTTTTTTGTTGTTTACTTCTTAGCGACATCCCAAAACATGTGACGTCTCATCTAATTGGCTGTTTTCGTCTAACTTCCGGTAATTCAAAGCTCCTCATATCACAGCGCCCTTGTTTGTCCAGACAAAGACCGACCCAAATGTATAAATTAATAAATGAATACATGAGCAAACACCAAATAAATACACACACAGATGAATTAATACATAAATACATAGCTGTATTTATTCATAATATCCATAGCAACACATTCAGCAGCCACAGCACAGCAGAAAGGGAAAATATCATTATACAATAATTAGACTTCCATCCACTTTCCATTGCCTATTACCAAGTATGAACTAATCTATTTATTTACATCTGAAAATGTCAATGCCATTCACTATCACTGTGTGATTTGCAAGTCATGCAGCTTAGAAGACCCATCAAGGCAGAGGATAAAAGGCAAAAAAGGAAAGCGAAGTCTGGCCAGAACAAGGCAAAGGTATTAGAGGAGAGCCAGCGCACAGTGAGATTTCCAAAAGAAAAAACAGCAAAGAGACGCAGGGAATAGTGAGCAGGCTTGGAGAGGTTACAAACACATGAACGCCAGTGCAGCAAGGAGTAGAAGGAGCTGAGCCGGAGGTCACCCCTCGTGGGGGTTTCATCCATGGGGGTAAGTACGTCTGTCTCCATACTTTGCTTAGGTTTCCGTATTAGAGCACAATAATAGCAATAACTGTTTTCATTGTTGTAACGTTTACTCTGGCGCTCGTCATTTCTGGAAACACTTTAAACTGTTTGCTCAAAATGTCTTCAAACACAGGACGGTCAGGGTCACGTCGAGACGTTATTTTGAATGTAGTTTAGGCGGCGCATCCTCTCAAGAGGCGAAACAACACGCAAGTGGACTCAAACACTCGGCGTTGGAACAAAGCGCTTCCTTTAGATCCTTTGGGGCTGGAATGTATTTGCATTGGCAACAGGTAGTGGCAGAGGGGCTCAATGGGGGCCCCCAAAAACACCCGCTTAGAAATTCATCTGCTCCTTCACATCACACATCTCCAAGCGGACTTGTCGAGGGAGAGCAGAGTGAAACAAAGTGCTGGAGTGCTGTTGTTGACAGGCTCCAACAACTTATAGTGATCGTTCATTGCTGTGTTTGATGGACATCTGAGCACCACTTGTGAAAGCGTAGGGGGGATGGTGAGGACAGGGTGGCATGATCGGAAAAGGAGGGGGGAGCTGGGGCGGGGTGGGTGCTGGGGGGGTACAGGGTGTCAACGCGGGGACTGATGGAGTGTGCGCTAAAGCACTGTATTGAAAAAAATAAACAAATCAGAAACAATTAAGTGTGAACTCTCATGGAATATTCATAGGCGAGCAGCCTTTGCGTGACAAGCCATCACGCCACCTCCAGTCCTTTTTTTGTTGTTGTTCCTCCTCTCCATGTCCTGCACACATGGAGATGTGCCTGCCACTTAAATCAAATTAGTCATTAGCAAATTGAATCAACAATTAGAGCAAAAGAGCTACATGGCATTAGCGTCAGTTCAGTCATATTTGTCAACCTATCAGAGCAACCTCTGGAGTAGTTTCTCCTACGGTCCAACTCCTCTACGGTGCGTTCAAAGTCAAGACTGTAGCTCAGGGCTGAAGGCCCCTGCGTCGCTTCTCTGCCAGGGTCACCTCGCATCATTGCAGCTTCAACACACTCTTGTTTTTTGCCAAGCTACATTTGTTTTGTTTGTGGGCTCTTTGATGGATCCGGTGGCTGCCCTGATTGCCCCTCTTTTCTGCCTCTTCTGGATTATTTGTATCGACATTTCTCACTCCTCTCCACTGTTGCTTTTAGTTAAAGGCTGTCAAAAACATTGCTGGCGGAAATGGAAGAATCCTCATTATGCAAATGCTGGCTTCCACTGATGGCATGTTCAGTTTTATAAATTGCATCCCCTTGTCAGAAGTCAAATTGTATTTGAGTAACTTCAGAGAAATTGTCACTAAGGTTTCAATTTGGTTTTCCTGCGATGCCACCCTCAATTTATCAGAATGAACAGACATATGTTTGTTTTTCTATAGAGAGAAACATAAATGGGTGGATGTATATTATTATTATTTTTCTTTTTTTATTACTTGCATTAACTATCTTAGGCAAGGCTTCAAATAATGAAAGAACTAAAAGTTTTCCGGGCTGAATAAATTCATCTCAGAGTCAGATAATTAATAAAATATGATAAACAGCGGTGGTTAGTGTATATTTTAAATGACTTTCTCCTCACAGATTCACTTCGCTCGAAACGAGTTGACAGGCCATCCTTACAGGAAACATTAATAATCATGTTCCATTAGACATAACTGGGAAAAGCATTTAGAAGTTTTCCCTCTAAGCGGCATGAGGAACTTTATATAGTCGTAAATTTGTTGTTGTCTTGTTTATTTTGAAGATTTTCTTCAAAGTAAGGTTCCTTGTGTGTGCAGTGAAGTTTCTGACTTCCAAATAAAAACCAAATCATAACTTCGAGGTAAGCAAGGGACTGTGCTTTTTACGACCTTCACCTTGGTACTGCAGTAGCTTGGGAACTTTACAAATCATGGTTTCGTCATTTAAGGATGGGTGTGATGTCATTTCAAGGAAAACTTGAAATCTGTCAGGCCCGGAAACTTATTTAGCCCTTAATTTTCCTTAATTATCTTTACAATAAAAAGGTTTTAAGATAGTACACTAACCTATTAGGCTTGGTCATATAAGAGAAGTAATGCTGATTCTGCAGTTCAAAGCTACTGTTATACTGCTAGGCCTCCTGCCTTGTCGGCACCAGTCAATATTAACTTATTTTGCAGGATGCAATTTCAAGCAAAGCTTCTTTAGCAAGTTTCCCGTGTGCCATCCAGCAGACAATGAGGGATCTGACTTTGAGTTTTACCATGTTTATCTATTTACATTCGCTTTTAAACCCAGATGATTTATTGTCTTCTCCATCCAAGAGTCCTCGAACTGACATCAAACTGGCACAAACTCTCAATGCACTTCAGATTGGCAAACTGTCTGACTATGTTTCTAACTCTTCTCTATCATTGTTAAAACAGTAAAAAGTGAGAAAAGAAACACGACACCTTAAATCTCTGACAGCAACAAAAATAAATAGCGCCTGGCTACTACTGTCGACAAGCCAAACACAAAAAAAACACAAGAAAAGAAAAAAAAGAGGAGAAAGCGAGAAAAACCGTCAGGGTCGATTTTAATATTCATGAATTTTCTACCAGCTCAGTTCAGCAGTTTCGATTAAGCATTAATTAGGAGCCAGAGGGGAAACCAAACAAAAATAAGGAGCTGAATGACTAATGAAGGTGGTTGAGATGTGGGTAGACTGCCATGCTACTAATGGTTCGGTGTTATGGGTGCTACATGGGCAGGAGTGCCAGTGGTGTGGGCGGCTAGACGCACCTCTGCCCACACCAGAGATCACACTCAGAGAAAAACACACTCTGGCCATGGAAGAATAACATGCTCGCTTCCAGAGAGTGAGCAACCACTGCCGTTGAAAAACCTCCCAACTCCAGTTCGGAGAGAGAGGGAATTATTTGAAGCCTAATGTTCTCCTCTGGGTGATGGGAAATTCCTGCAACCCTTCAAATTTGTGTAACACTTTCCACACCAGCTGGATAAACTTTAAAAAAAAAATACATGCATGTTGGGGTCAAGCTGAGAACGGGTTTTTACTTTAAAGGCGTGACGTTTTCACATTAAAGCAGTGACATGCAGCATGCAGCAAACTGCTTCTAAGAAACTTGTGTGCCTGTTTCCTTGAAGCATAAAGTTGCTAGAAAAGGTTGAAGGTCGCATCGATCGAAAGAGAAGTTTGTGTATTTTGAAATTTAGCTTTTAAGTTGAGTTTAGCCATAAGGGCTGCAGGAAGGTTAGAAAGGTGCTGAGCATTGTATGCAGGAATTATTTATTCCATTTTTGCCGCCTGGACAAAACTAATTCTTCTTATAAAACACACACACACACACACATATTTACATGTACAGTAAGTCACATTTTCAGTGCTGTAATATTTTTAAAGAACACATACATTCGAAGTATTTACCTAAGCAGTTCATAATTAATATTAATGTCATGATGTTTATAAGCGATGGTTTAAATGATGCATCTCTGCCAGATAGATGGGATTTGGCCTAAAAAGTAAAAAAAAATGTGAAATGATTTAAAATGTAGAAAAAGTCAAAAAAGCCAGTTACCAAGTATTTATGTTATGTTATTTATGTTAAGTTTATAGGGAGGAATATTAAAATATAATTGATATTACTCTTGAATAATAGCACTATGAATGTGGATTTTCATTAGCCTCTTTCATGCCTTATTAAGTTATTTTAGAATATTATGTAAAATTCTAGTACAGCTGTATTTATTATTAGTATTACATAGTCAAACTGCCCTTAGGTTTGTTTAATACATTATGTCACGACTAATGTGAAGCTTAATTATTAGTGTACTGCATTTTTAAGAAGAAAATGTATATGTATGATTGTGCTGCAGTTGAATATATTCTTCAAATATGAATAACCTGCATAAATATGAATTTTGAATTAAATTTTCATTCATTATTGTCATGGCTTCAAAATGTCAGCTAGGGCAAAATTTACATCCTATAAATATATTCAACTCAATTATTTCTCCTAAATATTTAGTTAAAGTAAGTGAAGACTTGCTGAAATATTATTTTCCTATCGGTTTTATTTTCGTTGGCACTTTGCACGTCCGATCATGAGAGGGTGAAAAGAAATGCAATAATCCTCACAAGAACACAGGAAGAGGACAGAAAAATAAAAAGGAGAAGGTTATCCTTTCTTTTATCTGTTTGAGGAACGGCTTTGCAGTCTCCTCTCCCGCTAAAACAAGGATAAAGGAAACAGGGAAAAAAATAAATGATATTGTTACCAAGGTATTATCCTTAAGCCTGCCCATGATATTTGAATTGTATTGGGGAATTGTAATCAGGTATTTTAGCTTAGCGGTGCTGGTCTCCACGTTGAACGCCTACCATCTGGTATTGGACGACTGTGTGACAGACAGAGGGCTGGAGACGGAGGGAAAGCTGATGGTGGGGGGGGGGGGGTTGCTCAAATAGATAGAAAAAGAGAGGAAGCCGTTATCCAACTGAAAAGCCTGCTGACTTTAGTTTCCCAATCTCTAAATCTACACATTGTAATGTAAGTCCACAGACAGGAAGCTCAGCGCAAACAGTGTCTGTATGAGCAGATATAGGCTGGAGATCCCTACCAATCACCAGCAGAAATTTGCTAGGGCTTTGTTCGCTCTGGGTAGGAGCAAAAAAGAAAGAGAAAGGCACTAGTGTTTAAATTATTGGGATTTTTAGCACCTATCTTAAAGCCCCCAATATTATCCAACTGCCATTATTTGATCATTTGGAAATAAATGTGTTTTGACTAAAGGGATATTCTCAATCAAACTGGATCGTCTGAGTCAACGTGTGTTAATAAGACTAATTGGGGCATTTTAAAAGTGGGATTAAGTGGGGCCGGATTAAGTTGTCAACTACTGGGGCAGGGGATGTGTGATAACTTTATTAAACATAATTATTGAGATACTGTGCAGGTACAATAAGGTGTTGTTATCTTGGATGTTCATGGGCCCAGTTGTGTTGTTCTGCCTAGACAAAACAGACAGAGGCTCATCTGTATCAGGCCTGGGTTGTTTGACCCCGTGACCCCGCTTCGTCTGATGTCTCCTTTCCCTTGACCAGTCGTCCTTTCCCTTCCTCAGCTGCAGCCGTGGCTCAAGTGCCCTTCAACCACTCCGCTCATTGCAAAAAAAATAGCCATCCAGGTTCCAGAGTGTCTGTCGACCAGAGTGTCTTTGTTTACTGAGTTATAGTTTTGCATCTGATGCAGGTTATCATCTCATTTTTCTACACACAGCACTAGATCATCATCGTTTTGTGCTACCACTGCCCTTTGTAATTAGAGCGACTCATCTTGCATCGTGTCCTTTCTTATGTAACTATGGCCAATTTGATCGTCTAGTTTTTCTTTTCTTTGCCTCACCGCCTATCACAATTCATTACCACAAATTAGGGTTCAATAAAATTGCTATTCAAAGCTAATTAGGAGTTGGGTTTGTGGTGAGCTGAGGTCAGCGGATGGGGCTGCTCGAGGGTCAGAGAGGAGTAAGGTGGGTGGTGGCATTGAATTTGGGTGGTGGGGGGTGGGGGGGCTAGATTTGCTTTCCACATGTCATCTTGACCCAAACCAGCAAAGCGAGGGTCTGCAGCTGGGCCAAGTGAAGTGAGACCCCGAGCCCTCCCCTGCCCCCTAAACCCACACAGAAGAGGAGAACACCAGCACACAAAAAGAAAACATGCAGGCGTTCTCCCCCTTCCTCTCACCTGCTGCGTCCAGAGCTTAAACAAATCATTTTAGGGCTCGCTCTTATTTGGTTTCTCCTTCTCACAGAGAGGCAGTGGTTCCGCTCACTGTACTCTGTGGACAGTGGCTGGTCACACTGGGTCATGGCTGTCCAAGTGAACCCAGTGAGCTGGGCTCTGCTTCATCATGTGCACCAACATGAAAATGGGTTGACTTTCATTAATTAACTCTTAGCATAGCACAAGTAGCTGCATTTAATGACATCTCCGTTGTTTATTATATATTTAGCAGTTGTTCAAATAAACGCTTTGTTTGATGTGCACATGTCATAAAGCTGAGGGAAAAAGACAAAAATGAATACAGTAAATGAATATAGCTCCTGATTGGGAAAACTGAAGTGCACCATTACATTAGGACCACTTTAGCCACCTTCTCCATGTTTTATCCTCTTCTCAAGATCTTGCTCTTCAGTCAACAACTCTTTTCTCACCAGCAAAGCAGGAACCAACAATACAAGTGTGGTCCTCTAAAAAGGAGTGGGCACAGCGATGCAGTGAGGACACAGTGAGTTTGAAGTTTGACATTTTAGCTTAATCTCACAGGCTGATAAGCAAAGTGGTTACCTTTGATATTAGAATGATGAGTGATGAATATTCATTTCTTTATCCCTACTGTTATGTGTTAATGTGTCCTGACCTGCATTCACTTAATGGCTCCTTTATGTTGGATTTTGTACTTTAAGCGATGAAAGCAACGTGTATGTTTGTATGTTTGATATTTCACCATGATAACTCTAGCAGATTAGCTTTGATTAAAACGTTCATTAATAAAAGTCTAAAACTTTTAACATTTGGATTTTGCCTAAATAAAAAATAAACATGCTACATAACTGACTATATATAAATTTATTTATGCTTTGACCTATTCTAGATATGTTAAACCATCATTCAAAACCTTTTGTAACCTCTTCATTAAAAGTTTTGATCAAATAACAAGCAAATAAGCTACATTTTAGCTTGAACAAAGCTAATCTACATATTTAGCTTTAAAACTGGTAAAGAATGTAACATATCAAATATATATCATAATATAACATTGTTGTAAATACATGTTCATTATAAACTTTGGATGATTTTTTTTTTTGGGGGGGAATGTATTTTGAAGGTGTGGATTCCAGGGAGCTGTATCTGTAAATAAAGTAACACTTTAATAGAATTATAAAAAAAAACATCATGGTCCAATACGTTTTCAAATCAACTTTTCCTCATCAGCTGCTGTTTTTGAGTCTATAGTTAATGACACACTGTCAGATAATTTCCTCATTAGAGCATTTGTCTAACAAAGCTGGACTACACCTCTGCATACATATTTTCATAATATTAACAATTTCATATTTGTTAAAGAGCAGTTCTAGGTAAATTCTTTGTGATTGTGTGAAATGTCCCGACATGTCTGGTTAATAGGAATCAGACATGAACACAAGAACACATTTTGACTTCTTTTGTGCAAATACAAAAGCTCATTTGAAGCAGCAGAACAAGATGCAATGTGAGAAGCAAACTAAACCCTGAAAACCACCAAACTCATGGATTGTTATTTGAACTCGTTCTGTCTGTTCTCTCTTCAAGCACGCGGCTTTGGCTGCTCTTCCTGACATTCAGCTGCTCCGCTGAACCTGTCAACTTTCACTCCGCTTCTCCTCCTCTGTGCCCTGCATCCTCCTCTTCCTCTCCCGTCTCCTCCAGCTGTCTGCGTGCGACTCTGGCCGCGGCCCCAGCGCCACTGGAGGGGCCGTGTGAACCGGCCAGTCCGGTCACCTCGCATCAGTGTCGGCCTGGAATGCGCCACGGCCCCGGCTGGAGACACCACTCTGGGGGCTGAAGGGAGGGGTGGCGGTTGGCGGCCGAGCAGGTGCTCAGTTAGGAGGAAGGGGGGGAATAATGTTGATGTCACGTCCTCGCCACCCATTGTGACGGCGGGTGGGGGGTGGGCATGAACACCAAGGGACACAGAGAGCCCATGGGTGTGCCTCTCTAGAGGTCACCGTGCCAGATCAGAATCACACTGTGAGCCTTTACTTATTAAGTGGCTTTCTGTGCACACACTGGCCGGCACTACACGACAACCAAGCCTGTTCCCTCGCACAAAAACACCCCAGTAAAGAGATACCTGCTACTGAGACAGCCACTCCGCTGTGTCGGCCCCTGCACCTACCAGACGCTGCTAACAAATATGCTACACGATACCAGAGGTGTAGCATTTCTTCCTCCTTCCCTTCTCCAAACACGGCATCACAGACTCTCTGATCAGCAATTATACACTTTAGAGATATTAAATACAGCTGAGCAGGAACGGGAGGGGCCTCCAGGGACCACCAGCAGTTCGTAAATACACTTCTCTACAGAGAATAAAAGCAAGAGCCCTGCCATTTGGAGACATTATTCATGCACTGAGTGTAATGCCTGGGTAAAACAATTATGTTGCATGGATCCAGCTCTATTTACGTCCTGCATCTTGTCTGCAGAGTGGCGATGAACACAGGAGATGACAACTCTCCTCAGTTATCTGCAGCGAGCGCAGGCACTCGATTGTGTTTATCAGCTGCTTTCCATGCAGTGAATCTATATTTAACAGTGGCACAGGTCAGGGGTCATCTGTTTTTGAAGTGGTGAACTGGCACAATAGATTACCATCAATTAATATGCCATAATAACTGGCTTTACTTTCTTGCGCACTGTATGCATTTGTCTTTTAAAGTGATCTGGTTTGGCAGTCCTGCCGCATCCTCTGTAATGTATGCTAATGCCAGGAAAAACACTAAGGAGGGTCTCTGAGGAATCAGAATCCATATTGGGACTCACACCAGCAGCCATTTCTGGCATCAAGAGAAGTTTTTGAGCAGCCAGGGTGTCTCACTCATTTCCTCCATTCTTTTCATAATGTTTGGCCAAAGTCGTCTCTGTGAGCGGAGCCTGGTGAGTAGCCAGAGAGCCCATTATTTAAACTGGGGTCCTGACACCAGTTTATGACTGAATCACATTAACTAGTGTTTAACTGAGAAGGAATTGTTCAAATTCCCCCTTAACTCAGCGAGGCCTCTGCCAGTTTTTGCTGCTGTCACCCTCCGCTTTGATATACATGTTTTTCCACATTTGCAGCTGAACTGGAAGAACAGTCATCCTTTTTTTATCCTAACATTTTTGTAAGAAATTATTATTTTAATCTTTCTTACTTTTAAATCATTTACCCATGAAGTATTTTAATTGTCCTTTGTGTGAATTACTTGCTCTGGCACAAATGAATGATACATTTGAATTTCTATGTTTTAACATTATTTATCATTATTGGTAATGTTTCATTCTATATTGTCAGTATTTGTAATTTAGTCATGTTATTTTATGGGACGTCTAAAGGATATGGCAAGAGTTTACAGAATATTATTAATATGCCTTTGCCTAAACCTCATCAAATGGTCACAGTCCTTTGTGAAATTGTATCTTTTGTGAGCTGTGAACTTGAGACACTAAAGAGTTGTGACTGGTTTGTGGAACACATTTTAGTTGGAACTTGGCAGCCAACTGTTACACCACAGCCTTTACTGCTAGTAAGGTTCTTGCAAGTAATAGGACGTCTTCTTTTGATTTTGTGAATGTAACTTTTTCAAATTTGCTGAAAAGTCCATCAGTTCATCAATAGCAAAAGAGACAGTGATTCATAACATGACTAAAGTATTTTACAAAAGGAAACTGTCATTTAAAGGAGAAAAAAATAATCATTTGAATTCTTATTAAATTTGGTTTTCTGTATCAGGAAACTAAAGGGTCATACAAACACGCACACGCACACGCACACACACACACACACGCACACACACACACACACACACACTGTATGCCACACCTGGTAGATGTTGAAGTGGAAAGAGGCTCTTTGCTGTGGCTCTTTGAGTCATTTTAAGCTGAGGCCTCCTCACCGCACTTACCAACCTGAGAACTACTTAGAAGTAGAAGTAAATTGCAAACTTTCATCGGATAACAAGAGGCTGCGACCGTTGGGAGGCCTCTCCGTTAGCGCGCTACCATGGGCGAGGGGGCTGGAAGGACAACGTGAGTGACACAGCGCCTGGGCGCGAGGGCCGATGAGGAGAGAGGAAGTGACAGGAGACAGTTGCTACACACTGTGTCATGCTGCCAGTGTCACACCTGGCAGCTGTCAATCACTATCCTCACGAACACCTCGCTCCCCGATATCGCCAAAGCGGCTGCCAAACATGCCTTGAGTGGTGTCATCCATCCACACATGAGCACTGGCTCACTCTGACTGAACTCATCCTGTCACTGCAAGTCACAGAGAGGAAGGGAAAACGGGGGTGAGGGAGGGAAGCATCCATCTATTTACATATGGAAAGGTCACAAATAGCCTGCAGGCACTGTGCTAATTAGAGAATGTGGTAAAAAAAACTCCAAAGATAAATTAAAAGACAAAAATGGAGAGTTATCTGAGTATGGCGGGGTAATGAAAGTGGGGATAAGGTGAATGAAAGGAGAAAGGAAGTGGCTGAACCCTGCAAAAGAAGATTTAATTCCGTCACGGCTGAATCCTGAAACAAAGGAGCGGTTTGAACGCGGAACTGGAGCTCAGTGTTGCAAACACGTGCACGCTGAGAAGCGTCGATGCAGGCGAGATAACTGTCACAACCTCCCGTGGTCCCGCTTCCCAGCTCCAGTTGGTGCTCAGCGCGGCCTCCACCACCAGACACTGACCATATGATGGTGTTCAGATGGCCGGGCTCGTGTGATCTCGCTTAGCCAGATAAGCGAATCAACCTTTATAATTCATTGTGACAAGCTGACAGGGAAAATGAGTGTAAAATTTTATACTTACATGAATTTTTGTGTCACATGGCCGTCTGTGCACTTGTTTATCTGCCTGGCCATAGCCGTGGGCACCTTTCTCCGCAGGCGCTTCAAGGACTTTGTTTCCAGGCCTTCAGACACATCGCCCTTCGCCCTAGTGAATTTGCTGATTAATTTTGGATGCTCCCCTTAATTAACACCCCAAAGGAAAGTGTAGATTTCCTAGCCCGCCTTTGCTGCGGAACAAACAAAACGAGAGAGTCTGAAGAAGGATGACCTCAGGGAGACAGACGTGCCGATGTCCAAAATGACATTACAGGAGCGATGTGAAGGCCCCGTGACGCCAGGCCTAGACCTGGACGTGGGCGATGCCTCAGGAGCTCCCAGGCCTTTTAATCAGCGGCTGGAAACGAGCTCCCTATTAGTCTCATTTCATTTGCTTTAGCGACGGTGAAGATGCAGGCCTTGCATGATGCCACCCGACGCTTGAAACATGCTGTTCTTATGCCAGAGCTGGTGCCGCCTCCGGCCCACAGTCATTAATTTGTGCTACTCTCTTACTTCCAGTGAAATTGGCAGATGACGGACAGGGGGCGAAATAAAAATGTGATTTCTTTCTCTTTTTTTCCCCCTCTTCCCAACATCAGAGTGGATTTCACTAATTGGGTTCAATGGCGTCCATCTCGTCTTGTGACAGCCAAGCAGGATGCATGAGAAGCTGCGGGCAGCTTGGAGAGCTCTCACCCTGCCATGCCAGCTCAGAAGACATGCTGGCAGGAGGGGGGCGAAGTTGGAAAAGACACGTCAAGACAAAAGAGCACAGCCAGAGATCGCATGCTCACTTTTCGGAGACCTTGAACAAACAAACTTCCACTTTGTCTCGCTGAGGGCGAGAGGATACCGTGTCGACCCGTCACTGCTCAAGCAGAAGGTAGAAAATCAGCTGGCAAGAAAAGGGAGGCAAAGTCCTCAGAGATGCTCCCTGCCTCCTTGGCCTGTGCATAGTCGGTGCATCGCTCTCAGCGGGGTAATAGGAGGGCTGAAGAGTACACAAATAGCAAAATAACCAACTGGGTTGTGGAAAGAATATCAATGACATTAGGCTTCAACCCTTGCTTGTGTAGCTGTGAGCGCAAAAAAATCCTGCACTTACTCCTTCGCAGCTCACTTCTTTGGGCCTTTGAACCCTTATTTTTCACTCGGGGCCCCTCGTGTCATATGATTTACTGGAATTTATATGCACGCTTCTCCACCATGACGTGCCAGCACTGGGATCACACAGAAGAAATGAAATGTGAATTAAATAGGTCCAATGCAGAGGAAGAGTACACAGTTTAGATAAGTGCAGACTAATACAGTGTCCAATCAGGACCATTAAAAGCACATCCAATCCGCCTGCCTTCAGTAAAACAGACATGGATGCTTGAGCAGGTCGTTTCAGCTCTGCGCCGGACAATTGTTGGCTTTGTAATGGCAGAGATTCGGGGAGGAGAGGGAAAAAAGCTGAATTCCCATTACAAAAGGACACGAAGTGCAGGTGTAATTGGGATATTTGGGAGTGTTTGGTTTCAGGGTCCATCTGAGCCGTGGTGAAATGAAGCCTGTAAGTCTAGAGCATCGGCCTGGCAGGTGAGGCTGCCCTCTCGCTAGCCTCAGCGGCTCGTATCACTTTTACCACGCCCCCCTTTCTCCCTCTCTCCTTTGCCACCGTCCAGCCTCTCTCTTGTTTTTCTCCTTTGGCTTTACCTTTTCACCGCTCGCCATTTGTTTGCCGTCTTTGTTAACTCTATTATGGTTTCCTCCTTCTCTTTCTGTGCCCTAACAGGACATGACACCACAAGCCCAAGGTTCAGCCGCCCCCACCTCCCCACCTGCCAATGATAGTAGCTTGATCGGGCAGGTATAGGTAACAAATGAGATCAATTAACGTGTCCGAGAGGGGCACCTACCCGAGAGTCCGGTTGCACTAAACGATCTCTTCATCTTTTGTTTCCTCTGCGGGATTCCATTTGCAACCTCATCACTTTCCCGGCCTGAACAACGCAGCCGATTGTTTCAGCCAACCCCTTAATGGAGAAGGCCCAAGAAAGCCTGGCCTCTTCCCCCGGCCGCCTGTGTATCTTTACTATCAGAACTCCGACTCAGGACAGAGGGCGACCTGGAAGAAATGAATCCTCGCTCCCGTAACCCTTCCCACTGCCCCACCTTTTTCTTTCGTGTCCTTTTCTCAACTTTACAGGACATCAACAAGCTCCTTTTGTAGCAAATTAGTTTCTCCAGCTCCCTTTAATTGGATAACTTTGGCGCAAACAAGGGGCTGATTGAGCTCAATAACAACACTGTTGAAGGCAGAAATGCCAGAGCGAAGGTCAAGGCCAGTTCTCGGCTCAAGTACACGTACCAGAACTCAAACAGGATACAGATGCTGATACCATGTTCCCTTTTCTTCCCAAGCCTGGTACCATCTGTTTACACCTTTCCACAGGTTTCACCATCACTCACAGATGGAGCTATTTCCTTATATTCACTGTTGCACTTGACAAATTGACAGTCATTTTCCTAAATGTCATTACAAGCAGCTTAATGAAGATATGGGATAACTAATACAATAAACATCAAAAATGGCGCAGTTATCACGAGTCAGAGAGACAGCAGAGCCCAGCAACGGCACGGTCAAAGTTCTGAGCATTCTTTTAAATCTACTGGATCAATGTGACGCACTCTCCGCGTCTGTCCCCTTGTTCAGGCTGTCCACAGCAGTTAGATGGGACTGTTTACTATAACCTCGTAATCAGTCTGGCATGGTTGACAGCTCACTATTACCCCTGATAACAGGCCTGCTACAATTTCGCCCCCTAAGAGAAAATATATGCTTAAAAAAACAACTATAGGTGGAGAAGCTGCCCAGGCCCTTTCTGATGCCTTATTGATAGAGCGCTGGCCCTGTTATCTTTGTGTGTAATTTGTTTTCAAGAACTGTGATTTACATTTCAGTGGGATTACACCTTTTAATGCTACATGCGGGCGAGAAGTGGGCAGCAGCTGAATACTCCACATCTCCAACCACGGCGGGAGGAGGAGAGGGAGGGAGGTGGTGGCGGCACAGGCACAGAGGGAGGTGGCGGTGGATGTCTGCGTGGAGAAGTGGAGAGTTCAAACGATGCATTTCCAAGTCCTGAAGTGGAGGGGATTACAATTACAATTAAAAATCAAAAGGCCTGCGTGTCTATCAAGCGACGGCCCATAACCCTTTGTGTTCCTACTGCCAAATAACCGCGGCGTAGTGGAGGCTTGGCAGATGCAAAACACTTTCTAGCTTAATTGTGGCATATTACCGTAGACTGTTCACAGGGATATTATGCAATAAGTGTTATTTCAGGCAAGGTTCTAAATGGCATGCTAATGCGAGTCCCTTGGCAGCGCGTTAAAGAAAATCCATGCATCACCCCTGAAACAACAGCGGGGGCCAGTGGCAGAGTTCACTCGTCCTGTTTTGGATCTCACCTTGATGTAAGTACAACAAGACCAGCTCAAATCCATCTGCTACTGGGACTAAAAGGACCCGAGTACTACGCAGTTTCCAATAAAGATCTTGTTCATTAAATAACATTCAGCTAATGCTTGAAAACTTATCACACAACTTTTCAAGTGTTTTTACTTACTCGATCGAAAAGAAAATTATTTTTCCTTTCACCATCAAAAACAAATATATAATGTTAATGTTAAAATATTAATATTATTATTGTTAATATTACATTTCCTATAAGTGGCCTGTGACAATTATCAGATGTATTGTTCATAGTTTAATAAATAGTGGATGGCTGGTGGGAGCAAGTTGGAGATAGTAATAAGAAGTTGATTTTTCCATGTGTATAAAGGAGTTTGTAGCAGGAACTGCTGTCGCCCTGCTTCTCTCTTGGTGCCAGTGCCGGCACGCCACAGCCCCCTTACATGCTTCCTAATCATGTGAATTATTTCAGTAATTCAGATCACAACATTTTACATAATTCTTTGTTTATTCAGTCTTCCTCAGACAGTCAGTGGAATTATGTAAAATACGCTCTCAATGGCACTTGCTGTGTGTGTCTGTGTAATAGAATGCAGATTTCATGTTATTCTAACACGTTTGCTTACTTGGAGGCAAAGTGTCCTATTTAAAACAGAATTACACTTAAATGTCACATGGGTTTATCTAAATGTACAAACAGTGCATTTATTATATTAAATTTAACGAATCCTAAACATGGATTGCGGGAGCAAGAATAAGCGCCGTGCTCCGAGGGTTATGACTTACTAATGCCTATTTGAATTGTAAACGCTTCCTTCCCTTTCACTTTATTTACCCGCTATTCTCTCCCTGAAATGACATGACACCTGAAGAATTGCTCCTTGAATATTACTGACGAGGGCTGCCATTAAAAGTAAGAGAAACATTGCTTGCTTTTGTTGAATTAATTCAATCATTAGCTGGCAGTTTGAAACCTGCAGCTCCTTGAAAAGGCTGAGATAATACCATTCCTGCCGTTCATAATAGCCTAGTGTCTCCCAATAGCTTGCGATCTATTGCTTAATAATTTTCTGGCCAAATTATAATACAGGAATCCTCATTCAGCAAAGCAGAAATATTTCAATGCAGCAGTGAATGGAGGGGGAAGGAACCCCTACCCCCCTTTAATGTCTTTTTTCATAATGGCAGCAAAACAAGGAGATTATAGAGCAGAGGGAAACTCGTTTACCTCATCAGTGGCCTTTGTATGCCTTGAGTCAGCTTTCTGAGGGGAAGATGTTTGAACTCAATCATCGCTGCTGATGTGTGCAGCGACACCTCGTCACTCAAAGAAAGGAGAACTCTGTTAGTATTAAAATATACATCAATATATTAAAAGTATTGAAAATATCTAAATATTAAATATATTATTCATGCATTTCCAAATAAAATAAAAGATACATCCCTTTTTTATGAATGGTCTCTAAAGACAAATGTAGTCATAAATACAGCAAACATCATGTTTTTTTCATGCATTTGCATCAGCTCACAGACAGCCTGCTTTCTACAACAGCACATACACACACGGAGAATTGTTTCCATATGGGACAGCAACATAATAGCAATAGGGTACATTAGATCTCTTCTATACAGATGTTCACCTCAATTTCTGCAGCAGTTGGGTCCATCTGTGTTTACAGTGAGCTGCTTAGCACACGCCACTGTGAGGAAGCCACATCAAGCATATGGACATTTTACAAAAGGTTACCCTGCATAAATTAGGTTGAATGGCAATCTGTTGAGGAGAGGTGGTACAGCACTAAGTAAAAATGGATAATAAAGGCATCTGCGTTCATGGGTAGTGTATGTATTGTATTAGATTTGCCAATTTAAAATATTTTCATGCAATGAAACAGATCAGATCAGTCATGATGACAGTTAGGAATTAAAAAGGCAAATTGTGCATCTGTGTACTGTATTTAGTAGCATCCTGTTTACTTGCCTTCAAAGAAATTGTGCCAAATTCTTCTATTCTATATAACTTCTATTAAGTCGTGGCTATTACCTATTTATTGCTTGCAATTAGTGTATTTGATAATATTAGGAGTTATAATGTTCTGCTTATTATTTTGGACCTGCAACCTGCAAGGGAATTAACAAACTATAGCTTCAGAGCAAGAGAATTTTAGATTTTTATCACATCTTAGAGTGACATCTAGTGGATGTTGATCTCATGACACCACAAACCCACTGGAAGTCCAAAATGTAGTTCACTTGCAGTACAGAGATACTGAACAAATCCTTTTATGCGTGTTCTTGGTAAATTATGATTGTCTATTTCAATCTATTACACAAAATTCCATACATATGTTTTACAGATATTTTATTTTACACAGGCTTATCAATATTTCCAAAGACAATGAGAATTCTCTGGTGGTGGTTAAGGAACAAACAGAGCCTATCGGAACCTGACACTTTCTCATGAAACAGTAGCCAAGGTACACAAATGTTTTAGAATGTGATAAAAAGTGCCATTCAAACCACTAGACTACAATCCAAAAATGGGTGGTTTACTGAACAGGACAGCTCAACACATCTCAATATACCGACCACATAACGTGGAAAATGACAGGGCAAATTAAATGAAATCAAACATAGTCTTTATCAATCATCTAAAAATAATAGATCAAAAAATGATTTTCAGTTTGAGGTATTTCAGTATAACATTTGCATGTAGATCTTCACTTTATCTCATAATCCACTCGATTTTAAAAATTCAAAAAATCAAGCCACTGCTTTAGGTTTCCTGCCCTTTCACACATCCACCAACACCTTTAATGCATTCAGTCTAATCTGCCTATGTTTGCTCTCATCTGTGAGTTACCTTCATCACTGTGTGGGTGGTTAAGATTGATTAACAATAACAGCAGCTGACTGGGTACGAATAATGCACAAAACAAAGCATTTGTGAATCAAGGAGGATGGCAATGAGAGAGGCCCAAAAAAAGAGGGGGGGAAACCGCCACTTCCTATGTTGCCAAGTGTTCTGATGTTCACTAATTGAAGCTTTGTCACGCAGATTGGGGCGGGGGAGGTTCAAAGGCAAAATGGCCGTCCGGCAACAACACACGGTTTCATTTCAGGAGGCCCGCCGGCTTTGATGTGTGCTACTTCTTCTGCACATGCGGCTTTGATACGAGAGGTCACCTCGGCTGGTTGAGAGGGCTCACTGAACACAACAGGCCTCTGGGAAAATGGAGCGTTCAGGTCACAACAGGAGAGGAACAAGACCTGGACACTAGAACGCTCAAGGGGCTTGAATTCATATTCATGCAAAGATCACAGAGCAGCATTACATGTACAGTAGCCATAGAGAAAGAAATAATTAGTCATGTTGATGTGTACTATCAAATACACAATTTAACAATAGGAAGAATGTGCACCTTCATCTTATAAAAAATCAGCGCTGCACACACTAAACCCTGAAGCTAACAAATGCCACAGAGCATCTTCACATCAAATGAGTCAAGGTCCGTCTTCCTGCTACTAAGGTAGAAGAAGCAAGATATTTCATTACTTCTGGTTAATTTTGGTTTGATTTCATTATTAGCTACAGTAGCAAGCTCAGAAGTCTATCAGTAAAGGATCATCTGACAATTACAGTTATCTTTTGTGTAAACATTTTCTGCACTGATTGATCTGATTGGTTAAATACACATACAGTACAGTAAGGTCCAAAACTACACATTATTTGTACAAATGCTCAAGTGTTTCTGTAAAGCAGAGAATAGTTTTAAGTTAAGTTTTTAGTTTTAGTCATCTTATAACTATTGAGGAGTCTTGACCCCTGAAAAATGTCTAGAAAGCAGATGGGAATTGTACTTGATCGACAGCATTTATCACAATAAAATAATCCAATTAAATGAAATGAACATTTTGATGCTGTATATCTCAATGTTTTGTGGCAATAGAAAACATCCTGAAGGTGAAGTACAAACTACTCTAATAACTACAGTACTACTACAGTAGATAAATAGATTAATTTCCTATTTGGGAACTACTGTATTTAACCCCAGTTGGTCTTGCTGTACAACTGTGGCCTTTCCGTCCAAGCTGACCCAACCCAAATTGAGTGATGCCACAGAAAGCAGTAGAAGGTAAAAGATAAGGACACAAGGAGATTAATGTTCCTGCTCTTCCACTTTCTTTCCATGAATGTGTCTGGTAGAACTTGGTGTTTAAAACCAGTGACAGGCAGTCGAACCCTTGTTTGAGTTTTGTCGCAGAGGGCTAACGGCCCTTAACTCAACTTTCCGACGCTCTTTCATGGTCAGTTCCTTTGTTCTTTAGCATAAAGGAGAAGGTTTCACACAACGAGACCCTTTGAATAGCACACTGATCAATAAAGACCATCTAGCATGGAGCTCATGTTGGGGAATGTAGAGAGTGAGAAGTTGAAGTGCCTATGGAGTGGAAGGGTTTGTGCTGTAGGTCATGTGGTCAGCTTCAGCTGTTTGACCACATACATAAGAGTGAAATGCTGAGACAAATGTTCTTTGTGATGGCGCTTAACGCTCTGTAGAAGCCTCAAGGTTAAAGAAGTGTCAAGTTCAAATGGTGAAAGGCAGAAAGCTGGTGTTAAATTATGTGGGGCTGGGATTTACAAGTTCTGAATGATTTTGCAAAAAAAAATAGGCACCGAAACAGCAACAATCCACTCTAGCACCTGAGCCAGTCCCATAAATGAAGTCAGTGATCATTGTTTACACTTCCCAACATGCTGAGAATAAAAGCAGAATGTTTATTAGATCACGGAAAAGTATGTATGATAAAAATGTCATTACCACACCAGCACATCATCACCACAATGGTAATTTATTCTTCTTATTATTATAAATATTATGCTGAACTCAGCCTTTATTAGTCAATGGGAAGAGTTAACAAAGCATTAAAGCATTCAGGCCTGTCAACTAATTCATTCTCAAAGAACTAAAAACTGAGTAAATGTAGTTCTCAGTGATTATCCCTGAATAGTTGGCCATAGAAAATTTGTTTTTCCTAGAATCCCTCTGCTTCCCGCTGAAGTACTAGCGGAATGTGGGGAAGGAACAGAAATTCTAAAAGCTAAATAATTTTTAAGGGTGGGAGAGGGGAAATCAGGAAATGGGTGTGGACCATGGTCGGGGGCGTGGACAAGGTGAGTACGGGCGAAAATCTATTGTTGGTTCTTTGGATGTGTACTGTAGGTGGTTGCTTTACTACTGGTTTAGGATTTCAAACTGGGTAAAATGGGCAGGGTGCACCACCCGCAACTCCTAAGAGGCAATCCAAAGGCCCATGATGCCGACCAAAACACTATGATGAATGATTTAGCATATGTTACATCTAAAAGTCATATCTCCCGTACGTCAGCCTGCTGAGGGTGAGGTCTGCTGAGTGCAGAAGATATCAGCAGCATCGCCTGCACCTTTCACTCTCCCTATGATGAGGTGTGCTGGAGAGTGTTTTGTTGCCTAATTCCCTCTAACTGCAGCCCTGTGTAATCACACACCCCAATTAAGCACCTCAGCTTCCCGTTTCCTGCATCGTGCACGCCGCCCCATCTTCTCGCCACACCGCGTAATTAGCCTTCATCTGAAAATGAAAAGAAAGGAGCACCTCAGCAATTGTGCAGCCACTCTGTCTCTCTCCCTGTCTCTACCCATCTCTCTAGCACTCTACTTCTCATATCATAATAGCCTGCAATTTCAATCAGATGGATTTTTATCGCTGAAACTATGAAGAATTGGCTCTCATTTTAGCCCCCCCCCCCCCAAAAAAAAACAAGCAACCTGCCTCATTTCATAGCTTGCGAGACAGCTATCAAGGACAGTCCTTGTTGTGACTGGTAGGTCTTAGCTTGATATTTACAAAGGATCTAATTCCCTTTTCTGGATTTGTGTGGCATAATGGAAGGATCATGTTTGATGTGTTTCCACGAGGAAGAGCACTAATTAATTTACATCTATCTAAATGGGAAAAAGACAAAGTCAATCCTGTGGAGATTTTTGGTTTTAAATAATTGTGTTGCTTTGAATTACTGATGAGATGCTAAAATGCACATTCTACAAGGTTGCATTTATTTAAATGTTAGTTTATTCTATATGAAGGTAATGTTTATATTGTATTTAATTTTAATTCTACTAATAGCATCTATTTTAGAAAGTTAAAAATACCTCTCAGCTCTGAAATCATCATTATACGGAACAAGGTCATTTACAGTGGTTATAACTAGTGCTCTAGGTTTTTCTTTTCAGTTGCCCTACTTTACCCCTACAATCTTAATCATAATCATTGACATTTAATGATAATTAAATTGGCTTTGAAGATATGGAAGCATGACGGCGTACGAGAAGATACAATAATTCCTTGGTTGGTTGGTTTTTGCTATAACTGATCATGTGCATAGGCAGTTAACAACTCGTCAGTATATAAAAGAAGTTGTCACTTCGTGAGACAGACTGCTTCAGCTTTTCTAAGCAAGATGAATCCCTGCAGATGAAAACAGAGATGATATCATTAACATATCAGGAGCATGAATGCTCCTCACAGGTACAGCAGTAATGTGACATGAACACTTTGGTGCTACCAGAAACAGCTCGTATTGTTCAGCCACACATGCGAGCAGCCTGTTAATGATCCTGCCCTGACATTTAACACACAGTTAAGTGTTTAATCTGGATCTCCTTTGGAGCCATTTGCAGGTGAAATCAACCAAAGACCTTTTTGTTGTGGAACATGTTACATAAAGGTGACGGCTGTCTGAAATTCTGGTTTCTCCTGCTCATCTCACCTCATCTCCATCTCCATCCCCCCCCCCCCCCCCCCACCCCCCCCCCCCCCCCCCCCCCCGTCTCGCTCTTGCCTCTCAACTTGTTTGTTCTCTTATCTCTCCTTGTCCTGAACGAATCGATGAGGCGCTCGTTAGCCCAGGGATGTTCGTCGGCCAGTGCTTTCTCAGAGAAGAGATTGGCCCAGAACAGAGAAAAACAATGTGTAGAGGTGTAGAAGCTCACTGTACACTTAAACACTTGAGCACGTGAACAAACCGCTCCAGAATGGGTCGATCACAAATCTTCAATCTGTCATCACAGAGGTTGACCCTTGGCATAATTATCGGACTGTAGAGATTCAGAATGCTAAAGCTAGCATGCAAAAGTTTTCCATATATTACCCAACGTACAGTACAGGCATCGTTTTACTTTGGGTGCTAGTATGCTAACATCGCTAATGAGTGCGAAACATAGAACTTATTCGGTGACGATGGCAGATAAGAAGATCAGCAAAGGTCAACAGGAATGAAAATGACATATCAATCTATTTAGTGGTAACAGTGGAGAGGCGAAACTAATGGAAGAACCCTACAGCAGAACCAGGTTCAGCATGGGTGGCTATGAGCCTCCACCGGTTGAGGTAAAGGATATAAAAAAGAAAAAAATACAAATCACATGAAAATAGAATGAGGTTGGAAGGGACAGTTACTGCAGATTAAAAACATACTTAGACGCAGACAACCTTTGGGAAACAAAATAGATCAACGCCAGGTTCTTTTAGTACTTTGGCTTCCAACCACCTTAAAAAGAGAAGCATGTGGTTGGACACATTTCATTAGAAACAATGCATCTTTCTTCCCTCACCATTCCACATGAGTGGAGCTGGCTCGCAGGCTTTGGGGCCAACTCATTTTCATCTAAGTGACGAGAAGGGAGCAGCCAGTATGTAAATATGTATTTGAAGTTGAGGGGAAGGAGGTGGAAGTGTTTCTGTAATGGTTTTGTTTGTTGTTGTTTTTTAGCCTAATTTCTAATGAATGTTCCATTTGGACTTTAGTAGTAGTTAGAGTGGAGACAAACAGACAAACGACATTACTTTTCTAACAGCAAAGCAGTAAACTTACACAGTTGTTCCGCTCTTACAGTTTCAGCAGACTGGGTTGATGTCACCATTTTTCATTTTTCTTCATTTGCACAGCGACTGGTCATATACAGTATGACGTACTATCAAGGGAAAAACCCTTCTCTCCGTGGGGAGGTTGAGTTTGTGTCACTGGCCTTTAGCATTATTGAGGTGGCACTGATTATGTGTGATGCACAAGCAAAAAAAGACTGTTTGCCTCATCTTTAAGCCAAACCTGACATTTTAGGGCACAGAACAGCTTGGGGTCACGTGCTACGATGTTCACTGTGAAGCCTTTGTGCATAGTTGCTCAGTGGGTTTCTTTGTGATGCTGTGTTTTTGTGGTGACTCCACATCATATTATGTGTCGCAGAGACGGCTGCACGGGGGTGGATGCGATTTAGAAGATCAGGACTCCTGCTGTGGGCAAAGCCAATGATTAGAATTATTCCATTTTTTGTTTAGCAGCAACATTCTCAGGATTTATTCAATTAAAAGTAACAAACTCTATTTTTATCCTGATTTAAGCTACTGTGTGACCTTATGTTCTCACTTCCTGGGGGCAACATGTGCAACCCTGTGCTACACAGAGAAAGATGAATATTAAGCATCACAAATGAATGAACTGTTTAAAAATGACTAGCAACATAAATGTGATTAAATAACTGAATTATAGATATATTTTGGACTGTGATGGGCTGGCGACCTGTCGAGGGTGTACCCAGCCTTTCGCCCATAGCCAGCTGGGATAGGCTCCAACTCCCCCGCAACCCCACGTACGGGATTAAGTAGAATAGAAGATGGTTGGATGGATATTTTGGAGGTGCAATGATGAAGACAGTGCATGCATAATATAGATGTCATCTCCATTAACCCGTTTCCTCCAATATAACATCATCAGGTGTGGAGCTGTGTGTTTGTAGCAGTGCCATAGGAACACACAGTTGTACAGTAAAACCCCTGTGAGAGCTGCAAATCAACGGCATGCTGGCGTGAGAGTGACGCGACCCTCCTGTCTCCTGGGTTTGCATACAGAGGAAGGGCTTATCATCTTAATAAATAAACGTGGAGCCCAAAATCACTTGAACACAGGAGGGATCACTGCGGCTCTGCACCTCACTCCCCTCCTCTCTGTCGGAGAGGGATTATCCCTTTCACTTAGCACGCACACGGCTAATTTCCTGCCAGGTTCAACTCCCAGAATGCACCAGGGAGATTGGCTGCCTCTTCCCCCTTTCTTTCTCTTCTCCTCCCGATGCCAGGCTCCTTTGCACGTTGGTTCTCTCATCCCCTCCATACCTGGCTCCCCGGCTGCTTTATCTCCCTGCTGGTGGGAACACAAACCCTCATCCTCTTCTTTGATGATGTTTTACAAATTCACTTGGCAGAGTACAGAGCTGTATTCCTGGGACTAAAGGCTGTACGTAAAAACAAGATTAAGGTGCATACCTCTTGTAAAACAGGTGTTGTCAGCATCTAACAGGTTGAAGTTTCTTTTTTTTTTTATCCACCTGATGCAATCTTTGTTCCGTCTCATTCTAAGGCGGCAGGTATTTAACACGAACGAGACCGAGAAGTCTTCTGTTCATTTCTTTCCTCTCTTGACAGCTTAGCAATAAAGTCAGATATGCACTTCTGAGCAGTTTAGTCTATTTTTGCTTAATGTTCGCCATTTATTTTTTGAAGGAAAACTGGGATACATTGTTTTTGATGAGCACCAGAGTTCATTGCACCACTGAAAGTGAAAAACAAAAAAACAAAATTTATTGGGCCTATTTCTTCATTTACTCTTTTATGTCATTACATATGTGTTTGTGACTGTTTAGAGCCTGAATACAGTAAATGCAAACAACACAAAATAACAATGCATTGAAATGCTCACAAAGTGGACATACTGTATTAATAATGAAACTTACTACTACACTGAACAATAAATAAAAGCACAGGAGCTCGAATGAAGCCTCTGTTCAGCTTGAGAGCTGATTGTGGCATAATAAAATGTATTGTGCTTGGAAAACTGAGAAAACTGAAAATTGCATGATCTTGTATGACTAAATAAAATATAATCCTTAAATTAGGCATAATGTCACCTTTTTGCCACACTACTTTTCAAGGCAGGGCGTCGTCCATCCATCATTGTTCAAATAGACTTAAGCATTGAGTGCACATCGTTCTTACGTGACCCTGTGTGCTGTTTAATCTATGAGGGAAAAACAGAATTATGCCTTTGCACTATCACATTTTCTATCTTTTCTTCACCTTGCAGATTGCATCTTTGTATCTTCTGTGTGTTTACTCAGCGGATCAAGTCAGTCTCTCACCTCTGGCTAATTCTCACACCCAGTAGATGAATTCCATTGTTGCCGCACGCCAGGCTATAAAAATCACATAAGCCGGAGAATACATAGTAAGCATTGTGGTTTTTGTGCTTCCTCAGCAAGTTGTAGTCAAAAGACATTTGCAAGGATGAATGCCGACAACAATAAAGTCGCACAAAGCCAGTAGGAAGATTTGTCTTTACTTTTTCAATCACTTACTCACACAACACTAACAATAAACTTTAGCAGGAAGGACATTCAAATCAACTTTAAAATAGTAGTTATAATAATGATGATTGATAATGATTAACAATGAGTTTTTTTTCTCATACAAACAATTAGTAACAAGATACTGTACATGCAAGTTGATCCAAGTTGAGCCTCTCGGAAGAAATAAGACAGAACATATTCATTATATTATTATATTACAAATTATCACATTTGACAACAGACAAAAACATTGATGTCAATAAACACATGCAAAAAAACACAGAATATACAAACTACAACACTCATGAGCTCTCTAGTTCCTATACTATCCATGTAATAGACCCCCGACTGTGCAGGCCTTCTGTCAATTAAAGACAGCTGAGTGACATGATTCTGTTTCCAGCCACTTCCTCTTAATGTCATTCATGGCTGACCCTGACTTTTATCCCGCTCCTCTTTCTCTTCACCAGCCTCAGATCTTCTGTGCCCCCCCTTCATCCCTCTTTGTAAATTCCAGTCCTTGTACACTGGCGGCATCACAAGTGTTCCTGCCACCGCTGACGTTATTCCGTCTCCTTGGTTCGCTGCTGTTGCTGCTGCTGCTGCTGAGCTGTTTGTTTAGGAATCTGGGCCTGAAAATTGTATTCCATCGACCATGCTCGCTATCAACACGCAATTATCTGGGTTAATCATGTGGAACTGTGGCAAATTCACCTGGGGCTCAGGAACTAATGACATTCGCGTCTGGCCCTGCTTTAGTGAAATGGCCCCAGCACCTGCAGCAGGAACACAGAGATTGCCAAAGAAAATTTGGTCTCATTTCGTCCTCCTCGATGCCTCCCCCTCTGCCTCCCCCCTCCCCTTCCAACTGCCGCCACCCCTCCCCCTTTCCAATTGCTCTGTCTCTCTTTTCCATTTCCATCCTACTTTGCTCTAAAATTTGTTAATTTTTTCAGATTCCCTCCTCTGCTCCGCCTTTCTTTTTAGTTTTCTCACATCTTCTTCTCCTGGCAAACAGGGACACCCACAACCTCGGCATCACGCGCACCCAGTCACACCGCCGGTGCAAATGTCAATCTACACCCCCTCTGCTTTAAACACCATCCTCCCAGAGTAGCTACCTGTGCAACACCTGAAGAGCAGACAGAGGAAAGGTGAAAAAGTGACGATGAAGATGATATCTCTCAACTTTGGTCCCGGACAAGCAGCGACTTGTGTTCTCACTGTATAATTATAAAAGTGATTGAGTGCAGTCAGCAGGGTGTTGATGCTCTTTCTCCATCACCCTCTCTCTCCCTTGCTCTCTTTGTCTTCTCTATCACACATACTAAATCATACACACCACAGAGTCATTTCCACCAACTTAGAGGAAGTAGAGGAACTCAATGCTCATAATTATACATCAATACAAACATATGTCTTCCAATCACAGATGCCATCCATGTGTGAAATGGGTGTCACACCATTGGAGGTCTCATTATTCACGAAGTGAGTGTGCATGTGTGCCTCAGTGCTCCGGCTACCACCCACACAGGTCACGGTGACTGTATAATACTTGTCATCTACTGATAATCTGGAGCAGGGCCTTTGCACGTTGCGCTTCCTGTATATCAAATTCCATTTCCAACAATTCAGGTTTAATATAAGCTGTGAAACAAAGCCATCCTTTTGGGAACACACTGGTCAAAAGGGATAGGTTCATATTTCAACTGGACAACAATGAATGAGCTTTACTGGATGTTCCTGCCACACTTTTCATGCACTACATTTGTCTTATCTAATGAACACACATGAAAACATGAAAAGCATAGAGGGTGTCAGGAAAAGTGACGTGTAGGACCCAAATGCACAGCTCAGAGGCTTAGATTTGAAGGTTTAATGCTCTTGGATTAGACAGACAGGCAGAGGTCAGTACACCAGTAAGGAGAGCAAACAGTCCAGGCAGAAATCATATAATCAGTAGACGGTTTCAGGCAGTGGTCGAAAAGGCAGAGTACAAAAAATCAGGGAGCAGGCAAGACAGGGTCAACGCAAAATCACAGTTTGGTACATGGGTTAGACTTATGGGTGAGTTGGCATGGAACGTGTAACAATCTGGCAAGGTGGTGGCATGTGAGCACCAGGTAGGTACGTAATGAGTGATGGTAACAGCTGAGGCAGCAAGTGACAGGAAATAAAACAAAAAAAGACTAGATGAGAACTAGAATTCAAAATAAAATGGGAAATGATAAAAGACACCACAACTAAACCAATTATCCACCAAAGGTGAGGCCAGTAGAGTCGGGCGGCAAGACAGCAACAAGGCGCAAACAAGGCACAGGACAGCAGGACTGAAGCGCAGGGCCCAGATCCAGGAAGCTGAGCGGAGCTGAGGTAGAGCGGCATTCAGGAACCCCGTAGAGAGGCTCTGCAGGTGCAGGAGTCGAGGGAAGGACCCCGGTGGTTCAGACATGAAAGCAGAAGGCAAGGGGACTAAAACAGGCGAGGTCTCCTCCGGACCACCAGGAACCGTAGCAGGTGAGGTCCCCCCCTGGACCACCAGGAACCAGGGGTGCAACCAGCTGCGCAAAGCATAGGCACAAAGTAAATAAAGAGGGATGTACCTTAGGTTGACACATTCATAACAAACAACTGCTGTACTGTGGTGTACATATGTATTATTATAAATAATCTCATAATACTTAATAATAGTCATGACAAATAATAATATATAATATAATACTAATCTAATATAATATAATCAATCATTATTGATATTGATAGTGATACTGTAAGTATCAGTAATACTTACTGTACAGCTAAGTTTAGAAAGCCTGTTTATCAGCTCAGGTGTTGAGTGTCCCACTTCAAGGTTAGTAAAGCTGTAGCTTAACATTGTTCACCCAAGGGGTGAGGCAGACTTTTGTGCATGAACAGTGCCACTTGTAAAAACCAGGGTGATGGTAGGAACTTGGCCACTACTCCCATCCAACGAGCAGAGGAAAGAACCCTAGCAGCCAGGGAGTCCAAACAGTTTCAGTTCCAGGAGGGCAGGTCCAAGGAGGGCAGGTCAGAGGCCCCCAGGCAGAGCTGCAGCAGCCACAGAGACAGCACCCAAGGTCAGAGTGGATCACCATGGGTCAACGTCACCCTGCACCGAGAGTGGGGCTTGCCAGCAGTCCACCACCCCCACACTAGCGGAAGGGGCCTACCCCATTGATTCGACTATGTGCCCTGGCACCCCCCCGGGCTCGCAAAACAAGGCCAGCAATTTGTGGGGGCCCGGCAGAAAAGCACGCATACACACTTACACAGTCACAGACACAGACGCACACCCACACACACATCAACACACACTACCACAAACTCTCTCACAGACAACCACTTAATCATAAGTGAACCCATATACTGTACTCTCAGATACATTTTCATTCTCAGATACATTCTTCTCATTGTACATACTCCCACACCATTCATGGGGATACCCTCCCCACGGTCTCTGGCCTGCTGTCCATGTGGCCCCAGGCAGGGACAGCAGCACCTCCCGAGGCCAGTGGGCCCGTGGGCGGGGCGAGAGCTGACCTCACCCCCAGGTCCCAGTGAAAGACCCACCCCCCGCGCCCTGAATGTATGTGTATGTGGCTAGGTATGAGGAACTTTGGGAGATCGCCAGTTCCTCAAGGGGTCCAGCAGACAGAGCCATCAAAGTAAAGGCTCTGTCCAATGGCCCCCAATGGAGGCAGCCTCCAAAGTCCTGGATGACTAATGCAAGCAGGAGCTGGAGCTTTAGCTAGACATGGCTGCTGCACTGAAGCTTGAACTGGGGATTGCTGCTGCACTAGACCTTGGGCTGGACATAATTGCAGCACTGGAGCCTGGGTTGGGCTCGCAGGCTGAACTGGAGCATGAGCTGAAGGTAAAAACTCACCGGGGGCTCGGGCTGGGCTTAACTGCTGAGCAGGAACAACAGCTGGGCTTGAAGGTTGGACCGGAGTGTAGGCTTGACATGACTGCACTGGAGCCCATACTAAAGCTGGCTAAAGAGGAAAGCTCAGCCAAGACCTGGGCAGACCTGGGCGGCCGCGGCTTGATGACTAAAGCCGCAGATGTTATGCTTGGTGTGGCGACAGAAGCAGCAGCTGCAGGTCTAGACTTGGCGACGGGGGATGCAGATGCCACAGGGAGTTGGATGACTAGGACAGCAGCATTCGGTGGCATCAGGGCATGGCGTGAGGTTGCGGCAATAGGCTGAGGTTCCATGACTGGGGCAAGACTGCGATGCAGTAGCTGGAACTGTCTGGGGAGCTGAGACAGGAGCTGCCTGAGAGTCAGCCGCAGAGACGGGCCAGAGCGCCGTTGCAGAAACGGGCCGAGAGGCCAGGACTGAGGCGCACTGCGGTTTTATGGCAAGGACAGGCTGCAGTGACTGAGACTTTAATATGGGAGCATGAACTGGAGCATGGAGTTAAGATGGAGCTGAGACAAGGACCAGACTCTGTTAAGAAACTGGAGTTGAAACCCGAGCTGGGGGCCATGGCGTCAGTGGAGAGCAGGGGGCTGGCATCTGACATGAGCATGGAGTGTTGGCAAAATACTTGCTCATCCATCATAGCTTGGTGAACAGCTTCTTCGCACCAGGGTACTCAAAGCACCAGAACTCCTCCTCCAGAATGTCGATCACTAACTTCACCACTCGATTACACAGAGTCCTTCACAAGCTCCGCAAAACAAAAACAAAGGTCCCCGGGCAAACCGGGCCAGGTGAACTCCATGATGAAGTAAAACTGTCCCTTTGAGCAAAAAACTAAAACTAGACTGACCATGACAATGATCCATGACAGAGTGATTTGGACTGAGGCTGTTTTCAGTTTTACAGCACATTTCTGATATTTTCTGTGTGGTTTAATTCACTTTTTGAAATGGTTTGTTTTAGTTTTGTCCCTTTAACGTTCACTTCACTTCACGCTCCTCACTGTGATTTTCGAGCTCCTAGAAGCTGGGAAATCACAGGTTCTTTTCAGGTCTTTCAATGTTTGATATGGACTCAACATCCTACTATGAAGTACAAGGAGGGAGTAGAAAAATATTAAAACTGAGTGGACAAAACTCACCACAAAGGCAAGAAACAAAACGTATGACCTGAAAATCCTAAGTGCTTGCATGTTATCCAAGCAAACAGAACAATCAAACAGGCACAAAACTCACAAGCAAAGTATTGCAAAGAAGCCTCCCACCAAACAGACAAGCAAAGAAGCGAGCCCAGCAACAAGCAGACAAGGATGAGGTAGGAGTTATTTTTTATGAGAGTGCGGGTGCTGGGAAACCAGGACGTGTAAAGTCCGAAGGGGCACAGCAACGATGGAAACAGACAAATGCAATTGAATCTGTCTTCAGATCATTTGCATTTATGAGTATTAGTATTTATTGTAGGAGTTTCATATTGATGCTGCTATTAGAAACTATTTACAGCCAAGTCTGAAATATAAACAAATTTGAAAATAAAAATCCAGAAAACAAAATGAAATTCAGCGCTCTAGTGGTGTAAAGACACCGGCCTTAGCCCAGTTCACTGCTTAAAATCATTAATTTGCAGTAATGGAGGCTGTCCGGAACCTAAAGAAAAAGCCAAGAGTGGGTGAAAATGGTTGAAAACGTCTTCATCCACTCAACAGGTTTTTACTCATCAATCTGAAGGAGAATATCTGCTAGAGCATCTATTGTGTCACACTGAAATGTATTTTGTGATTTAGAGTCACGCTGCACATGCGCTGTGGCCCATGTTGGCCTAGATCACTCCACATTGGCAGACACTTGATTTGATCACACGATAATATTAAAATCCAAGCTTATTGCCATTTGGAGCCTTTCACAAATATCTAGGCATTTTTGTGCACTGCCATATATTTACAATTGTGGGGCTAATTGAAAAAGGTTCACCAAAATAATCAAATTTAAAGCTTAGGAGGGCATCAAGCCTCCATGAGGAGCAGCATCATCACACACATGCATGAAAACGGGCGACTTGGCTTGTTGCTCTGGAGTCAGCGACATGCTTTAACAGTCTCACAGGATCCTGACAACGCCCCCGAAGGCTTCATATAATCTCTTCTTTTTTGCCGCTTAATAGGAGATAATGCAAGTGTGCACCCTGATGAATCAATATGCAACAGCAGCTTTGGTTTGATAATTAATACCAGTGTCGGAAATAGATTTGCGATTTGGCAGAGCAGGTCTGATATGACTCTGGTGTCCCCTCTCTCTCCTTCTCTCTCCCATAGTCCCTGTTCCACTCTGTATCCACATCCCATTGAACTAATCTCATTCTCTCTTTTTTTTTTTGGCAATAGCACTAATTCTTTGACTAAAGCCTGTTATCTCATTAAAGGCCTCGCGATGGGATTCGATGGCATCCTGACATCTGTATTCATTCCCCTCGAAATTAGCCCTGACAAAAATTTAATGAAAAAAAAACACTTAGAGCAGTAGAGATTAGACGTCATGCCAAGTCTCACAGAAGTGAGGAAGCGGGGAAAAATCATCCATTTAGGTTGGTTACATTTTTGGAAGCGTGGATTAGCGCTGTTCTGTTGCACCAGATGCCCTGCTGGGGTTGCTCTCCCTTTTATTGGCGTTTTACATTCAACGTAAAGAGGAGACAGATTCGAATGTGTGCACAACCTCTTCTAAAGGTATTTTAAGTGTGCTTGCGACACTTGAGCGAGTAATTCAATATCAAACACTCTTAAGGTAAGAAACGGTGAGACGAGACAAAGGGAAGAACCCTGGCCTTCAGTAGATAAACTGCGGCTGCATGCAAAGTGGATTTGCTCGGCAGCCTCCTAACTTCCCACCTTTCCTCTCGTTTCCTCCACATCTCCCGCTTCTCCCAAACCCCTCCCCCACCATCTCCCTCGTAAAAAGGCTCGTGTTGGCCACGCTGCTGATAATTCCATCTGTTTGAATAAAAAAGAGGAGATGAAAGCGTTCATGGATGAAAGAAACTTGGATTTAATCTTTCTGTCCGTCTCCTCTTCCACTACACATTGTTGATCGTTTTCTTCAGGACACGACTAAGGAAGAGGAAGAAGGGAGAGGCAAAAAGAGAAGTGAGGATCAACACAGTAGATAGGAATGAGGAGAGAAAACAGAATTAGGATAAAGCTTGTGTGATGGCGCAAGTGAGGCCGTGGACTAGTTCAACACACTCAGTTTACCTTCTGAATGTACACAGTGACCTGATGAAAGTGGCCTTGAGAGAACTCTACAGATAAAAGAAGGAAGCAACGATTATTTGTCCAACAATTTGCTGAGCCTATTCCATTTCATAACCAAACACAAACTGCGGTCTCCTGAACTAATCCTAACAGGCACAAATATCCCCTATAGCAGCAGGTCCCAATATCTCCCTGTCCCTGTGCTCACTCACTTTTCCATAATTGTTCATTTATTTTGATATTGACCCACAGTACTTTCAAGGTTTCTGAATTAAATGTTCAACAATTCCTCTCTAATCACAGTGTTTGAGGCCACTCAGACTGACACAGCTACATACTCTCCATCCTGACTTTTTGTCCAATTGTTGTAAAAGCACATCATCAGCCCGAGGACACCAGCATCCTCCCAGGAGGAGTGCCCCATGCTGGTGAAAGAGTGGGGGTGTTGGACTTTGCAGCCTGCGGCTCCCCAGCCCCACTTTTGCCAGCCGGGGAATGGAGGGCCCATATGGCAGCCAAGCGTGGCTCTGGACAGCTCGGACTCATATGTATGGAAAACACAAGGTCTGGAGAGGGAAGTCACAAGGGGTCATGCTAGTCAGAGAGACAGCCTGAGGTCCTGGTACAGGTTAGAAGGTCCTGGTTTGAGAGAAGAGGCTAATTTCTTCTAGTTGGCTGAGCAAAGGCCTGAATAATTGTTCCCTCTGGTTTGGCCGGTGGGTAACTTTGAGGTAGAGCACACCAATGAGGGGGATGAGCACAGCGGAGGTTTAGCGAAGGCGGCAAAATCAAAAGCTTGTGTCCAGCGCCGTTGCTTTAATGTTATGGAAGTTAAAATAAAGATCTTTGTGCAGCGCATCATCATTTGTGCTCTGTGTGTTACACTTCATCCCGTGTGCTTTACATTAACCTGAACCCTTTCTCTGTGCTCATTAGCTGCATGCAGGCAACGCTGATAGCATTTCATATCAATTAGCACCACTTACACATCAGGCTGGTGCTTAGTTCTACATCATGAGCTACAGTGTAAGACAAAGAGCTAATTTATTATTCATTCCAATGAAACCATTTGTTCTTCTTGCACTTCCTGAGTTTCTGGTTGAACAACAGATAGAAGATGAGTTGGCTGTTTTTATTTAGGAAATGAATGGATCGGTTTAGGGAAAACCCAGAACAACCCAAAAGTAGGCTGACAGTAAAACAAGAAGGTCAGTAGTAAGAAAATAATAGCATAACAGACCTAATAATAATGAAAATAAAATCCACTGAGATCTGGGTCATGAGCACAGTCTGCATGAAATATGCAACATTACACATACACTTTTATATAAACGCTTTCAGACTGACTACTTTTCATGTTAGTGTGGAAAACATGCTAGCACCTAATTAAAGCTACGCGTAGCTTCGTGTATATGGAAAATCCTAAATAAAAATGGGCACGTCACAGGCATTAATAGTTGACTTAGAAGTAAGTAAGTACCTACAGTAAGTAAACAATATTTTTTAATTAAGTAATAGGAGTAAACAGTTCTAGCTACAGATAGAACTTCATCAAGTGGGATTAAGCAAGGTAGTTGTGTGCGACCTCAGCTGATAGCATCTACTTTTGGACTCTAGTAATGAATCTGCAGTCAGAGATCAAAATCAGCATATATGACTGGCTTTAGAAAGGGAAGCTTGTTGGCAGTGCCGTGATGATGAAAGGGAGGTGACGGAAACGTTTAAACACAACGAGGGTCGTGGAAGTGAATGTGACATGCTCAGGTGTAATTACACTCACCTAGTTCACAGCGGAGATTAAGAGGAGAAGGGATGGAGAGGCATGCACGGGAGTGTCAGACATGAAGGAATATTGAAAGACGCACTGATGAGCAGTGTCAACTCGTTTTCTGCCTTTGCCCCCCCCCCCCCCCCCCCCCCCCTCTCTCTTTTGTCACTGTATCTCAAGGTCTCACTTCTGTTTGCCTTTTCCAATTATCAAGGTGTGACTGGGGGCTCCAACAACCCTCCCTTCTTCATATATAATGTTAACTGTACTGAACCGGCAGCAAAAGAAATAATTTCTTTTGTTTGTCGGGAAAATTGAATTAATTATCACTTACAAATTTCCCTCCTAGTTCCATCCTCCGCAGACCTAATCTGATGCAAACACTGCAACTTTGCATTTTGCTGCTGTGCTGTTGGACATCATCGTAAAGGACGTGGGAAAAACTCAGTCCAAACGTTAACCTTAAACAACACTGCCCTCTTGTGGCTCTGTTATGTTCTGCATGATGCTAAACGTCGGCGATGTGGCTGTGCTGTCGCAGAATGGATTATGACAGTCTAATTTATTATTATCTCCATCCCGGTGACCCAATATTTCATAGCTTCGACTTGATGTACTAATGACAGGCAGGCCCGGTCACACTCAATCTGCTCAAGCCGTCTGTACGTACACACAGTCAAGCCAGCCGGACTTTCTACCATCTACTTTTGTCAAAATTCATTTATCAGTTGTAATGAGCTTAGAACGGGGCTATCTGAGTATTAATCACAATGGGATATGTTAAACAGATTAGAAAAATCCTTTACAAATGAGCAACTTCAAATGAAAGATTCCAATTATCTTCACTGACTGAAGTAATAAGAAAAATCCACATGTGTGATTGTGGTCTTCATATTTAGTTCTTGCTGAATGACCTGTCAGCATGTCATGCGGCCTTTGAGGGCTTTTTAAAAAAATCTTTACTCACATCACATTGTGTCCCTGAGAAAGGTGCTTGACACACAGTAGATATCCATTATTTATCTAGCACATAACTAACAAACATTGTGTGTTTTATGTAATAAGGACAAATGACGATACTCAAATAGAAAATTAAATACTTAATTATTCTGACAGCTCACATTAATCGTTGTATCAACCTGTAGCTGGAAACACCATCAGACCTGTGATTGGAAATAGTGTGATATTTGCAGGACGGACTCCAGTGAATGTGTGCAGGGCACAATGAATCCTGGTACTGAGATCGCAGCCCCCCAGCGGGATCAAGGCCTAAAATTACAGTTCAGACTATCACACTGGACGCTTAAAACCCGAGCAAATTCTGTGTTGGTGCAGATATTTCACTGACGGCTACAAAATCATAATCACAGTGTTGTACTAAGGTGAAACATTATGTTTTTATTATTGATTTTTTTTTAAATGGAAACCAAGATCTTTTAGAGAGAGTTTTATGTCATTCAATTTCTTCATTTTTAATTGTATTCCTTATATCAGGTTAAAATGAGTTCAGACAAAATTGTGGCTTTTTCATTGATAGATTTGTTCACATCTGGATTTATTTTTGAAAGAAAAGCATTGAAAGGACAACTACTGTATGACAGGGCGTGTCACTGATCAATATTAGGTGCTGAATGTTCTTTTCAGCTCCACATCCTGATGAGGATGAAAAGCAGACCAGCAAGCAGGCGGAAGAAGATGGCAACGAGAGCCAGGAGGAATGAGAGGCCATGCTGGACACTGAGATGGACCAAGGGGCATCTGAGGACCTCCTGATGGAGGGCAACCTGCTCCAGTGTCAGAACCTGGAGCCCCGTCACCACCACCAATGACAGCAGACACAAACCCAGATAGATGCAGATGCTCAGTTCTTATTAAAAGTCACACAGCAGGCTGTAAATCTATCTGGGCTGTGTTTTACCGTTCTTTACATCACACACATGTTCAAAGCAAGTGTTGGCTCACAAACAATGCTCTCTCTCTGTGTGGATGTTAGGCAGCACATTGCTTTCTAAGCAGACACAGTGGATGGAGGCATTCCAACGGTTTGGCAGCTGCCGTGTAGCAGCTGCTTGGCCATGTTGACACTAAAGATATTGATTAGCACTGATGGGTTGCTTTGAGGTGAGGTTCATGGCTTTCCAAAGGCTTAACTGTCAACATCGGTGATGCTCATACTACTTTCCATGTACTCAGTATTACATGAAATATGAGATTCTGGGAAACCTTCCCATTCAGCATGAAGAAGACAGAGAACACAGCCCTAAGCTGCAAAATGGAAAAATGAAAAAGTATTTTCCTCAGGAACTTTTAAAACCTGGCACAAATGCACACAGCAGAGACACAGTGAGCCTAGCTCTGTGTCCAGATCTCTTTCTCAGACACACGTGTGGCTGAGGAGATCTGATAAGTGCATCCTCACTACACATGCGGGACCCCCACAATAAAAAAAATACTCCAGAAGCTCCTGATCAGAACAGGTCAGTGCTATAATGTAAAATGGAAATGTGAACATATGTAAAAACTGTTGCCCATGGGGCTCTGGGGGTGAACTGTGCAGTTTCAATCGTGGAGCTAGGGCTCATCAAGGAGAGAAAGGGCGAAATGCATGTGAAATGAGTGCATGAGTGTGTTGTATTTAAACAACCACTCTGTCTGTTCTTACAGACCCACAGGTCCCCCTTAAAAAAACAATCACAGCAACCATTAAGTAGCATCGCCAAAAGAGACCCTCATGGAAGATCCTTAAGTGGTCCACAGCCTAAAAGAACCAAAAAACACTGTTTGACTTTGACTACAGTCACGGAGACTATGCCCATTACAATTTACTTGATATAGTATATGTATATCATATAATGGAAAACTGAGAAAATGTAAGATGAGTTTATTGTGTATGTTTGAAGTCATTTTCAGTCTGTTTGTATTTAGTGTTTTTATGTAGCTGCTGTGGTTTTGATAGCTATCCGTCCTTTTATGGTTGTCTGCAATTCCTTCCGTTGTTTCCATTTCTCATCTTTGTCCATTAGTGGTGATTTACCAGTATTCACATTGACTGTTATGAAAGTTTTGGTTTTAACCTTCAATAATATTTACACTTCTACTGTATAGTAGTTTTTACTACATTCTTTTTTGTATTAGTGTTTATAGGTGTATAGGTGTGAAATTTTATGTTTTACACTTACCCTGTCTCAATTGGTCTGCTGCCAACTGCCCATAAATAAACAGTAACACATTAAAGATGGAGGCACATCACATCTCCTCAAACACAAACAGAAGTCTTTCTGGAACAAGATCACAACCACAGAGACATCTCCTTGGCATTTATTGTGATGCCAGCATTGAAATCCAGGTTTGGTACAGTCAAGGCTATCCAGTAAAACTGAGATCTAGGCAACAGTGATGGTCCGACAACAGTCAGTCAAACTGCACGTTCATATATTAACAGAATTTTTTTAAGAGATGATTCATATAAATAAAAGGTCGAAGGAAAGTAATGCTGTACGTGAACAACAGACAGGACTTGTCTCATCCCCCGTACTAAGGGGCATAGTAAAATATGAAACACATACCAAAAATGAAAACGTATACAATAAGGAATGAGTTGGCAAATAGTTTTTTCACAAAATCTGTGTTTGCACCAATTGATAAGTAAATTATCAAACAGGTGATTTATTTTACGATGTTTGTGGGGAAATCAATCATCCATCTTCTCGAACCAGTTATTTAGAGAATAAAACACATAGGAAAGAACCCAAAGCCACAAACATGCACAGAATGTATTTGAACAGGACTTACATTTTACAACCCTGTGAGGATATACTGTTATAATACATATGAGGCACGCAGAAATCTGATTTGATCACCTATTTTTAACCTACTTGCAGTAAACAATTTTTATTCGTAGATCCGTTAGACTGAGTCGCCTCTCTCCTCTAATTTGGGAGGATCTTGCCATGCTTCTGGCAGTTTGTTTGGTCCACTGTCGCTCTATCTGAATAAACAGGTCTGTCGTAGCGTTCGTGCAAAAGCTCATGGGACTTCCATAGCTTGTGAGGTCTTGGGGTGCTTCCTCCATTTCCTCCTCGACTTATTGCACTTGCCTAAAACCTAAGACATGACTCCGAATACGGGGTTGTGGCGGCAGATGCTCGGCCCGATCTCTTCATAGTCTTTCTTTGTGTGGCACACTTGGTAAAATTCAGGCTGCAACAAGAAAATTGATTGATTAAAAAACACTTTGTTTTTGTTTATTTCACAAATACATTTGAAAAGCTGCAGAATGGATCATTATGTGCTGTTAAAGCAGCTGAAAATACAGTTTTATACTCACAGTAGATGCTAGCATTGATCCTCCGAACCAGACAGCGTACCTCTGCATGTGATGCGTGATGACTTGCACATCAATGGGTTTCGGCTGCCAACAAAGACAATTATTACATACAAAGACTGTAAATAACAGACAAAGTATTTCCTGTGAAACAAAGTGTGTTTCTAACAACAACAAGCCATTTTAATTTCCCTGACCTTTAATTTGCCCCCGCTCAGCTCTTCACTCATCTTCAGCCGTGCGTCCACAGTTCTCTTGAGATCCCTCTGGAGGCGTCGGCCAAAGTCCCTGAACATGGTGGAGCCTCCGGAAAGCACAATGTTCTGTGGAATGAAAAGCAAGTGCACATTAACACAAACTAACCCGTATGAGTTTTACTAGCAGAAGGATTTGTTCTTTCACCTTGTACAATGGGCGTCTGACATCAATGGGGCAGTTCTGGATGACTTCATCCACCACCTCGGATATCGGCTGAGTAAAATCTGGGTTGGCAAACTGCACAACAAGAAATTATTGTTAAAAACAACAGTACATTCAGAGTTTGGCTGCATTAATAATCAGCAGCAGAATCACCACATCTCTTAAAAATAACCTACTACACCTCAGGATGGAAGAAGATCTCCGGTCCAAGGAAGCGTTCATACCCAACGTCTATGGTGAACTCTTTCTTAGTGACTGCATTGACACCTGTGTACTGTTTTATCCACTTTGAGCCATCCGTGTCATATTTGTTAAACTCCTTCACAAGGTCAGGGCAGACGTAGCTGAACCGCTCCTAAAGAACGAAAAAAAATGATAAAAAAAAAACAATGCAGTCATAGAACAAATCTTGTTATATGGTAGATGTAGAAAATAACAACTGTGTATATTTAAAACAAAACACACAAAAGAGCAAAGAAAACACTTTTCATAACCACCTTCCTATCGAGATTGTTTATTTAGTAGCTGCACTGACCTCTAGTGGTCTCGTGGTTAATAAACGTTGAATAATACCCATTTCATCTGTGTGATCGATTCTTTACCTGGGGTAATTTTTTGAAAAAAAAAATTAAAAAATACAAGACTCCAAACTAACCACTGTGTCAGGCCTGATGTTTTACAGAGCAGGCAATAACAGGACAAATTAAGCTGCAAAGACCAAAGAGGTTGAATGCAGGAACTGAACTGACCTTGACAGCTTTAGCTGTCTCCAGAGATTGTTCTGGGGGTATTCCCACTTCTCGCTCCCTCAGCAGCTGTTGGGTAAAGTATGTGATGTCTCGACCGGCAATAGGAATGTGCTTAATGCAGCTGCCAATAACGTAGCCTTCAGCCTGGATCAAGAGTATGCAACAGTTTAGAAAAAAAAATGGAAGGAAAGATCAAAAACAGTACATAAAAACAAATTGCAAATAGAATAAAAAGTGATGCTAACCACTGGAATGACGTGTGTGACTCCATCTCCACTGTCGATCACAGTGCCTGTCAGTGTTCGCTCGCCAACTTGTCTTGATGTCCAGGAGGCAGCCAGTGCCAGGACAGCCTGATGAGGAGAACACAGTGTAATGTCAATAATGTGAATGTCTGGCTTTATTGGTGTTCATATAGGCCATATCCATCCTTCACAGTACATAAATAATGACACTGTGCAAAACATAATAGTAGATGCACAAAGCTAAATATATAGTAAATAATAAAAACAGCTAAAAAAAAAAACAAAAAAAACAAAACTTAACTCCTCTGAAACATGCACAACATTATCACTTGAGAGCAGTGTCCTCACATTTAAAAGGACTAACTAATAAATCCTAAAATATATGGTAAAAGTACACAGGTGTGAGATTATAGTAGACTTCCTCTAGAAAATCTGTAGTCTGGTCATGTTATTAATTATTAGGTTATCAACTAATAGTCCTAAAATATACATTAAAATCTATATTATATACATTGTACATTATTTAAAGTACCATGGTAGTATGATATGCCACATCCCTAATTTGAAAGATAAAGACCAGAAGTGAAAACTAGTAATTCCCTAAATAAGATCCTTGCTGCATCCAGTGCAAAGAAGTACAATCTAATTATGTGATAAGCTTTAGGATTTAGTTTTAATTTGCTTATTTTAATTGGTTCTACACAAAAATACTTTTTAATACAGCACTCACCTGAACAGCAATGTAAAGACCAGGCACATTAAATGACTCAAACATGATCTCTGCTGTGTACTCTCTGTTCTCAGGTGTGTTGAGAGGAGGCTCTGTCTGGATCAACAGACACAAAAAGGTCCCATGTAAGAAAGCTTCTCATTTTCAGACTGTAGGTCTTGCCGTTTGTATTTCTGGTCTTACCAAAAGAAAATAATGATCTTCAGGTTCTGCCCGCAGATATTTAAAGATGATCTGCTCCATAAATCTCTCCATCAGGTCCCAGTCTTCCACTATCCCATGACGAATGGGCCACTGGAAAAGAGGAAAAATGGGGCACATGCCAAATTCACATTTACATCACAAGCCCTGTTGCTCAAGTCAGATTTTTGATGCTCTGCTTTGTCTTTTATATAACTATATCAACATTGTTACTATAATACAATCAAAATGTGTTCCTCTCATACACAAAAACCCATTTTTACCTTTGTTGCATAAGATGGTTTATCGATGGCTTCATCGCCGATAAAGAAGTCCAGGTCATCGACACCCTTCATCATCCGGCGCTGAGCCTGGTCTCCAACCTTGGCTGACTCTTTGATAGCAATGCCTAAAGAAGATTACAAACAGAAAGTAGTCACCAGCTGTGGATTTTGAGAAAGAACAGAACTAAAATACAAGAAGCACTGACAAATAAACACTAACATTAACACTAACCGTAAATATGTGTGCATCCTTCTCTATTCTCACTACTCTACTCAAATTATGAATAAGTTGTTCCATTTGAAAGTTCAATAAATCTCCAAAACATATGCACAATTCTCAGCTCATGAATGCTCATTTATTTAATTTACTTTGCATACAGTTCAGCAGGTTTACATTTTCAAATAGCATGTTATCAGGCTGTTATCAGGCAGAATAGATCTTAAAATAAGCAGTGACAAAACCCTTAAACAATTAACTTGATACAAGTTAATGAATAAATCTGACTTTCTAACAGGGATGCACTTTGGAGTTATATTGGTTTGTACCTGATTCCTTCTTTATGGTGACCAATGACACCTACGTTTTGTAATTTACTTACATGACGGCATGATGAACTGTGGTTCAGTGTTTCCTGCATAACCAAGCTTCGTGTAGCTGTAAAAACAAAAAGGGATTATGGTGCATTTTTAATACGGTTACATACAGCGAGGTGTGCATTACGGACAGATAACAGCTAAAATTATGTAAAATAACGCTTTCTGCTGTGAGCACTATTCAGGAAGTAACACTAGCTGTAGTTGCTAGCAACAGCTAACTTCAATGATAAAGCAGTTGATCCGGAAAAAAAGCCCATGAATAAAAGCCAGTCCGACACTGGCGTGGATGTAACAACCCCTGTGTATTAACAAGAAAATAAAAACAAGCAAGTGAGCAGATGAGGCTGACATTAGCACCTTTGGGCTAAACGTCTAAACAGTAGGGCGTTAGCTGGAAGTTTGACAGTCGACTATGTGGTCAATGAAAACCAGGCTAACGATAATTAGCACTTCATTTTTCTTACTTACCCTGTTCCGCAGTCAACAACACAAGCCGGTAGCCGACCCGCCATGCTTGCTATCCTTAAAACTACCTACAAGTGAATATATCGGAAGACCTATATAAACAGATATTTTACAGTGGCTAATTAAGCCGCAAAAGAGTGGGTGTATAGCAGGAACGGTCGAAACAGGAACGCTTCCGGGTTCCGTGAAATTTCTTCTAGTGCAGCGTCAGCAGTTTCGCATGCGCAGTAACGCCCCCATGTGGATAGGTATAGTTACTGCACACGATTCAAGCATATAAATGTTGTGCTGTTGTCTTAAGCATTTTTTTTCTGAACCGAAAAAAGTGTTCAGCTTTTTAATAATTGCACGTTTATGATATTCGTTATCATTTTAGTGAAAGAAAATTCTGATGACACTATTCTTTGTGGTAAATTAGCCAACTACAACTACAACAACTGATTTCACAGGCCTGAAAAATGCAAAAACAATGCCACCTAAAAATGAAATTTACTCTTAGTTTAGTCAAGTAAAAGCTCCCAAACCAACAACCTTGGAGAGATTTTGTGCTTTGCGGTGTGTTTGAGTTTTTGCAGGTAGTGGCATAAGACACTTGTTTCAATGTGGCTACTAATGTTTCGTCCTTTTTGTTGATTATTTCTCCCAATCAATGCAGAGGCAGACTATAAACCAGGCAGCACGAACAATGTTACATGCCACTTTTTAATTATACGTTTTTAATGTTTACTAACACTGGTTTTCCATTGGATAAGGAGTAGAACCAATCTCAGCTCACACCAATGACTTCACCAGATGTTATCAGTGATTTAAGTGCCATCAAAGAACAGACAAAATGGTCCCCAACCTCTACAGCTGCACGTGGAGGGCCACTGATAAAAACGATATATGAGCCAGAAGAAGCCTTGGGGTTTGATTCTTCTGCAGAGAGCCTTACAACATTGGAGTCAATCATGAGGCCTAGGAACATTGGCCCTTTGTCCTGGGGCAAAATCATCACTCACACAAGAGTCTCTTCCCCACAGTCTCCTAGAAAAGCCCTTGGCTCTCTTGGTCCTGATAGAAACATCTTCTCCCTGTGGTGCCCTGGCCGCTTGATGGAAACTCCCTATCAGGAGCTGTGGGTGGAACAATTTGTTTCCGCATTGTCAGTGCTGGAGCAAAGATTTGCCAGAAGCCCTATATCAATGAAGGACTTTCCTTTACATCATGGAGACAAATGAACGCAGCAGTGTCTTCAGTGTCTTATGATTCTAAAACACAGGACCTTCGTAAAAACATTATTAATTCCTTCAAATAATTGAAAGTTATAGTTAAAGTTAATAATTGTCATAACATCGAACTGTTACTGTCCCTTTAAGAGTGTTTTTAAAGTGTCTGAACTCAGATCCAGAGCCTAATTTCACAAAAACCACAATCTCCATGACTTCATCATTATTTAATTGTGGAGGTACTTCGCATTCCTGTGTGCCTCTATTTCAGATACTAGAGGGCACCAGCGCTCTCATTTTTAACAAGCAGCCCAGACATGTGAGGCTTGCAAAGCCTACCCAGACCAAAACACAAGCCTTGGTTTCTGGCAGCACAGCCTGTTTTTTGACCTCTTCGCTGCATCAATAAAACATCCATACTCAGATGAAATAATAAGCGGGACAAGGGATTTCTACAAGCATTCTCCAAGTTGGCTTTGCTTTCGTTTTAAAGACCTTTAGCATCAATTCAATTCAACTCAATTCAGTTTTACTAGTAAAGTAACATCAATCTAATGTTTTCTCAAGGCACTTTACAAGGTTTAAGACTTTACATAAAGCAAACTTTTATTCGGGCCAATCAATAAACTGTATATTATCATACTTAACATGAATCTTATGCTCGTTAACTTTGTCTCAGCTACAGATAAATCGCTCCTTTGCACTGCTGTAACTTTAGAGAAGTTTTTCAATTGTGTTTGGTTTTTATCATTGACCCTTATTTGTGCTATGAAAATTGGCACAAATTACAAACTTGGAACAGCTCATATTTGGCATATTTATGGGAAATTACAATGTCACTTGTGTGTGAATCAATAACCAAACAATGTTGGTGATATTTTCTGATTAATTATGATTAAATACACCATATTACATCCACATGGCTGGACTGAGCTTAATTGGCTCTCTGGTGGATTGCTTGCGATCTGTACCTGACTCTCCCCACCTACACCTGAATACATAATTCTCCCCCTCTTTTTTCGATGTGCTGCGCAGTAAACAAAGTAGATGAGTTAAGGTCCCTCATCACCTGAAGTATTTCCATCACCACATCCCTAATACGAGTGTGTTTGCGTGCATGTCATTAGCGTGAGGCAGAGGTGGGCATTATTATTTTTAATAATCTCCTATTTTTGCTGCTTCTTAACCTCAGGAGAGCTGCAGGCAGCACTTCCCCTCTGTGATGGTCAGGCCTAACTCCTGACATCACCGTCTCCTAATGATGCTCTATCAAAGTGATTGCTCGTAATACTCACTGTGCAGCCATTTGTCTGTTACAGCCACAACTGGACCGTCAAACTTCAGTCACTCTTGAAAGTTGCTGATGCAAGACTGTGTTATGTGATAAGGAGCTGACTGGATGTTTCACAATTTGTCTGTGAATGTTCTTGCTGGAAGCTATGCTTTTACTGGACATTAACATTACCAAGACACTGTGGATTATGACTAATCTGTGCAATGTTGTTAGTTTACAGCGCTAAGTCCCAAAGGCCCAAATATTCCCGGTATGAAAGCACAGACCAGAAGAAGAAATAGTTGCTGTATAGAATCAACATCCAATATCTTGTATATTTACATATTATATTTTTGGAACATTGAACAAGATGATGGAAGAGATATCTATTCATTAGTTTGTCAGTTTTCTGCAACATTTATTTACATCACATCTCAGCACATTACAGTGTTACTCTTCACAGAAGACCAGTCAGACACCTGCAGTGAACATTTACAGCATGGTCCATCACTGCCTGACAGCTTTTCTCTTGTTGTTCCAGAACAGCTTGATTCTGTAAAAGTAATCTATATGCAACATTCTCTGTAACATAAAAGCAATATTCTAATAATTCAAAACAAAGTCTAATCAGTACACATTCTTTGCTTTTGCTAGGTTCATGATTCACTTGTACGTATAATATGTACAAATAAATTCAAAGGGGAAACTAAACCATAATATTCCACAAAACGGAAATACGCTCCACAAGTTGAATTCCTTTGAAGTGTCATAGATTAGAACACAACACTAGCAAGGACGTGCAGTGACTGAAGCACGTTTAATCCTGTAGGTTTTCAAGAACCTAAAACTTACAGCGTAACACTGATGCGTGGAGTGACTCTCAAGGTGGAATTGACTTGTGCTTATAGTTTGTTATGCTGCTCTTTGCATATGCTTACTGTAAAACTTTTAATAGCTAACTGAACCAGGTGTTTCCAGATTTAACGGGTCAACCTCTGCAACGGTAACGTCTCGCTGATGCATTTAATAACGCAACTTTATGAATACGCAATAACAAAACACAGTTTTAGAATCTGTAGTATCACATTTCCTGCTATATAATGTCAATCAATACCGCAGCAGCGGTGGGGAAATGTGCATAACTGTGACAGGACAATTTGCTGCAACATTCAAATTCAATCGTATTTGCCTGAATCAAAGTGCATTCTTCAGCAGAACGTGAAAAAATAATGTATTCTGAGCAACGATGGCAAAAAATAAACAGTCCTGTTGGAAACCGTACGTCCCGAACAACTTGGGGAATAAAAGCTCAGCTTCTACCATATTAACTGCATCTTTGACACTATAGCAACCAGAATATGACTCTAAAATGCTCCACTTCACGAAAAGCAAAGAAGATGAGAGATGCCGCGGCTGCAGACGGGCTCGTCCTCGCGGAATCAACAAGACGTTGCAGAAAGCTGTGAACATGAAGTGTGTCTGTGCTCCCAGTTTCCAGGACTGCACTGGTCTTCCTGGGGGCTGTGGTGTCGATCACAGTAATGTGATGATGTTCTAAAACCACTGCTGTGTCTAAATCTGAGCCATCAGTACGAAGCGACTGCAGATCCAGTCTACAAAAGGAACCTGTGAAATAAAAAATACCAGATATGAGAGACTGATAGAAATACCAATACTAGAACGCTACTGTAAAATCCATTCTATGGAAACTGGCATGTGTGTTGGCCCTAATGTTGAAATGGAGAAAACGAAGATACAAAGACAAAAGTTCTGTTAATTTCCGTCGTCACATCCACCTTCCTACACTGTCACAACTCATTCCAGCATGCTGTTACTGCCTCTGTATCCGTCTCCAGCCTTTAAACCAATTTATCCTGAAGGACAAATCACACATGCATTTTTAGCTTATCGTTCTCTCATCGCATCTAGACCTGCTTCTTTATGTATCCTTGAAGACATTCAAATTGCAATGCAATTGTCGAAAGTATGGACCGAGCTCCCATCATGACAGACAGAGGGCTGAATGCACACATTATGGCTTGACAGGTGAGAAGACTAGAGGAGATAAACCAACATAATGAAACATCAGGAAACCTCTAGATAGTGATTTTACCCAGTTTCAAATTCAGTGTCTTAATTAAGATTCTGCATTTTTACTGGAATTGTCCAGTTACTGTTTATTAACAGGCGCAACTCATGCTAACCTTTTCCAAAGACATATAAACTGCAGATTCATCAAATGTTGAAACTGAGTGTTTTAACAAGCAAGTTAAAAAAACAAAAACAACTCGACTCCGCTAACAGACAAAACATCTACCATAAGAAATGATCTGAGGTGGATTTGAAAAAAAAAAAGTATCCATCCGCCTGTCCATCATTAATCATCCATCCATCCATCCATCCATCCATCCATCCATCCATCCATCCATCCATCCATCCATCCATCCATCCATCCATCCATTCATCCACACACCCACCCAGATGAAAAGATGAAGATATGCCAGAACCTAAAAAGTGATCTCCATCAGTGCTGGCGGGATGAAGGTCAGAAAGAGAAGGAGCTGCCGCTTTAGCTGCACGTCTGAGGGAGCCGCAGAGGGCACGGGGCGTTTCCTTTTGGGCCCATTGCACAGTGGGGTGTTACAGCAGGAGATGCAGACTGAGTTGAGCTTGCCGGTACAGAACTGCTGGTAGCCAGAGGAGGCAATGAGGCAAGCCCCGGACGAGGCACAGGACTTCCTGTAATGTATACCTGCAAAGAGAGACCAGGGGAATTTGTATGCTTACAGGCTAACTCATACTATAAACATACTATATAATATATAACACAATCATATGCCTGATCGTCGTGTTTTTGAATGCTGAGTTGAACATTTTATTGAGCTTCAAGCGGATGGAGGTATTGACTTCCCGTCTGCTCTTGTTAACCTTGCTATATACTATATTAGCACATTTTTATGGGTGTGTAAAGAAAAACATTCCACAGCGTAACTTCATTGCCACCAACTCTCCACTTAGAATATATGTAATTCCTTTGAACAGTATTCATCATTTAAGGAGCTTCTTTCATTGTGGCCTCGACTGCAAAGGAAAGTTCCACTTACTGGGCGAGAAAAAAGTTAGAATAAATCAAATTCTGATCGGTTCAATCTGCAGGTCTAATGATTCAGCGTGTGGAGATGGGGCACAAAGCATGACATCATCACCTACAGCGAGCGCAATTGTGCAGGTGAATGTTTCACTCAAGGACGTCACACAGAGCTCTGAACTTGGAAGTTTCCATTTATGAACTCACGTGTCTAACCATGAACCTTGCTGCTGTTTGATGTCCATCACACCAAACAGGGCTGTACAATAAAGTCACTATATATTATCAATTTAAGATTGTAGTTATATTTATTGCTCCTCATATTATGAGGAAAAGGCTGAAATTATTGCTTTTGATTTGGTTATTGCTTTGACAGATAATATTAGCTACAAAACTACTGTAATTACAGTAAGAACCTTATTCCATTAAGACTCCATCATCATCAGTTAAAGCGATACTTCACCGCTAAAAAGCAAAATGTGTTGTAAATAATTTACATTTTATCAGCAAAAATGTGCAACAAAATTTAACATTAATGGGCTATGGCCAGAGAAAACAGGGAAAATGGAAGTAATATGTGTTGTGGTTGAAAATGGTCATATCCTACAACACTCAGAATGCATTGCGCTCTGCCGAGCGGCAGTCATTGGTCCTACCTGTTGTTTAGCTCTGCCCCCCTCAGCTCGGCCGTTGCTGGGGCAGGTTCAGAAAAAAACGGGAAGCACTAGTTGTAGTCTGTAAGCACATGGCAAAAAGTCCTCTGAGATGTCTCAGGGGACTTTTGCAGAGGAATAAATTATAATTTATCTGCATAAAAAATATGCAGGAACTTGTTTGTCTCTTCATTCTCAAATATTACCTGCCATCGTTTGGGTCAACCCCCATTGAAAATCGGTGAAGTTTTTCTTTAATGAAAAATAACATGTTTGGCAAAAAACTGCAATATCCACAAAATTATGTTTTTTTAGAGAGGTCTTATTCCTGGTGTGAAACATTACCTTCTTATCTCTAAATTATGCTACATGTGCTACACCTGCATGTCCTGATGTAACTGACTCCCTGAGTCAACACTACTAAAGGGGAACAGTCGCACACAGTGTCATCTCCTGGACAAGGAGAAGCCACCACCATCCAGTTTCTTCTGCAGACAGTCAGTTCTGCTGCCTACAGGCGTAGGTTTTTGTTTTCTGGACATCAGTGGAATGTTGATCTAATGTTGTGACAGTAGAAAGGAGAGTACAGTATGTCTTTCAAATAAGTAAGAGGAAAAGTTTTGAGATACAACAAAACACTAACTCTTACAAAAACTCTCACACTGCATCAAGCTGAGCATTATTAATAGATTAATATAAGGATTTGTATATATTTGCAATTCACACATATGGAGGCTATAGAAAAGGATAGTTGTTATAGTTATAGCTGTTGACGATCATGTATGAAAAAGGGAGAAAATGTCACAGCTGATTTTATTTGTTTATGGAGGCTGTGATTGCTCCACTTGAAAATAAAGGTCACATCATTATAAAAAAACACTTTAAGAGATGATATTTCTCTGTTTCCGCTGCCAGACGGTGACTTTGGCTGACCCAGAGCCAGCCTCAGCGCTCACTCATCACTGCGTCTAGAAACCTAGAAAGCGTGTGCTGCACAATGACATGGTTGTGTAATGCTCTAAATGTTTGTTTAATCACGGAAAAGAGCTCCATTTAGATTCACGCCCACAGCTTACCCTTCACATGACAGACAATGACGGCTATGTGCAACAGACTTTCATCTCATCACCTGAGCGTGGATTTTTTTGGAACAGCTGGTAAATGTCATCCCACAAACAGTGGAACACAGTGTCCAGTATTACAGTAGTTTCTGCAATGGACATAGAAAAAGAAGGATCCATACGGGGACCCATCCTTACCATCAGGTTTGACCAGCACCTCCTTCTGGCACATGTCCTGAACATTGACCGTGCAGTTGACAATGTACTCGGGCGTGGAGCAGTCATTGTGCTTCACCTCCTCACACTGGTAGCACTGGATCTGAAGGGCATCTCCTGCCCCACAGCAGCAAAACAGACAGAGAGTCAGAACAAAGTGCTGAAGAAGACACATGATCAGCGCTTCCAGTAAATCTTTGTTTGTCAAATATGAAATCAGGTTCTAGAATGTGTGAAAAGTCCATGAAATGTGAAGCGCTGGCAGAGCAAACTAATAAAAATCCACTAGACTTAAGATCCGAAATTTAGGTGACATACTCTGAATGTTGTAAGCCAGCAGAAAGTTAGGAATGAAGTTAGCTTAGCAAAGCTAATCAGCTGCATGAAACAAGGCCAGTTTATTAGCAGGGGCATGTGTCGGTTTTAATGGCGTCACATTGTAAAGACAACAACTTCTCCTCCGTCTTCTAGAATGATTTTTGGTAGATTGGACAACCACCATCAGCTGTGACGTTATAGGAATACCAGAAGTTAGAAGTTTGAATTTGAGTTAATAAAGTACACACATGCCACTGGTATCAATCTATCTCTGCGCATAAAAGTCAATAAGCATTTCTCAAAATGTCACCTGATCCTTTTGTGACGAGGTGCAGTTTGACTCCTCAGCGTTCCAGAGGATTCTATCGCTCTATGCTTCAGTCTCATCCTCATGTTTTACATACTCTGCATTATTTCCCTTGTGTGCAGTCCACATCACTGACATTTACTCACACAATGTCATCCCACACAGTTTTTTGGTAACAAAAAAAATTCTGCAGGAGCTTTTGCAAGCACCTTTCATGGTGTAACGGCTCCAAACAGCCTAATGGCTTTTCACGAAGGGGACAGCGTCATCCTCGGTGGCTTCAGCCGCCTCATGACACGCAGGCATCTATGACTTAACACAGCGAATAATCCAGTCCTTCACCCAAGTCTAATCCGTGCCGTTCACCTGTGTTAGTGCGTGTCTGAGCGTCAACGGAGACATCGAAGGGAGGGCAAGGTGTGAAGAACTGCATCAGCAAAGTACAGAAGTGGTTCCAACACATGGGCTTTAAAGGCGATAAACATAAGCGCCATATACAACACAAAAAGACAGAGACATTAAGGCTTGATGGACTTGTGTTCTCGCCCCCTGAGGTAGTAAAAATGTGAGCGCCCTCACAATAAAGATGCTTGAGCTTCTGGAAGCTTAAGCAAATGTCATTTGATGATTTTTATGCAGGATTAGTTTTTCTTATTGCCTAAAATCCTAAATATGAATCATTGGGGAATGAAATTAAGCATATCTGAAGTGTAGTGTATTTTAATATATACTGCACCTGCCTGGATCATTCAGTATTTCTATACTACGTCTCAGTTGAGGCAGTATCAGAGGCTTTTAATCAAAAAGTCCAACTCCTGCAAACACTGCCTTTTGCCCTTTCTTTCCCAAACGTCCCACAGACAGGCTATCAGTCCCCGCTGACAGATATTACTGGTGTAATTATTGAAATGGCAACAATCATTAATCTCGGCTCAGACCCAGACTCAGCATCATCAAAGCCCAACTGATAAAGGTCCACAACACATCACGACATCACAACCTCAGCTTAATTACCGAAAGCCGAGCACCAAGGCTGAGACCTCCATCCATCATCTGGAAGGAGGCTCGTGACAACAAGGAACTTTGCTATTTTCTGGCAATATCCGTCAGACCGCAGGGCAAAAGAAACGAACAGCAGCCAGCGGCGGAGCTCAGCTTATCGGGTTTGGGAAGTTGCTCGGAATCTATTTCCAAGTTTCACGGCAGAAACTGCGGCTGCTGAGAGAAAATACATCATATACTTTGCAAGTTCTGCACAGGAACACAATATAAAACAAAACAATGCTAACTGAAGGCGTAACAGTACATGAGCACCAGCTACTTACAACGGTGCATCATTCTTTGCCAACACAGGCAGGATTGTCCGTCGTTCAAAGCAACCGAGAGAAGCGCAGACAGCGCCAGCTCATGTGCGTCAGGTTTGAACTCCTCAAAGACGCTGAGCGGGCTTAAAACGACGACGTCTTTTCCCACGGTTCCCAAATCTCGCAGAATAGTTTAACAACGCTCGCTGAGCGCAGTTAGACATCACCACGGCAACGGAAACGCACGTGTCCATCCCGTGTCTTACGCAAGCAATTAAAACATGATTTCAGTGAATGACTTTCGAATAAAGTTGTGAATATTCTGGAGCAGCGTTCCCTGATATTAAACAGATAAATGGAGCACAGAGGTAAACTAAAGGATTTCTAACTGGCGTTTCCTTTCAGTTACGCTGTTTTGTGGCACATGCGCTCCCACCTGCTGGCTGCAGCCGCTCCAAGCTGCGCCCTACCTGCGTCGACAAGGACTCCAAACAAAGTCACCACGGCGAGAAGACGCATTGTCTCCAAAAGGAAGCTCGGAGGGAAACCATCAGACCAGAGGAACTTCTGCAGACGAACGCATGGAGGTCGAGCCGTCGTGGAGGAAACCGGGACAGGGATCCGCCTCCTCCATGAGGTGCGAGGGCAGAAGCTCCGCAAAGTGAGGGCGACCCGCTCCAGCGATAACTGGAGACAAACCCGGAGCCGAGACGTTATAACGCGAACCACGTGACGGGAGCTCGGCGGTTTCACTGCTATAACTTTGTGGCGCTCTGAACAACAAATGATACAAATCTAGTACGTATTCCCACAAATCATATCGACACAAGGCCACACGCGCTTTGAAGTGTTAGTGTCACCAGTAATTCTAAAAGAGTAGAAATAAACAATTACGTTTTGTTTATATATGTTTCATATGTTTGTCGCACTGATGGAATAGCCGCAGTGATGCAGCCTGACGGATTTTGTTGCCGTTTTCAAAATACTCTATACTATACAAAATACATTTCATGACACAAGACTGTATCTCTATGATGCTATAACGTAATTTTGTTTATTTTTTATGATTTGATCTTTTTAGTGTTTATATTATATTTTGGTGTGAAATAAACAACTTCTCAAAACTGCAAAGACGAACTTTTAAGTGAATTACTGCTGGGAAGCGGTTGATCAATTAGGCTTGCTAAGCCTGTTACGGTGACGCGCGCACACACACGCACACACAAACCACCCGAGCTCACACAGCCACTTTTATTTATACACACATAATTACCCATCAAGGGACTAATAGTTATAAATCCCTCCGCACTGAAGCGGACTGTCGCCGCTCTGAGCCTCCGCTCAACGAGGGAAGCGTGATTACACACGTTGCCCTTGGGGGGAGAAACATTTCCAGTTTTTCTTCAAACCTTTATTTTGCACATTCAAAGAAGGAATGAATAAATCAGCTGCTGACTCGAGTCCTGCCTGTCCAGAAGACATACACACTAATGTACACACTGCAGCTCGGTTTGAAATAGGATTTCTCAATTTTAATTAGGAAATAGTTACATAAAATATAGCCTTAAAGTATAGTGTAACAGACAAAATTGCACACTGTAATAACATTAATAACAACAACAACAATAATAATAATAATAATAATAATAATAATAATAATAATAATAATAATAATAATAATAATAATAATATAACAGTAATAATATTAATTACCAAAGTAACACTGCTGGTAACCATTTCTCTTTACAAAGGAACCAGGAACATTTAAGAAAAGAGGTGAAGCATGACAATCACACTACAGTCTGACAGTACAAAATGTGGGTATAAATACTGGACATCTAGAAAAATACACAGGTCTTCTTTTGACTCTCTTCATACAATATTAACAGTTTCATAGAAAAAGAAAATCAAAACACACAGTTGGTTCTGTTGATTAGCACCAGCTGGTCAAATTCCAGATAGACATTTGGCATTAAGGTCACCCTAAAGTTCAAATATGTCTTCAAAATAAAGTGATAAAATATCTTAGTATTAGCTCTTATCGATCAAAATAAAGAAACTGTATTTTTTAAAACGACAACCCCCAACAAAAAAAGAATCAGTAGAACTAAAACCTTGGTTGGATGATTGGCAAACATCTTACATAGTTTATTTATTTTATCATTTGCATATATCAATTAGCAATGCCCAGTCCGATATTAACTTAGAACAATCTTTACAAACAACATAATATACAGCTGAGAAAGGAAACTGAGGTTTGGAGAGCTTGGGCGCGTTATGCTACTATGACACCACCAACAACACTATTTGGATTGTGAAGAAAAGCAAAGTCATTATAGAGGAGAGTTATTTGTCAGCATTTTCCTGATGGCTGTATGTTTTACAATGAGTCCAGTGTGTTCCCTGAGCTACCAACAATGACATTGCGTGTCGGACACTGAAACATCATTTCAGTCCATATCACCAAACACTTTGCTTCAGTAAACATCATTATATCATCTGCTGTTGATCATGAGGTCTGTTGTGAGAGGTGCTCATGTGTCGGTTAGAAAAACTTACTGTTTTTAATTTTGTTTGCCACAGATCACACAAGAGGACAAGACTGAGTCCGCTTTTGTTTGGATATGAACAAAATTTGAAGAAAAGCTCTTTCTTCCTCTTTCTTGTTGTTCACTTGTTAAAATATTGCTTAAAAAGTAGCTAAGGATGAACTGCATAAACTAGTGTGGGTTGTGATTCCAAATGGCCTTTTTTTAACAGGCAGTGTAGTTAGCAGCAAAACATAAAATGACAGGTTGAGGAATGTGCCTGAAGCAGAAACTGCATTGCGGAGGTGTCCTGCTCATCGCTGCTTGGATAATGGTTTACTTTACTTACAAACTCTGTACAATATTAGTTACAGTGCAATGATAGCAAACTCCCCAGCATGGGGAAAACGAGACATCATTTCGTATTGCTGTCCAGTTCACCACATCCAGACTTAAATCAGGTGTTTAGGTGGAGGTGTGTCCAGCTTCACTAAGTGCTAACAGTTGTAGATTTGCGGCTTGTTATGATGGAGTATCAGGAGTTCCTAGGTCTAAATGGAGAAACTCCACTGCTGAGGCCTTCTCTACTTTTGAACATCTGATCAATCAATTGTGGGATATGAAGAAGAAAAGGGAATGGTGTAGGAGGCCAGACGAGCGGTGAACCAGGCATCTAGACGTCGTTGGAGCCGTGGCTGGTGCAGGAGGAGAAGCTGTCGTACAGCGAGTCGCTCAGGGAGCCCACAGGGTCGGCCCCAGCTTTGCCGGAGAAGCTGGAGGAGGACGGCTCATTGCAGCAGTCCTCCACGCTCCTCCCAGCATTGGCGTGGCTTCCCAGCGCTGTGTCCTGGTAGAGGCTGCCGCTGCTGTGATTCAGCTTGTTCAGGGACTCTAAAGAGAAGTCGAGACAGACCTGCTGCTTTCCACTGACCGGCGTCTTCTCCAGAGCAATCTCCTTCTGTAGAAAGAAAAAAAAACAGATCAACACAAGGCACACATCATACTGTAGAAGTATGACTGATGCAGCTTGACTCATGGTAAACTGTCTCAAACTCATGTCCATCTCATTCACATTCATCTGATGCTCGAGAGCAAGGCACCGATCCTTACTGAGATTTACATCACACCAAAGGACCTAATGTATGTCCTGCGTGCTGGTGGACAGTATCTGGGAAGATATTGACTGTGTTAACAACATTATTTCTTCTACCCAGCCTGCGACAGGGTTGTTCAGCTTACAGTAATAGAATAAACATTTCAACAGTAGCTCCATGAGTTTAGAAGGTGCTCTGTCAGTGTGGCCGTTTGTTATCATCTCCAAAGCCTCCTGGTTTTCTAGTGGTTACCTTGAGGTACCAGCAGTAGTAAGGCACTATCACATGACTTCAAGTCGCATAGTTACTATGGCAGACAAGTGAAGAAACCTAAAATACTTTCTTCTTGTTAACTATGAGCAGACTATTTGAGTAGTGGACATGATTTCAGGTCACAAAATGCACTTTAACAAGCTAGTTACTGTGGAAATCAGCAACAAACATCCCCCTGAGAGACTGTAAACAAAATCCTCAGCAAATCCAGCCCAGAGGAGAGCAGCTATCAACATACAGTAGGTGTTTTTGCAGAGGTAAGTACATGGAGGAATAGCTGCAGGGTTGAAGGAACCCCTAGAGATGCTCCAAAGCTGGACCGTTTAGCATTTTCCTGTAAGGTACATGTACATCTCCCCCCAGACCGGAGCAGCTCACCAAGGCATAAACACACACACAACAGCATCAGGAACAGACACCTGAGTAGAGCAACTGTTAAAACTGATAACGTGACCTGAAGTCATCTCAGAAAAGATAGAAAGTTTTAAAATTCATCTTTAAAATTCTGATGTGACAAAGTAACAAAGTCATCCAGAGGTTCTTGAGGTAAAGGTGATGCGAGATCAAGGTTCCACACATTTAGGTTCATGTATGTCCTCATCTGGACAAACATGGGGGCTGATAATGTGTTTTGACAACCACCAGTCCAACAGCTCTCTTTTGTGAGATTTCAGCTAATTGGATACCCTTTGATCAGACTCTACCTTTAAATATACAGTACAGCATCTGGACTGCAAGGTTTTGGCAATTCTAGAGGTTTGCAATGCAACATTTGCTTTCAATACATTCCTGAAGCTTTCTGCACCCAGCTGTACTATAAAAGCATGGAAGATGTAGCGCGTATAGCAACACCGTAGCTGTTTGCAGTTCTGGAACCCCCACCAGCAGGCTTGTCGGTTTCTTCTCCAACCAGCTAGTTCATTGCATTCAACTGCCAACTTGGTTGTAAACTATCATGGGATTATGGGACTGGAATGAAACCACTAGAAGTCTGTGCCCAGAGGGCCCAGTTTGTGAAATACTGGTGAAAGCAAGAAAACTCTGTCTTGGCATTGTCTCAGCAGGTGTGTAGAAATCTGCTTTTCGTAGCGCTGGTAGGAAAAGACAATTGTTTAGAAATGTAAGGAAGTTTGAAGGAGGTCATGCAAAGGATGATAATTTATGCAAAAAATATTATTTCTATCTTCACAGGCTCAAAAAAGACCTAATCATGTTATATTATGATGAAATGAAGTGATGCACATTCAAACCTGCTCCTAAAATCCCACAGAGCCCTATTAATGAGCCCTGCTGTGACCTTTCATTGCACTTACAATCACATTAAATTTGTAGAAGAGAAAGAATCAAAAGAAATATGAAAGAAAAGTTGTACCCAAAGGGGATGACTACTCGCCATGGTCTTACATGTTGAGGAGGGGTTTCGCAGGTGTGGAGGTTGAGCCCAGATGTTGAATAAACATTAGACTTGTTGAATTTAAGTTTAACTCCCACATGCTGATGTTTATAACATCACAGTTTGTATGCTTGATATTAATTCAGCGAAAAAATGTTCATTATACTGTTTGGAGAGGAAAGTGAGGCGATGAAGAGGCCCTGACTCTCTCAGCCAGCATCCCCTCTATGCTTCCTTTTTGGTTGGAAATAACATAAAAAATGGGACAGAGTGTCTTATCACTGATTGGATTGGTTTTTTTCGGAGAGAACACAATTACCAGCGGATCGAAGCTTCCCGGTGACGGTGTCTGGAGCACCTGAGGGTGCAGCTAAAAATGATGGCGGCACACATGAGTGAGGCTGCAGGTGGACGTGGCAGAGCTCTCATTGTAAACATCAGCACCGACATTATCAGTTAGTGACACACTGGCCTAAGTACATAATGAAATAACAAGTTTTTCTGCTACTCCTGCTGTTATACACTATTCTCTCCCTATGTTTTGACCTCTAGAAATGATAAAATACTGTAACATCAATAAATATTTTTAATACTATTTTTGTTTGGGCCTTTTCAGAAGTCACTACTGCAAGTAGTGTACTCAGGATGCTGGTAATAATATGAATGATACTGTGGACCTGTTTCACGGTCCAGTGTCCACTTGCTACATCACCACCCACCTCCCCCATGCAACCGTATACTATAATGGACAAAATGGCTGCCAAAGCTACTGCTGAACCAAACTTCTGTTCTGTCACTCGCTTTATGTTAAAAACATCCAGCTTTAATGGTGAAGCAGTAAAAGAAAGCACAGTGAATTTATGATTCACGAACTCTTCAGTGAAATACCAAACATCACTACCTTTAATATTAATGCTTCATTACTTCTCTTAAAACTCTTTGTGTAGGCGTTGTAAGGCACTAGATGAGCTTGTGTCTGCAGGAGGACACATTCAGTTTGTCTTGTTCACAATCAGGTTAGGAGAAAGCCGAGTAAATGTAAACTAACACTGCTGCTCTTCAATGTTGTCTACGATCTGCATCTCAATTGCAAAACACATCTCAGTCCTTGTGTATCACCTTGTGATACCGTGTAGAGTTAAGGTGGATTCTGACTTTGCAATGAGGACAAAGGTGGGAAAACATTCAAACAAAAAGCATTTCTGTTGCTGCAATGCGAATAATACGACTGCAGACCGATGCTGGGTAGCGGGTTATGAGCGCCTTGCTTTCTATTCCTGCATCACACTGGCCAGCAACACTATCAGTCTAACAGCAGCTCAGGAGGCACATTCCTGATGTTGTTCTACTTATTCCAGTACTGATATAGTTTGGCTTATTTCAAATTACACAATAGCTGACATGGTCCCTGTCTCTCGCCGTGTAATCATAGCTGAAGGTAACAAGCTGTTCCACAGTAGGAGATGCTGCGTGAGCTGATTTGCTGAACACAGGGTTTGGACTCAGGTTCAATGGAAGAAGGAATCTCCCAAAACTTCACCAATGTTATACTTTGGCTTAAGGTCTGATCCTACTATCCTGCAGTAATTCATTTAAAGGACAGGACGCAGGAGAAAAAAAGATTGTGAGTAGGTAAGAAAAGAATGACTGGCCACGAAACAGTAAAAACAATTAGTAGGACAGAGAAAGCAACAAAGGCAGGGCGGAAGCAAAGAGCCCATGAAGAGAGACGTACAGTAGAGAGGGGAAAAGGAAGAATAGAGAGGGGCAAAGCTGAAAGGCAGTGGAAGGCACATGCAGGAAAGAGACCTGAAGGAAGGAGAGGATCTAAGGAGAAGGAGGCGGGGGCGCCGTTAGCAGGGCTGTCAGGTGCTGTCAGGATGATGAATGGGAGGCCAGCACGGGCTGTGAGGGCTCTGATGGGAGCTGCTGAGCTTTACATCACTCTCCTGAGTGTTTGTGAAAGGTTATTAAAGGCGCTTAAATCATCAGGCTCTGACACGGGTCGCACCCAACCACCAAACCTCCCCAAACCGGCGCCAATGACAACATCTCCCAGGCCACGACAAAAGGAGCGTGGTGGCATGGGCACGGGCGCGTAGAGAGAGGGGCCAAGAGGTGATGCCACTCAGATGAATTGTCTTTTTCAGGAGAATAATGAAGGGTAAACGGGTTCAGCAGCACTCATCCATCATTACGGTGGGTTTACAGCAATGGAATTAAGCTATTATTAAAATTAATAGCAAGTTTGGCGCAGCCTACTTCCAAACAGAAATGGTAAGTTACTGCAAGGACTCTCAGGATTTAATCGTTTTGTTTTTTTTAATCCAAGTCCTTAGATGTTAATTTAAACTTTTCTCAAATGTTTGTGAACCGACCTCATGAACTCTCATTTTTGACAGATGCTCTTTAGGCAGCCCCCCCCCCCCCCCCCCCCCCCACCCACAGAAATGTAGTCTACCAAAGCCAATTAGATGACCAGCAAGTCTGAAAGGGAGAAAAACACATCTTGGTTTGTTCCGTTTGTTCTCTTGCACGTCAGCTAATGGACTTGTGTTTGCAGTATTGGTCCCGCTCGATCCGTTGCCTCTGCTGGGACACGCATCGGAATTTTAAACCTCTCTTCAGCCTTTGTTTCCAGTTGGACTGTAAGTGGTAAAGTTTGCTTTGTTGAGTAGAGACCTTTCCTCATATAGTAAATACTGCCCAGTATTGGTTTGGCGTTGGCAGAAGGAGACCAATTTAATACATAATAAAGCTAAATACCAAATTAGTAAACATAATTCATGGTCCACCTAGAAATTCTGCATAATTATTCTAATTTCTGGGTGTAAGTGCATTGGAAATAGTCAGATGTGACCTTGGTGTTAAATGCCAGTGTGACATCAAAGGTCAAAAACATCGAATAAATTGAATTTCATCTCTTACCTCTCATACACAACTGTTTGTTGAGTTTTTTTTTTCTTTAGAATATAGATTTTGTGTCAGGGTGAGTGTTTGGGCAGGAGAGTAGAGTGTGGTTGTCCCATAGAGCCGGCCCATGCAGGCTGGAGGCCATTTCATGGTCTCTGATCCTCATTTGTCATTCAGCAGCATTAAATACTAGTAGGCAAATACTCGCTGACACAAGAGGGCAAGGCGATCGAAAGCAATTAGGTGACTTTTTCTATGAAAATTTGCAAGCAGTTTTAATGGTGTTAAAGAAAAACTTAGAGTTTAGTGAAATCGGGGAAGTTATTTCAAAGGTAAAGCTGACATTGCAGATCTGACAGCAACTGCTCAGACCCCCCTGAAACGCCCCCCCGCCCCACAGCCCATGACACCGCAGAACGCTAAAAATCCTGTTTATTCATCTTCATGCCTGTTTTTGCATGAAAGGACAAATTATGCAAAAGCTGTGACAGCGTATCTTCTGTCCAGGGAGGGGTTTCATGGAGGGCAGGTGCTATGTCTCTGACTCTCACACATCTACACCTGGCTGCTGACGGGCTTCTTAGCACTTTAAACTGCCTGAATTAGGTTTCAAGAAATGAGGAAATTGATTTATTCTAAAACAGTGAACACAGGGCATACTTCATTATCTCCTTCAGACGGCATACTGGGGCATAACAATCGATAAGGCTTTGTCTAACGTAACAAAACGTAATATATTCCATTGAAAAAAATCACCTTTGAGTAAACACAAACTTCTAAAAAGGAGAGTGGCTGCACACTGAATATCTGAATAAGTGTAAATCCTAAAGTAAATTAAATGTGCAGCTTTCTCATTTAATACTCACACTGAGTCTGTCTCCTGCTTTGCCATCCAGAGGCGCATCCTCGTGCAGCAGATTGTACTGGGAAATCCTCCTGGTCTCCTTCTCCAGATGAAACACATCGTGTTGGTAGTAGTCCATGATTGACAGGGATTTCTCCACACTGCTTCTCTTCAGGGTCTCCTCATTCTGGTCTGCTATGGCAAAGTAAGTCGTTTTCTTTTTTTTCAGAATTTGTCTTCATAAAGTAAAAACATACAGCAATCATCCCTACACGTATAAACATACCTGAATCACTCCTCTTGGCTCTGTGGATCAGCGTCCTCTGTGGCGAGGCCAAAGTGCTTCCGGTTCCCTCACGTTCGGTCTCTGTTTCACTGCTGCTTCCTGAATATGTGCACACTCGCAGGGCTCTTTCCTGTTGACCATCAAAAGCAGCAGCAAAAACAAAACAAAAATTCAACGGCTTGAACTACTGATGTGTAGAAAACAAAAAAGCAAAGAATGTGGGGAAGTATTTTTTTTTACTTTCTACTCCACTTGTTAATGTCTTACACTGTGCATATAGTGGTCCTTGTAGTTCATCTGCCTCTCTGCTTCCGTCTCCTCTGTGGAGATGATGCTGCATGGGGACCCCAGGCTCAACCTCTTTGTCCTGATAACATCTGCAAGTCACGGAGGGGAGATGAGTAATGAGCTGTGCATTCAGTGACTCATGACCGTCTCATGTAACGCGCGCTGGCAGTGGGGAGAGGAAAACATTATCTGAATTCCTCTGAATCGGTCCCTCGGCAGACAAACCGATGAAACACAAGGGCACCTCTCGCTCATCCATTCAGCCAAAACCTATTCAACTGCACAAACACTCATTTTTTTGCATATATGAATGGATCTGCACAATATTCAAGCTATCAAAAATTAATGGTGTCCACCCTGCAATTGTTCCCAGTCATGACTCCTGGCAGCCCAGATATAACAGCCTTCAGCTGTCCCCCCTCGGCGACGAAGCACTGCTGTATTATCTCTCTGCTGTCTCGGACAGATGCCAATTTAATTGTCTCTTTTAACATTCAGCTACATTACAATAACAGACTGCTCACAGCCAATGCTCCATCTCCATCAGGAAAATTATGCATTGTGATCATAAAAGTCCTTTTGCGCACTTTCTCTTCGCCTATTAGGAAGCAAACAATGAGGCAGATGCCATTGCTTTTCTGGCCTCCTTTGTGTTTCTGCACAATAAAGATAGAAGGCAGAGGATATATCATATGATAAAGATGCACAGAATATGTTCAGGCTCTTCTAATCAACTTTTTCAACAGGGACGAGTCAACAGGAACTTCTCTATTAGCAGCGACAGTCGAGAGCTGAATTGCTGCCTCTGCAGTGCCACCGCAGCATCGAGGTGAAATAGATGCAGGCTAATGTCCTGTAAGCACAAATCCCCGGCTGTGATTGCTCATCCCTGTGTTTTTCATTGAAGCTTTAATCAGCCATCTGATTGCATCCTACCCACCGCCGTTCTGTCGTACATCACGGCGACCACCGAGGCAGCAGGCGCTTTATGATGTATGGCTGCGCTGACATGCCCATCTAATGGCGTTTGTTAGTCGTGCTCAGGGCATAGGAGAGTACAGGTCCCCATAGGGACGCAGTCAGATGTCAGCGCTGATGCATTAGCTTCCGAATTAGCTGAACAAACAAGGCTCCTCTTTTAATCAGAGTATAATGTACCAAATAACTTCCCTCCTTCGCTTGTCTGGGAGCCTTGAGTGCTCCAGAGGAAAAAGTGTTAACATAAAGTAGAGTGACATCCAGTATTTCACTTCCAACCTAAAACCTAAATCAAACTGCCTGTGGTTTTCAAGGCTTGGCACTTTGCCATCATAACAGTAGCTTTTATAGACATTCATTTCAATTTGTCCTCCTTGATATTGAAAGCTAATGAGAAAACAAAGGCAGAGTTTTTGTTATGTTTTGCCATAAGCAGCTTAACGTTATCATCCTGGAGTCCCATTAAAAATATATACTTTGATATTCATTGCCAAATAGCTCAGAAGTTTGCTTAACAATGCAAACTATTGGGTTTGCTGTTGTTGTTTTTCCACATCACATCTTCTAGGTCTTTAACTATGATAACTTTCTGGAAGTTCTCCACTTACCTGAAGCTGCTAGTTTGGGCAGTCGGCTCTGGGCATCCTGAATGTGGCTGCTGCAGGTCACAGAGGGGTCAGATAGGGAGTGACCCATGCTTTTAGGAGGACGTAGGCGGGTTTTTGAGAGGAAAGGCACTTTCACATCAGGTTGCGAGGGATCGGGGTAGGAAGACTGAGGAGCTGCCCGATGGAGCTCAGAGGAGCCAGTGGTCGCCCCATCGGGGCTGGGTTCACATGCAGAAATGTGACGACTAGCGACCCGGTTGACGGAATCAGGGAGAGGGAAGGTGCCGATCCCGCTGTCTAGGGTTCTCATCTGACAGCTGGAGCCTAAAGTGACAGGGAGAGGTGTGTGATGTCGGGGAGAAACAGGGAGCGACAAGAGGAAAAAAACAGAAGGGCTTTTGGATTCACATGCAACGGAAGGGGTGAGTGAAGAGGGCATCTGTAGCAGGTCCAGTAACACAGATGACAGCAAAAGAAAAGAAAGACACATTTATTTTAGGGAATATATGCAATCTTGTATTTTTAGAAATTATACTTAATTGCTGTATGGCACAAGACAGCACCAATCGCCTGAAGTAAGTTGCAGTGTGGGCACGTTATATTCAGGGGCACAGGGTGCAGCTCGTCTACAGTAACTCAGGAGAACCGACAGCAAGCAGCAACAGATGGACGTTGTTTGGAACCGGGGTTTTCAGGGCTTTTACTCGGACTGGAGCAGATGGGCGGCTGTTCAGCACAGCCCAGGTTCTTGTAACTGTGAACGCTCATGGCCAACACTTAGATCAACTAATAATTAGTAGTTTGCAAGTATGTTTATTTATTGGAGCATTTGCGAAAGCACATACTGGCTTCTGTCTTCTGTGTTGCTGTAGGCAAAGGTTGAAGCTCAGTTAAAGTACAGAATGTATTCTACTATTTGTACTGTTGGCTTTGGAGATGATAGATCCTCAGATCTTTCTTCCAAATTATTGGTGATTTTGTAGCGAATCACTATCAACAGACTCTGATTTTCAGCTTCTCTGTTTGTGATGATGGATCACAGACAGTCCACTCATGAGCACTTCTTCTGAATACTCTTGAACTTTACTTGAGTTTAAAAACAGTTTACCAATTTTTAAACTTTGATTTATTCACACACAAACTATCCATGCGCTTTCTGTACAATTCTTCTCTCTAAGACCGAGTATGTTGAAGCTGTTGCCCTGCATTGTTGCAGCCTCAGCAACTTTACACTTTGGAATTTAAAGATTTTCTTCAGTTGTGTTTTAGTTAAACTTCTTTTTTGTTTTATCTGACTTCCTAATATCCACACAGTATACTGTACATGCAGAACTTGTGAAAATGAGTCAGTGGTGCTGGGGTATGCACATTCACCCTGTTCATTTGACAGATGGCCCATTACTCTGCTGTGAGTCACTCGAGGACATGCTGTGAAAGGACAAAAAGTCAAACAAAAATCCTGACTGAAGATAAAAAAAGCACATCATGGGGCTGATACACACAATACACACAATTTGTGTGTGTGTGCGAGACTGGTGGAGAGAGTCATAGATTACGCAGTTGTATACCTGAATGCCAAGACAGGCAGTTGGAAATTCCTTCTGTAACCAAAATATAGCAAAGTCCACAGTAATTCTACCCAGAGGTAACAATAACTGGACATAATCCAGTTTTCATGAGCTCCCTATCACTTCTGTATAGAACCTCAAGGGTATGAAGGCTGCTTTGTTGATACCTTCATCAGGTGAAACTGAGTTAATGCAACGAGGGGGTGTCAAAAGAAAAGAAAGGGTCATCAGTTCCAATGAAGTATAATTAGCATAATATAGTAAAAACTAGATATTAATGATATTAATAATAATAATAAAGTCCAATTTTCATAATTAAGAACAGAGACTTTTAAGCATCATTAAGTGCCATAACATTCATTGATGCCTTTGTATCTATTGTAATGCTTTATTGCTGCTTGTTAAAGATGTAAAACATGTAAAAGAAAAATAAGTTTAAAGTCCAGAAACATCAGTTCTCAATGAAGTAACTGCTGAATCACTGGTATTGATCATCAGTGTCATCAACCTGGGCAGATATATTAGAGCCTTTCTGTGCTATTGGCCAGTCAAAATGTTATTTATTGTCCCTTTATGATGGAAAATACTGCCTCAAGGGATGTTTTTCTAATTTCCAATAACTGACCAGTGTAGAGTGAACTTCGAAGCCCACATTCATAACTCGAGCATGGATTTTGCTCAAGCTGCTTGCATCGTAAAGTGTCTGGATGCAAAGTATTTATATGATGGATGTGTTTGTCTGGCATTAAGCCTGTGAATGCTGCACTTTGGAGAGACGTGACATTAAAGCAGTGCTGAGGAGCAATGAGCAGCTGCAGCTGAAACCTTTATGAATTATTTAAGTCAGACTGCCTGGTAGTGCTTAGTAGGCAGAATATTAAACTGGAGGCGTTAATCAGAATACAGAAACAATTAAACTTTTTATTTTGGGCATGTGGTTATGACCCCTCATAAGTTTGATGGAAATAGCTCAAAACTATTTTATTAGTTACTTGCCAAAAACTAAACTAAAAAATAATTAGAGAGCCTATGGAGATTGTTTTTTAACAGCCAGACTTCATTAAATGAAACACACTTAGTTTCCATTGTAGAATATATAAAATTATGTCATAAACAGTGTAAAATGACAAAGTATGAAATTTCAGCGAGACATGTTGCAGAATTTCTACTAAAATCGCCTGCTGTCTTTAACTCTACTACATTACACAGACATTATGGTCCTTTAACCACAGCACAGTAGACTACTTTTCAAAAACAAAATAATAACAAGTCCAGTCTACCCATACATCTCTACTGTTTTATGATACCAAGCACTATGCACTAAATAATCATTGATACAGTGTTCTAATTACTGGCGGTAACGTTAAAGAGCAGAAAACGTATATACGAGTCATTAGATTAAAAGGAAACACTGAGTTTCCACAAATGATAACAATTAGTTTAAAGTTACAAAGTTGAAGTCTGTGACTTCATCACTACAGTATAAGCAATGTCATTTGATACGTCTATAAGTTGTCATGTGATGAAACCTTCAGTATACAAATAGTAAATATATGGTAGTAACTTTAAATTCAAGTGTTATGTTGCTGAGCTTTGATATGAATCACAGACAAATGTGTGTGTACAGTAAACAGCCCTGCTTCGTCCATTTCCACACTAAATACTCCAATATAAATTTGTTGCAATCATCACCCTGTCTCACGTTTTGATGTATCTATTTTTTCTTTTCTTAGCTACTCAGGCATCGTAAAATCCGGCCCACTCGCACATCAATCACCTGCCTAGATTGTCAACACGGCGTCTGCAGTGACTGCCTTTTCCCCACAGTAAGTCTGGTGGAGAGGACGGTCGCTTGTCAAAGGAATTGAGTTGTCAATCACATCAGGGAATCACAACTGTAAAATGTGTTAATGCTCAGTTGCACTGGCTGATTTGTGATGATTAGTGACAGCTTTTTGTAAGCTGTTTGGAAAAAAAAACTGTATTGTGATGAGGTAAACACTAGCAAATTCGAAACTCAGACTGCTTGAAAATGTAGCACATGGTGGTTAGAGGTAAAAGTCGTAAGAGGGAATATGACACCGAACATTTTGAAATCTCTCTTTGCTTTATTCATTGTAAATAACAATATTATAATTAATATTGCGGTTAATTTAAATAACAACTTGATTTAGTTTAAATGAATGGTGATTGTGTGATGTATATTATTGTCTATCTGAGGGTATCCCGGGAAATGTATGAGCTAAATTTAGTTTTTGGTAAAATGCCCAATAGTAAGGTTTATTCTTACCAATCATGTGATCTTGACAAGCTGAATCTGGGATGTGTCCCTCTTCATTTTCAGCCTTCAGGTTGATCTTCTGAGTCACCAAAAGGGTCTAAAATATCAACAAACACAACGTGTTAGTGATACAAATATAAATACAGTAGATTTTAGTCACCAAGTACAGTACAGTGAGCTGCATTGTGTAAGAGAAAGATGATGACCAAAAGGACAAGGTAAAACTCTTACACAATCATTGTGAATATTTAACATTTAGACTAAAAGTAAGTAATTTAATTGGGTTATTTTTTTCTGAATTTTTTTAGGGTGGTGGAGGAGAGGCTTGTAGGTCATAAGGTTTTAATCTTTTGTGTTATTTCTGTGGGTAGATGATAAAGGGAAAGGCTTTGAGGATGGTATTAAATGGCCCTCTTTGTCAAATTGAGTGCCTGCGATAAGGGGCTACTCCATGCTATCGAAATTCTATATCGTGTGGCTTAAATTTCTTACATTATGCAGTAAAACTCTCTTTTTGTGGTTCTCTTTTGCCTACACAGACCGCTTCCATGACTTCCTTTTCTATTGCTTTCTTCAGGCTCTCTCAAGCACTCAGCCTCTCCATCATTACCGGTCGTTTGAGTGACAGATACTAAACAAGGTCATGATTTTGGCCTTTTGCTTACGAAGCGCGCTGGTATGATTTAAAAAGCCACGCGAGTGAGAAGCCCATTCCAGGTTTGTATTACATGCACGGTCTGATGGCAGTCTCCTCGCGAGATATGGCTTGAAAAAGCTCAGCCGTGTGGAAACAACAACATCAGCCAAGGTGGATAATAAAAAAAAAGTAGGTGATGAATTGTAGGCTGAGAGAGAACACAATGTGAATCAATACCGAGCCTTCGGGGGATACAATGCTGAAGAGGCGGTGATGTTCTGGATGTGAACATGTACGTACTGTACAAGCGCCAAAACCTGTGGGAATTTGCATGTACTGTATGCTTGTGTGCCAACAACCTGTCCAAACACAGTCAGGAGAAACAAGCAGTGCCCGACTCAGACATGACACTAATAAAGTCACGGAGTCTCTGTTAACGGTGCGTTTGCTTACTCACAGCAGTATCTGAACAGATCTCCATGTCTCCCTTCATTTCGCCATGTTTCCTCGGCGTGGAGATCCCAGGCGGCGTTGCGGCCACACAGTTACCCTTCAGCGCCGTCCTGCAAGGAACACAAACATGCTGTGTTTTTACAGTGTTTTTAGTTCCTCTATTATCAACTCACTAGGCAGAAAGGAAGTCTGCAGATAAATTGCATTGACCTGTTGCTTTGCTTCATGCTAACATATGTCCATGCATAATAATAACACACACGCCTGACAGACCCTATCAAGTGGCCCCGTCAAGTGATTGTTTGCATAGATTCTAGATGAAAATTTGTCAGCTGGGATTTGAAATGGCAAATCAATGATGTGAAGGGGGATAAAATAAAGAGAGACTTTAGCATAAGTGTGTTGACTGTGCTTCTAAATTCTGGTCCAGGAACTGCCTGTGCTCACTGAAGTGGAGTCATAACTTAAACTGACAGCTGCTTTTTGCGCTGCTTATTTTGCTCAGAGCCTCCAAAGACACAGCGTCGACACAGCAATGCCTCATGTTTAATTTAATGGAACAACCAATTTGTTTGAAAGTGTCCATTAACCTGACAGAAAGACAACACTGAGAAGGCTCAGTGGCTAGAAGCGATCAGCACAGCATCCAGTCAGTTAAGAATAATTCGTTCTTGGTTTACTCACCTGCCAAGAAGTTCTTTGACAAACTGGTCTTTGCCGATAAAGGCTGTCGTACACTGGATCTGACTGGCAATTTGACCCATCTGATTGTTGCAGTGGTCCATGATGGAGCTCAGCTTGTTGTTCACCTCAGACAGATTCTGCACCTCTTGACTGTCTCTCTGCTGGTTATCATTTTTCTTCTTATCTTTCTTCTGCTTGCCACCAAGCACTGATCCAATCTTGAGCTCTTTCTTCTCCTCTTTCCCCTTGGGGGAATCTGCTTTCTTCCCACTCAGAGCCGGGAGTTTGCTCTTACGGAGGCCGAACCAGTTTGCCAGAGAGGGGCCTGTCTTCTGTTTGGCCTCGTTGGCAGCGACCTTCTCCTGTTCTTGACATTTCTGCACATTCTCTTCGATTCCCATCATGACCTTCTCTTCAATAGTGCAGGCTGTGGGGCTGATTTTTTTCTCCTCCGTATCTGGGGGTTTGTTTGGAGAGTCTGTCTGGGTTTTGACTTCCCTGCTAAAGTCTGACTCATTAGTACTGGCTGCTATGCCTCCCATGTCTCGTGTTAGGTTGTCGGTGTTATGGACACAAGACGAGGTTGGAGGCTGGAACTGAGGATTAGAGACACCTTTTGCTGTCTTATGAATGTTGTTCAAACCGATCTTGTCACTGATGAGTAAGTTACGCACTTCTTTCTGAGAAGGTGATGTAATTGTCTCTTCCTTCATTGTAACTTGCAACCCCTCACCTTTAGAACCCGATTTAATGGTTCTCTCAGGGAGGATATTGTGACTGTTTGAGCATGTCATGCCTCCATAGTGGCTGAGCCTGGTCCTAGGAGAGTGAAAAGGGCTCTCAGCTAACCCAAAGCTGGGTACCTCCAAAGAACTTTGTCTTGACAGGGAGTTGCCCCTTTCCACCGAGTTGGTGATGATCTGGGTTCTAATTTTGCCTGGTCCGTCAAGGCCATTAATGTTGGGTTTCTCTATGTAATTGGCACTAAAGCTCTGACTACGGGCTTTGGCCCCATTCGTACCCAAGGCAGGCTTTAGATGAGGTTTAGTAGTAACAGATATGGATCTTGAAAAAAGCTGACTACCTCTTTTCCCCTTATTGCAAACACCCCCCTCCTGTGGTAATACAGCTGTGTGTCCTTCCTCTTCCAGTAACCTACACTGGGCCTCACCTTTACCCTCTGTAACGGACATCTTGGGTGGTGAATCAATATTGTACACTTGCTGCACGCTGTCACATTGTGTAGAAGCATTTGAAGTCACTGTCTCCTTGGAGACCGAGTTGATATGATCCTTTTCTTGCTTGCCCGGTATAGAAGGACTATTTTTATGGCTAGGGGGAGATTTTAAAAATGCTTTAAACCCCATTGGGATACGAGTCTTTGAGGCTTTTTCCACTGAGGTGGGTGACATCATAGCTGAGTTGGGTGGGCTGACTACAGTTTTACCATTTTGCACCTCTGTTTTAGTATGAGTGGGGTCTTGAAGCGATAATGGCAAACTAATTGGGGTCTTCTGTACTGTCTGGTGGACGATTTCATGGGTAGAGATTTGAATTGAAGACCCTCTGAGGGCACTGTAGGGAGGAGGAACATTCTTGGAGCTGTTAGGTGCATTTTCAGGTTCTGGAGCACACCCTGAGTTAGCAGAAGGGAGGTAGTCTTTCGTGATTATACGCTTGGAAGTGCCTTTAGTAGATGTCTGTGTCATGGCAGGGGACTTCTGAAGGTGCTGACTGGTTTTATCAACCAGTTTTTGAGGTGCAAGTGCAGTCCCATACCCTGCGTCCAACTCTAAACAGTCTTTATCCTTAATGGGTAGTGTACTTTGCATATTTGGTAAAAGTGAAGTGTGATAACTTGGGGGAGGGCCTCTCACAGTGGTTGGCTGAGCCACTGCTGGTTTATGTGCTTGAGGTGACCCTTCATAATTTGGTCTGATCAGTAAGGAGGTGGAGCGCCCTGGGGGCGGGGGAGGAGAAGGGGACCTGAGTTTGTTTTTGCTGGTTTCACAGTGTTTGTCTCTGGTTGGCTGTTCACCACTGTCGGCATACTCTAGGGTTCTCCTTGACAGGTGAGGGGAATTAGAGGCCCTACTCCATTCAGCCTTGTTGGGAAGCTTGGAGCTGACTGCCTTTGGGCTCTGTGAGCTGTTTCCTGATGTCTTGATGAACCTGGACATTTTAACTGAGGGAGAAGAGGGGGATTTATCTTGGCCTGAGAGTCCTGAGTTCCCACTGATACTTGGTTCAGTCGTGGATCCTTTAGATAATCTCAGTGGGGATCCTAACGGTTTGTTCCGACCAGGTATCTTTGAAGCACTGGATTTAGGACCTGCAGAATCATTCATGGGAAGAATACAATGTCCTTTATTAGTTCGACTGTTTGGTGGTTTTATTAGTTTTCTTTGTGGTGTCAACTGCATTGACAGTCGTTCTGCACTGCCCTCTCTGCTGTTGCCAGTCTTGCCAGTTCCTATTTGATATTCAGATGGCTTCTCTGGAGATTCAAGAATGGCGTAGTTTTTTGCATTTCCTGACCTCTGCCTTGTTGGCCTGTCCTGTGGCGCTGCATAAGCACAACCTACCTGGCCACCTTGAGCCTTGGTATCTGACCCAAGCTTTTGTGGACAAAGCTCAATAGGCTCTCCTTCTGCATCAAATATTGCCAAAATGCTTTCCTCAGACTGAGTACATTTGGCCCCTCTGGGTTCCTTAATTAAGCTGAAAGGCCTGGGCCTCCCATCAGCAGACTGGGTGCGAACCTGATCCCTTCCCAAGCACTGTTGTAAAATCAGCTTGGCAGCATCCCTAGACAGTCTCTTGGAGTCTTTTTCAGCTTGCTCTGGTGGCTGGGTGAAGGGCATTTGAATGTCACTGGATTCAGAGTTGAGCTCCTCTGGGTCATCCACATCACCGAGGTGATTGGGCCCCTCCAGATCAGGGGGATTTAAGTGCAGTTTGATTGGTTTACTAAACGCTGATGTCCGCCCCCCCTGAGGAAGAAGACTGTTAATGAAACTCATGAGTTTCTCAGGACGCTCTTTAGAGTCATAACCAGATGGTTGTTTAGTAACTGCAATACCTGAGCTACTATCACCTCCATCTGCATTGTCCTGTACCCCTTCCCAGCTGCATAAACTGTCTGAGATACTGTGAGAGCGCCTCGTACAGTAAAACCAGGTGTCCTTGGTGGGGATGTTATCTCCACGACTGGAATGTGCCAGTTCATCATCTGCATCATCAGAATCGTAGGAGAACTTCTTGCGTCCAGCAGCTGGAATTCTTCCCACATGCATAGGTTTGGACACCCCTTTACTGCTGCTCTTGATCCCCAGGGAGTAGATGCCCTCATTTGAGTTCATGCAGTCTTTGTAGCCTGACTTGGGGACCTTGGCCGAAGCAGAGTGGCTTCTGTGTTTCCTCCTCTGGAGTTTCCGCAGTCCCTCTAGGATATGGCTCTCCTTGTGCCTTGTGGGCAGCTGCTCCTCCAATGAGGCACAGATATTACTGGGGGCTGACGAACCCAAACTCAGCCTCTTCTCCCAGGTCAGAGAAGCCTACAAGTCAAAAAAAAGAACAGACAAAAATGATATTGCAGTACTCTATGTCTACATTTCTTCTTTCACAAAGTGTTTCCTATTACGCTGTTGTATTAACTGCTTCTAAACTTTTCTTCACAGCATTTTCTAGGTTTTAAATAATGTTAATGCCAGTTTTTTTATTCTAAATCTTCCATGGGGCCTCCACTTGGAGTCATAATCAGCACAATTTTAAAGCTAGATAAGGGATTAATTAGGGTCTCAAAACAAAAATTTAAAATCTGAACAATTCCTAAGCACCACTAACAAGTATCTTGATGAGCTGCCATTAACTAGTGTTGTGTGAATTTGGTGTCATGTGTTTTAAAATAAATGGAGGTTACCATTTTCCCACAGGAGCGTCCGTCATTCCACGTGTATGAGCCGCTGGAGTATTCACTACATGCACTTGACAGAGACAACTCGCTACTGCTACAGCTGCTGCGCGGGTAAACGGGCGCTGGGACCGCAAGGCTCAGCTGGCTTAGGCATTTGGCCACAGGGAGACCTGCTTTACCATTCAGCTGAACCTCCTATCAGAAAGGAAGAAGAGACAGTGGAACACTTTACAAAGCACTGTTTATATTTTTGTAGAGGTTTACTGGATAACATCTCAGAAGGTTCAGCTTTGCATCTAATTTTTAAATAAAGATATCACTAACAAGTTGTGCAAGCACTGCTAAGTCACTTTTCTTCAACTAGTTATTAACTTTTCTTCCCCCTAAATTCTTGATGGGTTACGTTGTGGAGTAACGTTGCATATCTAATTGCTACATTGCTGTTAGTTATGTGATTGATGTGAAAGATAGTTCAGGTACTTTTTAAAAACGGCAAAGCAACGTGCCTTTCAAACCCAAAAATATCAATCAAGATCCCAATTGCCGGAACCACAACGCAGCAGATGCCGCTCTAATTAGCATATCCATGCGGAAAATATTACTACAGTATATGGGAAACTAATGTTGGGCAAGAAATGAAAACAATAATATTTTAAGTTTCTAATCTCATATCTTGTGTATATCACCTAACTAATCCTCATCTAAGGAGATGTGGTACATTTAAACTTTTAAACCTTATAATAAAAATTGTATAATTCACATTAAGGTCATTATTATTCAATTTATTCGCTCTTTTTTTGCTCCCATAGCACAGCAGGAGCAGGAGTTTATCAAGTGGCATCCTCAGAGGGATAAAAGGGTAAAAAAATTGCGCAAACCCATTTTCAGGCCGTAATGCATAATACATAAGATCACTAATGTACCATACTATCCTATGGAGTCATTTTTACTGACGATGGGTCTCAATCGATGCTTTTCTGGTAATATGACAGGGATTTATTCCTCTTAGTGCCAAGTGATACTGCCAGCTCTTCCTGGTGAGAGCAGAGAAGGGGTCCGATTGTTAGGTCTGTATTTTTATACCGCTTAATGATTTCTTGAAGGGGTGGGAATGTAGTGACCTGGACAAATTATCTGGTTTAACAGAAAACAGGAAATTCTCCTACAGGTCTTATGCGTACATTAGAAGGTGAATCAGTATTTCTGGAAAGCAGGAAGGCCTTGCTTCTCTCTGGCTCCAGAAGCAAATCTGCAGCAGACAAATCCATGATGCGAGAGTGGAGTTTCTGAAAGGCAAAAGAAAGGGCACGCAAATTACAGTAAACATGTACCTCAGAAGGGTATAAGGTGTTTCATGAATTACATGATATTAACATTAAAACATAGTTGTTTTTTACACCAGAATTATTACTTAAATACATTTGAAATTAAAACAAATGAAATCATTTTTTACTGCATCCCTGTACATTAAGGCGGGGTGGTGGGGTGGGGGGGGATGGGGGGGCGCTGGCCCTGCTAGTGCCCATCAGATTCCCTCCACTGGAGCCATGCTGAGCCCTGATTCATAGCCTTTGCTCAAAGTCATTAATGTCTTCAAACTAATGTGAATAGAAAATAATTGCATCAGGGAGTAAGGGATTCATTTGTTTTTTTTATATTCATATTCTAGTCTGCAGTCTCCGCTGTTATTTAACACTTGTGCTTAAAAGGGAAGGATACAAGACCAAATACATTTCCGCACATTAATCTCAGAACTTAATTACATTGAGTCCCTGTACTCAAATTAACTTATACTGGAAATATGCTGGAACAAAACACTTGATCATGTGCTGCATTTCCTGCCAAGGGTAAGACTAATGAGAAGTATTCCATTCCATGCTAATGCAATAAAACTCAGCTAAAGTTACTTTATACCCCTAAAATGAAATGCTGTGAAATTGCTCACGCTGTGCACCTTTAGTACAAAAATACCTGTCAAGAAAATTGCATGTTGTGAAAGTGAAAGTCACCTTCAGCAAATGGAAACTGAGCTCAGAAAACCAATAGCTCTAATTTTCCCTCACTGCCAAAAACATTTGAAAATAAAAACAGATAGATTCATCCTCAATTTTACTGCATTCCATAAAACCCTCCGCTGACACTTTGTATTGACTTTTTTGTGCTGTGAAAGACGTCCTCTGAACATATTGATGGACAAAAACAGAAAGAAAACAGCTCCTAATGACAGCAAAACTTAACTGCTTTCCTTTGTCTCCTACGAACAAACAACCTGCATCACTTCGCCTGTGGCCAAAACACAGACATCCTACGTTCTCTTTCTCCAATGTTGACCAAAACATCCAAAGCAAAAGCGTCTCTGTGAATTAGCGTGAGCTTGTGAAAAAGCCTTCCCCGAGACAAACTCTCACCATCACTGCTGCCATGGAAACCGATCAATGCCCACAGTCAATGCTTTTTCAGCTTAGAAAATAAACACAAATATTCTTTAACTGTAAAACGATACATAAGAGATTTTGTATGACATAAAGTTCCAAATTACTTCTCATTTTAACTTTCAAGTCATGAAATTGAAATGACTGTAAGCCTGGTGCTGCACCCCTGGTTGTGCCTGCTGGCCGCATGGGATGGGAGTGGCTGGAGTGTCAGAGGAGGCTCTGATCTTATCATAGGGTGCTGGATTTCACCTCCTCAGCATCCTCATCAAAGATTCAGTCAATAGTGTCACCAGGTCATAAGTGAAGATAGTTGATAGAAATGCTGCACATCAGGCCTAGGTGTACACTTCTTGATCTTTTTGAGGTTCCTGTGAAATTAATTATGAGTGAAGGCTGTTGTATTTCTTCATTGTAATTTTATGTCATATATCACGCCAATGATGGCCTTTAATTAACTATTACTTAATCCTGGAATAATTAAACGCTTCGTTTCTGTGCATCATACTAAAGAAAACGCAAAGCCGTAACAGTACTGTATTTGTTTTTTGAGAGGGGGGCTTGATTTCACAGTGGCAATATTTCAAGACAACGAATATCAGCCCAGAATGAGTCAAAATGTCAATGTTTGAAAAAACATTTTTTTTCATATAAACCTTTCACCACAAACTTGATTCTCTGATTAGGAATAAATACTGTACAACATGCAACATGTCTGTCTGGTCCAAGACTATAGTGTGTGAATAGATAAATGCATTCCCTTGCTATGGAGATATATTTAGACACATTTTATCCACACACGCATCGCTAGAGAGGAGTGATTGTATTATGATTAATTCTTGCACTGAATCACTTGCTGATACAGTTCAGATGTGTCAAAACACTGACGCACAAGCACAAACACATCGTGGGTCAGCGTATTCAATATGTTTGCCCACACACACTCTCATCTGCACAAGCATTACAGTATATGATTTATTTCAATTTGACCTGTCTTGCATTACTAAGACACATAATCTTACCCTTACATTAGTTTTTCTTAAGCTGAATCACATTGGAAGTGGAAAAAAAGCACAGTCTCGACTGAAAGCCAACGTGATGCAACTGAGTCATATTTCCGAGGGCTTTAATTCACATCTCTAGCTAGATTGCACCTTCTGGTCTCCACAGCGGTATCATCAGTATCTCTAAGCCTTTAAATTGCAGTTTCACTCGACAGCCCTCTGACTGCAGAAATGGCACTGGACTGACAGAGATCTTTACAGCAGAGCCAATGATTTCTTTTTCTTTGTCTCTCCTCTTTTTCTGTTTTTTATTCCATTTACTCCATTGCTGCCGTTTCTTGTTGTGCCCCTAGTTTTTCACTCCTACCTCTGCGTTGTCTCGGGGCTCATGTTCCCGCTATCTCATCTCTCTCCATTTTCAACCTCCCGTCCTTCCCCCTTATCTACCCTTACTTGCCTCCTCCCTTCTCATGTCTCCGCTTTCTGTCTTCCCTTCTTCTCTGGAGGACGGACAGCGACCCGTCTGTCTCTCTTTTCTTTATGGCTTTTGCATTGTACCATCTTTTTATTTACATTGAGAAGCCTTGCAGACCTATTCTTTCTAATAATTCATATTTATTACTTAATATATGTATACACTGACACACATACACTATTGTCTAATAATCGAACTTTAAAAATGCACACCTTTTCATAGTGTTTTTTACATCAGCTATAAATAATGAGTATAAGTCAAATGCATCTGCAGGAAGCACTGACTATGTGCAGCCTCATTTGATGTGTTAAGAGGTTTGTCTTTTTTTAACATTTAAATTCTAATTTTAGAAAAGCCAAAATAAAAACAACTTTATGAGCGTAAGTGCTTGACCTTGTCTACAGTTAAAGGTTAAGATGGGGAAAGTACGCCAGGAAAGGATGGTAGACATGGACAAACATTAAACTTTCTGCTCTGCCTGGAACAATAACAATCAATATTAAATTGAGCACGGATAAGTTGAAAACTGAAAACCATTTAGCAGTTTCTTCGGTGAACTTTCGTATGCTACCACCATTGGTTTTAAGTGAGCTCCTACCTGGAGGAGCAGGTCTGATGCAGGCTTGATTCTCTGCTGGAACAAGACGCTAAGAGCCCGATTCTGCTGTTCGAGGTCGAACACTCTGGTCCGAAGCTTCAGACATTCCTCTCTCAGATCCTGGTTCATAAGGAACAAAAAGACAAAGGTTTGAGTCTATCATGATCATCATCATCATCATCATCATCATCATCATCATCATCATCATCATTAACACATCTAACAACACAATACTTCAATGTTAAATTGGAATGTGGTTACAGTAAATGTCTCCATGGAAATCCGTTTGAAAAGACAAACCACACACCTTCTGGGTTAGCAGCGCCTGCACAACTTGATTGGCAACCTTAAAGAGAGCAGAGTTAAGGAATCACTCCAGGCAGTCTGGTTTATTTGGCACAATTAAAAAGTCCTGAGCTTATTTGATTTGAGACAAATCTAGGACATATATCCTGTCAATTTGTTACAAACCTAAAAAATACAATTTAAAACTGAAAGCCAACTCCCTTTGAGTATTACAACCCCAACTTCCTCAATGATTTACACAGTTATGTAATTTCCTGTGGTTTAGACCCAGTTATCTGTTTTGTGTGCATGTTCATACCCTCTCAGCGCTAAACTCTCACTTCCTAATGGTACAGTAGTATTGACAGCACCGAGCTGCTGTAGGAGCCGACGTGTGCCCGCTTTAAGTGCTGTTGTGCCTAATTCAGACCACAACACTGATAGAGGAGGAGCTCAGATTACTGTCCATTGATTGCTCATTAATACAGTGTGAGGCCACATCGACTCTCGCTGTGCTTTATTGAATGAGAGCGAGATGGGAGTAAACACGGTGAAATGAGGCCTGCTTCTGGAACTGCAACTTAGAGAGCTGAACAGCTGAGTGATTGAACAAAGACTTGGCTTAACGGCCCTGGACGTAGAACTCCAGCCCTGTCTGCCACTGTATAAGTAATTAAACAGCCTTCCCACATGGTCGAATTTTGACGGGCAGCTGGTCTGACATATAAAAATGATCATCCCTTCTGTTACAAGACAAACTTTTCTGCTCTTATTCTGTGTATGGCGCACAGCCTGCTTCATTAAAACAGGATTATTAGAGAGCCGCCCTTGCACAAAACTCAACCACATAGGAAAATAGTTGACAAGCAAACACAAAGAGGAGCTGAGCTGTCTTAGTGAGGGCAGGGGAGCAGAAAGAAGACAAGGGCTGAATCTACCCCAAATACAGTCCACAGAGGATGTGATGTCTAACAACAGATGCATTACATTTTCAAGCGTCTTCCTCGCCCTCCCTCCATGCTCTCCTCTCTCATTCCTACGTCCACTCTCGCTGCCTTTCCTGCCCTTTGCTCAGTCTCCAGGGTGGTGGTTTCAGGACAAATTGGGCAAGTTGCCCCCACTAGACATACTTTCCCCCTTCAATGTCCCCCTCCCGCCATCGCTCCCTCTTTGTGGAGTGATTCAGCAAAGAGACACAATCAAGAGCTGACCTGGTTTATTTCCCTCATGTGGCTTCTTGAACAGCACTCACCAAGCTCTCACACATAAGCAGAGAGGCACAGTGGAGCTGCTGCTATGTAAGCTATGGCTTCATTAACTCAGTGTTAACAATGTTTTGTGGTACTAAATTCTGAGGACAACACCAAGACTGTTATGTGAACTGAGTTAAATCAAAACTACTGACAGTACTACTGTACTACTGAATATCTTAAGTAAATCTACACATTTATCTGAACCACATTTTCTAAATTGATGGCTGATATCAGCTCTTCAACTTCCTCCTGCCACGGTTCAAGAAAATTGCCAACCTGTGGGAAACACAGGGTGCTCTGCAGGACTTACACACTGTACTATACATGTGAGCATGTGGGCGTTTCAAGGTAAGTCAAACATCTGGCGAGTGCCTGTGCATCGGCGTGTAACCACATAAAGAAGGCGCATGCACTCACCTCGTCTAGACAGCGCTCATACTGCTCCCTCTGGCTCTCGTTCTCCGAGGCCAGGACAGAATTCTTCTCCTGCACACAGCAACACACAGACACATTCAGCACCACAAGTCTGGGTTACGGTCACGATGCAACAGAACAACAGCGATGCAGACAGAGGCAGCAATCAAATCGAGCCGCAGATAAAAGGAGACATTGCCTTACAAAGGTCATATGTCAATGCTGAACCAAGATGGCCAATAAAAAATGTGCAAAGAACCAGAGAGAAAAAGGTCAAGGGGATGGAAGTTATGATGCTGAACTTTGGGGCGGCAGTCAGCCATTTGGAGTGTGCACCTAATAAGAATATCTCCTCCACTTGCAAATCAATGATGGCGGCACCCTATTGATCTCAGGGAGGTTCCAATTTGTCAGAAGCAGCAGCATATTAGGACCTGTCAGCTGGGCTTGCTTCCATCGCCCTCTGCCCTTTAGTAGAAATTACCAATTTATAAATGAAAATAGAGGAAACATAATTACAACCAAAAATATTCTGAGTATGTAATCTGGCTTTTCAATGCCCCTTGATTCAGACAGAAGCTCCTCCATTTGTTCTGACCTTGACTTAGAAATAGGAGCCAGAGTAAAATGTGCTGCATCGCCTCACTCCCCAGTCCACACATGAAACTCAAGCGGGGTTTTGTTTCCTCAAGCTTGGCGTAAATTGTTTTGTGGCTTTGACTTAGACGCTGTAACATGTTCTTTTGTACAGTAGTTTGATTGAAGACCATGACATATGCCTGAAACATCATCCACTACACAAACCAGAGTCTAAGTCTGTGAGGTGACATCGTTGGGAAAGATTATTAACATGCTGGGACATCTGTTATATCATACAGATGCTTATACATAAAGACAGAAAAAAACAGAAGAATGAAAGAAAGGTCAACTCTTAAAGATTCTCATAATATAATGAGAATAAGAATAAATTCCCTGATCGCTCCAAACTAGAGAAAACTATTAAAGAAAAGGCGCATAAATTTAAGTAAATGTCTTAGAATCGTCCTATACTGTACATGTAAGTAACATCAATAGTATTAACTGTTAGTTACAGGATTTCTGACATCACTGTAGGAGCAGGTGCAAGTAGAGTTAGTTATTCATTGCTATGAAGTTAAATTGATGCCTCTTGGTGAAAAACAATTGGCACTAAACCTATTTCTCCATTAGCTAAAAACAGAACAGCTCTACAGTAAATACAGGCTGGAATGCTTCACAGAACTGAGGTGAACTACACAATGCATTACAATTTATTTATGTATTTCAACTTCTGCCACAACCTTTAAATAAGATCTACTGCATTAGAGAAGCTATAAATTAGCTGGGTCAACATAATAACGCTGGCTTTAACTGTGCATGTACAATATATCATCTCTTATTGAATGAAAATAATGTTTTTGTTGTTGTAACTTATTGAAACACCAGATAAACAAGACCTTAAATATAAGTGATTACTTACTGTAGATAGGAAGTAAAAGTTTTTTTTCTAAATACTGGGTTCAAAATGGTGCAACATGATATTTATTCCTAATCTTTAATTAGTTGATGTATGTAGTAAATAAAACTGTAATTCTACCAGAAACCCTATTCAACCAGATATTGTTCTATCCTAATAACCCTGTTGAATAGGCAGCCAAAAAACTGATGTTTTTACTGTATTAATATGAACAGGTACCAGCCGGCTTTTCTCCAAAAATATGTGTATTCATTTTGAGCTGGAGAAATGAAACTCAGCCAGTGCTTACTTAGCGTCAGCGGCATTTATGCTCAGTGTGGGGCAGTGATGTATCGCCTCTGCTTCGTTCCTGCAGCTTCAGCCGCTGGTGCATCCATCACCCGCACAGCCGATCGGAATAAAAAGGCAGATAACTTTTGATAAAGCCATTTAGAATCTAATGTTTAGGTAATGTGCTCCATCAGGTGAATCAACAGGAAAGGTTGGCCACACTTCCTGCCAGTTTGCATAGATAAAACAGAGCTGAGGAGCAACAGGCAATTACCTTCCACTTTGCTAAAATTAAGGCCTTTTTTTATCAGTGTGAACTGGTAATAGTGACAAAATATATCTAAAAGTTTTATGTCTAAATGTCCTGTCTTTACTTTACATGTACAAAGGTTGTCTTCACCAAGGTTGTTGTTAAATAACAGCATCTTTGAACATGAACAAGAAGCCACGTTAAGCAACATACAAACAGGTCTGAATTAATGAAGGCCTAATTTCATTTAGTCTGACAAATTTGAGAAATTTGAGAGACGATCAACTACAAAATGATCTGCATAGATCAGCGTGGCTGCGTGTCCTCCTCGGCTGCTGCTCGTGGCTAACGGAGTGCAGATGAACTCCCTGAGCTTGGAGGAAAACAAACCAAAGATGGAGCACAGCCTGAGGCCCCCATGGTGCCTCTCACAGGATAACTTTGCTCTCCAAATGAAGAACAGTGGAGGACTTGATAAGCTGTCATGCTGTCAGACACAGCCAGGCAAGGGCTGTCAGCTGGCAGACAGGCCGGACACAAGGCACAGCAAAGGGTGACTGCAACGCGTGGATGTTAGGGGTGTAAAAAGAGGAAGTTAGGTAGAGAGGAGGGGAAAGAAAGGGCACAGGCAGAAAAGAGAACGTGTGGTAGTGTTTGTACCTCCAGGGCCTTGAGGCGCTCCAGCAGGACTTTGGTTTTGTCCCCGTCCTCTTCAGCTTGGCCGGCATCGGGATCAGCATCCGCCAGTGGCTGAGCGGCCTGTGGGGAGCCATTCTCTGCAGGGCCGTCGTGCTGTTTGTGCACTTCCTCTGTGAGTTTATCCTGCTGCACAGACAACAATACGAGGTTAGAGGAAGAGGAGAACAAAAACACCAAGGAACACCACAAAAGAGGATGTAAAGGTCGGCAAAATCTGGCAAGTCAGGACCCAAGCAGATGGGAGGAGCGCGTTCAGAGGAGAGGGATGGCAGATGTTTCAGGGTGAGATGAAACATGGCGGAGGAGCAGGAATCAGAGCGAAGAAGAAAGTGAAAGAGAGTGGGGAGAGGATCAGATGAGCAGATGGGACAAAAGGGAGGCAGCTTTGACAACACAACTCCAAAACATCCCCTAATCCCTAATCATGTTTCCTTGTTTTCCAGAGATTGGCAGTGACCTTGAGGACTCTCGTCTCGTCTGTACATGGAGATCCCACGTTCTCCCTCTGTGCCCCCACTGTGTTTCTGTCTCTCTCTGCCTTTGATTATCTCGCTTGGTCTCTTTGGCAGCGATGATTTCTCTCCTCTTTTCTCGGCTTCCTAGCGTCTGTGATAATTAAGTACTGGTAATAATTAGCCACTAATTAGGCACTTTCTGGCTCGCACTGAACGACAAAAGGAGAACACAATCAGAGAACACAATGGGCTCCCTGTTACACTCAAGGAACCATATATATTGATAACTGGTGTAGCTTCAAAGGAGGAAGCTGCTCACTGAACACAAATCAGAGACATTTAAATAACAGCCCCATGCAGATCTAATATTGAAGGTCTAATTCTGGTCTTTACAGTCAACTACAGTGCTCTTAGCGCAAATAGTTGTCAAACAACCTGGAATGCATGACTTTATAGTTATTAAAAATTAAATTAAGGTTGGCTATCAATGTCCTAACATTGAGAAGCACTACAAATGTTTGCCTATTTCCTGTCACATTAATCTTGAGATGCCTCCACTTCATCTTGTGATCTATTTAAGGGACCACAACTTTTAATTTGGCCAACAATAAACTAAATAATTAATCAAAACCATAAATTAGACAAATCAATAATAAAGAAAGTCATTACTGTAATGTCGTGGGCGCACTAAATAAATTAAGTCTACACTTTAATTAAAAGTACAGCAAAGTTAGTTTCAAATATCCATTAAATGTCAGTTGTAGTTCTGACACTGTAGGTGCATCTGCAGCCTGAGGCCCCGTCTGAATGAGCCTGCTGTTGGAGTCTGACGCATCACGGTGCACATGCATTACATTGTTTATTTGTAATGATGACGATCCTGCCTTAATGCGCAGGACAAAGTGGAGGTGAGCAGCCTTGATGGATGGCTACAGCGCCGCTTTTTATAAGGCTAAATGCAGCGGGGAACAAGCTCCTAATAGAAACTGGAAACAACATCCTACGGAGCGCTTTGTTTTCAGCTTGATCCAATCTCCTCTAAACATATATTAGGTTTTCAATCTTGTTCGATTCCATCAGACAATTGTTTTCCAGGCAATGCTTTATAGTCATGATTTGAAGTTTGCCTTTGTTTGTCAGGGCTGGGTTTGCTCCGAGAGCCTGCTCATCAGACGGCGTTAAAGGGCTCAGTAATGATCTCCACAGAGAGAGTGTGGAGTGGGAGAGTGGAGGGAACCTTGTCTCTCATGCTGCCCTTTCAAGTTATTGAGTTGGTCTGCTGAATACACAGAATGCAGCTGCAGCAGGAGCGCAGGGCCACGTAGGAACAGTTTAGGTGTACCGCAGCTGGGAATAGCATTATTACCCTGCAAGTTTATTCTGTCTGACAGTGTCTCTCCCTGCTAAACAACAAAGGAAAGCATTTGTACATGCAGAGACTTAAAGCATTTCACATGGCAGCCTTTTATCATTGTAACTGCAATGCTACTACATTTCATATCTGTCATGAAGTTAGCTTGTGCTTTAAATTAGTCATATTAGAAAGTATTTTAGCCGAGTCTGTTTACCGATTTCCTTTTTATTAGTTCTGGGCTGTGGATAATTAAAAAAAATATCATCATCTTGTGAAGTTTCATAGATTAATATGTAATGTATTGCACCATTTATGTTGAGTATGAGATCAAATAAGTTGGGTCTGAACTCAGGTCACCACAGCTCCAGCTATATACTGTATGAAGCTACCCACCCCTTCGACTCGACGATTGTTTCTCTCCTTAGCATAATCCATTTGTGGTGGGGAACCCAGGAAAGGATTATCATATATTTCAGAAGCCCAGACTGTGTTGTCACATTTTTATGATAAAGCTTTTTGCACCTCAGGACAAATTGCAGGATCTCAGCCTATTATTGCGGCTGTTAATCCCATGTTTCACTTCCACTGGCAGTCACTGGAAAGTAGGAGCAGTAAAACCACTGGCATTTAATATTATGGTACAAGTTTTTTTTTTTGTTCTGGCCACTTTTATTAGTGGTGAAGACTTTTTACACCATTTCTCTCTTTTATTAACACTGGCATACGCATCCAATCATTTTAAAATACCCTTTTTAACCTTTCATTTCATCCCTTGAGGCAACTTGTCTCTTTTGAACTGTTCAAGGAAACAATATTATAATCTCTGTTTTATGGACACTGTAACTATAGTTGTTGCTGTATGTTATGTTAAAGTACTTTTATCCAGGAGAAAAGTTGAATACACTCTGCATAAATACTGCAGCTGAAGGCTAAACATACTTTTAGTAAAGTATTACAATGATGACAGACAGATAGACAGACTAAATGCTGCAACACTGTGTGAACATGTGGAGCAGAATTGTGAGGCACGACCACAAACGTGACACTGTGCTTCAGAAATATTTGGCACTTCTTTCTGTTACTCTGTTAAATCCCAGAAGCTTCAGTATTTCTATTATGTAATGGAGCATTGAACAGGCTTAGCCTGGCTCAGTGCAGCTTAACTCAATGAAAAGGCTGAAAAGAAGAGAAATTCAAATAAAGAAATGAAACAATGCCTTAAATGAAACTTATGATGAGAGGAGATCTGCTGTTATATCATTTTAACTGTACCGTACTGTCATCTACCTTGTAGGCCTGCATGATGTCCACTGTGTCCACAGCGGTCTGCTCCAGGATGCCCTGATTCTGCAGCAGCGACCGCACCGTCTCTTCCATCCTGCACACAAGTGTTTAAAGAACTTCAGCCACTGACAAAGACTCAGATATTTCTTAATCAGGGAAAAGCTGAGTTATTGTTTACTGATTAACATTCCTACTGAGCCAGCAGCAGTTTTAGCAGCCAGAGCCTCTTTAGGGAACATGGCTGGTGTTGCCAGTGATGCCAAAGTCCAAGTCTCTTTCATTTAAACGGAGGAACAGCTGCTATGAACCTGCCTGAAGGCCCCACGTTTGTACTTGGATTTGAATGTGTGGCTGCAGCTTCAAAATGACGAATAGACTCAAAGGTAACATTAAAACATCTAAAGCTGTTTTACGATCTTTTAGGCTACAGTATTTGTTGTTTGAAATGGATTGCATTTTCTACACTTTCCATAAGCATGAACAAGCAATAATAGCGGAAATTAGAACGGGGCTGACTCTGTGCCAGAGACACAAGATAGATGGAGTGTTTGTTTGTTGGACCAAAGCCTAACTTCTGTTCAGCTTACTCTGTGGGAATCACTAGCCAGATTGAGGACGAAATGTGCAAACATAGTATTTATTGCTGTGTTGTGGGGTTTTATAGATGTGTGTATCTGCGCAGCTGCATGTGTTTGTCTGATGGCTTGAATTAAGTGCAATCACAGCAGCAAACAGCGAGTGACTGACCTTAACCTCCACTGTCTGGTCTGCTTGAAACAATCTGCGCTTCTATTCTGTGAACAGGCTGCATGCAAAACAGGTGCTGGAGAAAGAGAGTTCTATCTGAATGAGACCCACACGCGGTCACTATCTCCCGAGATGCAGCGTGAACTCTGACCCCACATGTATTATATTTCACATTCGGGGAAACAAAAACACAGGTAAGCTACACAAGATGATCTTGGACCCAGCTGGAATCTTGTAAATGGAAATATTAAGATAAAACTGATATTTGAGAGCAGATGGGCAGAGACGGGAAGCTGTTGTTAGAAGGAAAAAGGAGTTAACAAAAGAAGGGCACTGGAGTTATCTAGAGGGAATCATCCTATCTAGAATTTAGGAAGCTTCTTCAATGCACTAATTTAAAATAAAGCTTTACATAGGATTAGAAGGCCTCTCCTACAGTCTGTTTACACTTCATCTCTGCAGCTTTAAAGCTACAACACATGCTTTTCTGTGTAACAAAGGCAGCTTCTCCTGCTCGACTCCTTGTAACATGTAGAAACTGTATAATATGACAAACGTCCAGTTGCACAGGCTGACAGAAAATCGCTGGCTACACCATCTGTCCAGGCTGAGCCATAAAGCTGGCTGTAATCAGGCTGCTAGCTGATGACTGAACAGTCAAAGAGCGAGCAGGCAGTGCCTGGAACCTAGCAGATTGCTCCAGTTTCTACTTTAAATGCTGCCCTTAATCAGCGCAACCTATAGAGCAAAAAAAAAGGACATGACAGAGACAGCTTTGTAGTCCGGAGACGGCGACACGGGGTCAAGGACTGGAAGTCAGGCATGATCAGAATAGCGAGCAGGAGGATTTAGGAAGGTGACCACCCACCGAATTTGCACCACCTGTGCATGATTACAATCCACAAATACTACATTCAAAATATTCTGTCCCTGTGTCCAAGTAGATACCAAAGGCATGAGATATCATCTATTATAATAGTCTTTGTTATTTTCACATTAACATTTTTATATGTGGAAGATACCCCCTTCCTTATTATAAAACATACAGCTCTCCGTTATTTTCACTGCAAACCTGACACCAACGAACAAGCTGCCAGTGGAAGTAGTGCAAAATAGACACGGGGTAATTTTAAAGACTAAAAATGAAACCTGAATTGAGAACTAGAAGGAGTATTATTAGACAAGTCAACATATGGACTCAAAATTGGTTGGTGCATAACAACGTGCCAAAAAATCCAATATACTGTAGCTATGGATGCAAACTACTGGTTTTGCAACTGACTGCTGTGCAGATACATTCACAGCCAGAATTTCTACATAAACCTCCCAGGAAGACCTCAGTGAGCTTCAGTGAGAGGCAGGAGGTGAGGCGTATTTTGATGCCTCTGCGAACCGTGGCTGGAAGCGTGGAAGGGGGGCCGAACACGTGGCCTCAGCTCCGACCGTTTGGAGGTGTGAGGGCATTCCTACACACCTGAAAGGAACTCTTTGTTTTTTCTAAACGGAGCCTGTGCCGCACTTTCTGCACTCGCTTCCATTTCAAAGGCTCCTGTCACTGAAGGCCCAGATGTGTGGAATCTCACTGGACTTTACAATGGAAGGACAGAGCCACTGAAGGACTTTGAAGCTTAGCAGCAGGGCTAAGGGACCAGAAGCACTTGGCATGGACAAACTGTGGATTCGTCTGAAAGCTTTATTTTTATGGGGGAACGGAATCGAAAACACTCAATAGTTCTTTTTCCTGTTTTGCTCTAAAACAGTTTTTTTACACCAAACACTTTCTATAGTGGCTTGAATTTAGAGATCTGCTTAAAGGCTGTTTGAGCTGAGTAGGCAACTCATTATCTCCTTTAATCATCATCGATGTTGCTCTGATTACAAGTACCAAAAAACCTCTTTCAACTCCATTAAACACCACCCCATTCATTAGAAAGTGAATATTAGAGAGAGTGTTATGGAATAATCTGGTCCAGAAGCAGAAAATGTGCAGTTTGAACAAACAAAGCAGTTGTTTCAAAGCTGTAAATACTGTAAAAACAGAATAGACAGTTTATGGCAAAACATACCATAAAATAGGCAGTGTCATTTGTCATTACTATAAACTCTATTTACATGTGGGATCGTACATGATAAGTGCTTATGATGGATGGAATGGAACTCTCAGATGACAGCGCATTACTTACATAAAAGCCAACAACCTACTGAAAACATCATTCAGGGAAGGATGAGTGAGTGTGTGTGCGTGTTTTCTCACTCACACATACTGATGGACACACACACAGGTGCAGGCTGGCCTTAGCGTTCACATGATTTTATGCTTTAAAAGTGAGCCAACGCATCAACAGGACACACCGTGCCACATCGTATACGTGCCCCCTTCGTCTTCCTCTTTACAGTTTAACTTCATGTCTTCAACACATCGAACAATTAAATTTTTTATTTAGAACATCTATTCACTGGAACTGCAGGAGTCTTGCAGGTTCTTTCACAGACAAGTTCTTTCACAGACCTAAAATGATCAAAGGCTCTAAACAGCAGACAGCGTTCGAACTCACCCCATCTTGAGTTTCTCCCTATTTCCAGCGCTGCCGTTTTTCCTGAAGAACGCCAGGAACACTGTGCACACATCCCTGAGCTCCATATGCAGAGACTTCTGATCGCACACTTGCTGCGACCCAGACACTATTGGTGAAATGTGGGTCTCTAGGCTAAACTAGGTCATGCAGTCATCATATAAGCCTGAGTGCTTTTCGCTCAATTGACGGACAGCATGGTCGGCCCTGTGGCTGCGTTACCGCATTTCCTGTGCTCATTTTCTACCCGCTGTAACTCCAGCGTGTCATTATCCAACACTTGCTTTGTGCAAAGACAGTGATCTGGCAGGCAGAGACTTTCCCATATGTCCCATCTTAAGCTCCTTCCAAAGGCAAGTGCCCCTGCTGAGAGGCAAGCAGGCCAGTGCTTTGGGATAAGACGGGAATCAGGAAAGGGCTTGTAGGGATGAAGCCCGACTAAGGACAGAGATCCCCGTTTTGTCAGCCAAAGCGTGTTTGTGTTAGTGTGTGTGTGTTTGTGCTTGTGCGAGTCTTCATTGGTGATTAAGAAGCTTTGGCTTTACTAGAACCAACACTTTCCGTGCAAAGAATGCGAACATGCAGGCTGCATGCCAGAGCTCTTGCTGCAAGATCACAGATCTCTACAGGCCATCTCAGACTTCTTGCTCATTATTCTCAGCGATCGTGCGTCTACATTTTTCCCTAGCACTGTTTTTAGATGCTCTTTTGTTTATTTCAGTTGTTGCCCTTCTGCCAGTGACCGCCCGCACATTTCCACGTTTGACAGCTTGGGCGGAACGGCGAAGTTGCTGATCCCCCCTGCTATGGTTGGAGGTTTGGGCTGCCAGCATTCTTTGGCAGCAGTGAATGCGCTGTGTCTATACTTTAAATTTAAAATAAAAGCATTGGCTTCTGTACTAAATCAAAAATAGCTTGTAACATTTAACATTATGAAGCCTGTTTCTGGCAAGACGCTAACTTCATCAATGATGTCAGACTCAGGTTAAGTGAAAGTCTAATCAGATTTGATCATTTAACAATTAGAAAGTCCTAAAGCTGCTGAAGTGATGAGAGAACAATCACCTAATTGTGCAGCTGAATCCAGGCCATCGAGGGCCCTCACATGACTCCTGTATTTACAGCTGCAATCGCCTTATCTTACTGTACTTACACGTACCCCTGCAAAACTGTCTGTTCTGACACAAAAACATTCTCATACTTCTTCTTAGTCTCCTTTCCAGTAAATCACCAATGTGCGCCCACCGGGTGATTGCCTAGCTTAACCCAGTACTAAGCCAATCTTATCCTCTTAAGCCTGTTTTGCAGAAAACATGCGAGGAGACCCTTTCTTACTTTAGACGTGACCTACAGTAATTGAAGGACAGAAGCAAACTCCATGGGCCTAAACTTGACACTTTTGGTGAAGGGTTTGGCCCAGTTGAAGTCAGGGATGAGCTGTAAATTTCATGCACATCAGTCATGCACGTTACAGTGGGATAGCGTTACAAAGGTCTCACGGCCGGTGACTCTCGCCAGGAACCTTCAACACTGTCAGCAAGAGGCACACATACCAGAGACAGAGAGAGATCAAGAGGCCAACACATTTGCTATACTCTGACACTATGTCTTGCCAACACTTGTTGACCACTCGTAAAGACTATTTTTAGTTAGAATAACTCAGCTCCAGAAGGGTCCTACTTTTATCTTAAAAGAATGGATCAAAGTGCAAATGTGAAAATGCTGTGAAACTGGAGTCTTTGGAAGTTTTGATGCAGAATACAAATTTTTTCCACAATCATCACAAATACTATCATGCTTTGTACATGCACCATGCTGTCCAGGTGTCACTGAGGGCAAGTTAAAAAAGACATATGGGGACAATCAGATTTAAGTTCTTCCTACATTACTAAAGCACTCCCAGATATATATACTGCAAAATCACGATGGGTCTCACACATGTTCAACAATGGGGAAGTCATTGACTCCTTATGAACATCTCATGGGAGCCTCTATTCACTTCTTCACAATGCAGCAGATGCATGTGGGCTCCATGTGTGAGTGAGAGAGACGCCCCACAGTGAGAGGTTCTCAGTCATGATGACAAGGTGAGGTCCATTACTTCAGGAGCAGCAACTAATTTTAATTAAGAACATGTGGGATGGAAGAAGTACATGTATCTAGATCTGACAATTAGTCAGTAATTTTAGGCAAGCGTACAATGATTACAGCTTTTCAGGTGTTGACAGTTCTCCCTAATACTAATATCTGATGTACAGTGCTGCACTGTTCATTTTTTAGGTATTTGTACCAGAGTCACTGAATGTGGGCAGGGAGTTAGCTCAAGGCTAAAGTACGGAGCTAACAATGGGCTCCCCACAGTGGTCTGGTTTCAAGATTTATACGTCTTCATTGCACTTTTAGTTTACTTACAGTATCTTCGGGATTTCTTCAGTAGATTTTTTAAGTCAAACTTTTCATAGTGGGGTAGTCGCAATTATTCAGATTAACCAGGACTTTGTTTCTGGTGTCACAAGCAGGAAAAAAACATTCTCAAATGACCTCTTAATATATTGTATATTAGTAGGGCGGCATGAGAAATCTGCAAGATTTTGCATTAGGATGAATTAATATTTGAAAAGAATATACAAGCAGCTGCTGTGGACATTTTAAATAATTTGCTATTTGGCTTCAGGCTAAAGTCTGCAAACACCAGCTTCACAAGCCAGACAGGACAGGCAAGCTTTCGTGATGTGAGGATGGATGTCCTACTTCTGCAAAAGCTTGTAATCTGACCTCTTTCACCATGACTATAAGCATCATAACTGACATATTTAATCCGAGGCCGGAACATAGCGGTGTGGGGTGCGTGCCTACAAGTGTTTGTGATCGTCTGACACAGTTAGAAGCAAGTAAAAGGTCACTTTCTGACACAGAAAACTCGGGAGGGTGCTTAGCTAGAGTGGCTGGCGTTAATAAAAATGCTTGAGCGGCAGCGGCGCTCTCTGATGGGATGGTAGTTTCAAGCGAGTGATAAAGTAGAATAGAGTAGAATAACCCAAATTAAGTTCAATCACGCATAATTCCCAGTTCAATTTGGGCAGTTAGAGTGAAGCTGAAATGGAACAATAAATCCATTAAATATGATGTGCTCCCAAAATAGTCCAGACACCCATTATATATTTAAAAGATCTCATTGGGCAGCAGTAAGAAAGTAACTTCAAAAACCTTGACCCCCCACCCCACCATCCCGTTAATGACCCCAGATGTGTCATCTTGAACAGGGCTCTGATTGATCTGGCCTAAACACTGCAGCCACCAAGGAATGCGAAGGAGGGGGTCCACTTCCAATGCACCAAATTAAAACACTTGGTCCTGGCGTGGCATGCCTGGATGATTAGAAGAGAGGGCATTGATCTGTAAACACAGCGCAATCACTCGGCTCCCTCTCCAAGTGCATTAGCCATTGCCGATCCAGCTGTGGTGCAGTGGTAATGAGGGCAGAACATGAATGCACGCATGCACACACACGGTTGTGAGACCTTTCTCTGTGGACCATGGAGGAATCTCAAGTAGAGCATGACAATCTAAACAATATATCCAGACTTAAAAAGTGTTGCCATTCCTGCCTGTTTACATCACTGGCATCCAACACACACACACACACACAAAGCGTAATGTGAACTGCTATAAACCATACTTCTGCAAGGACCAGTCACAGTCTGCTGCTGTTAGTGCAACCGTTAGTCTCCCATATCCTGCTGCGAGGAGGGCCTTTCAAAGCAGCCATGATTCAGTGACAAGTGGACTCGGTCGGCTGTAAACGTCTGCTTGTGCTTTGTGAAGTGCAAATGTGATCCAGGTGACGACTCCAAAAGTCAAGTCAAGATGAATTTGCCACAAACCAGTTTACCTCGAATACTTAATAGAGCAAAAGGGCTCAACAAACAAGACAGATAAATCGGACTTCATTACAGTGTCTAATCTCCACAGCGAGCAGACGAATGGCTACAATAAAGACTGAAGCAAGCAGAATAAAACACAGCAGATCGGCAGGTAAAGTCGTCTCAGTTCACTAGTGCTCCACACATAAAGCTCTGCTCATTACCTGAAAGCAGCTTCCCTCATCTTCAGGCCCGGCGCTAACGCAGGGCCACCAGCGGCCCCTGTGTTCCTGCCTGCTCAGCGGCCATCCTGTACGTTTCTGAACAAAATGACAGCGTGTCCTTGCAGAAAAGACATTCAAATGCACTGAGTGGGATATTTCTGTCTCTACAAGTGATTTAGCCTCTGCAGTCATTCACTGAAGGACAAGGAAGTGCTGCTCCTTGTTGTTTCCCCATCTCTTCCCCTTTCTCCAGGGTTTCTTGTCTCCCTGGTCTTGTCCTCTCTCCTAAATGTCCTGCACGTATGGAGTTGTGGGACGTCCAGGGTGGGTTGGAGCCCGCTGTGCTGTGGTGTACACTCTCCTGCTAATCCGTAGGAGTTTAATGACAGCCGGCCATGCTAGTGGTGGTGAAGCCCTGGGGGGTTGACCCAAGTCAGGAGGGGCTGGGCATGTGACCCACACCAGAGCCCAACTGGTGGGGGGAGGGTGCGTGGACGAGGATACAGGCATGTGTGTGTTTGTGTGTCCACCTATGTCTGAGGCCAAGCGGCTGTAGTCATTTAAAGAATGCAAACTTTCTGATTTCAGCGACAACACAGACAAAGTGGTGTTTTGTGGGTGTCGCTCACCTGATGCTACAAAACCACACAATGTAATTGTACACACACACACACACACACACACACACACACACACACACACACACACACACACACACACACACACACACACACACACACACACACACACACACACACACACTCATTTCCTTTGTTTCATATCTTTACAGATGTGCAAGATTAAACTGTAGTAAATACGACTAGAACCTACTGTTTGGCAAACGTTTTTGTTGCTCAGATTAGTGTGTTCGTTACCAGTTAATATTACTTCCATCTCCATGATTCAAAGCACACACTCAATTAATTAGCAATAGGCAAATCAATGGTTGCCTGAGGTCAAACGCATTCTACTCTATTTAAGAGATTGAATGTCCACTTAACATGATTTCAGAGCGTTATCTCCAAAAGACACATTGATTGACTAGAGGTTCCATCACCCCCAGTGCAAAACAAACAAAAATAAATCAGAACATATGGATGAAGGTCCGCAGAAGAGCAGTGGAATAAGATGCTGTGCGTGCGTCTAGCTTCCATACGTCATCACACATGTTCATAACCATGAGCGCTCAAACAGAAAACAGCCAAGTAAGCAGCCAAAGGTGGAAGTAGGGCAAAGGTTCCTGGGAAGACGCTCCTCAGTGGACTGATGACCGAGTTTTCTTTTTTTTTTTTGTTGGCTCGTAAGTCCCTAATTAAAGCGACTACAATGATGTCCCATCTGCCACCAGGGCTCAGAGCCGCTGATTATTGGCCGTGTAAGCATGTTAATCCACTGAATGGCCAGGTGTAAGTAAACAGGCTGCGTGTCACACGAGCGCTGGCTCGCTCACATTCACATCAGCGCTGGGCAATGTTACAGTAAACAAAGACTGCAGCTTGGACTGGGAGACTAGAATGCTGTTTGCACGTTCCTGCCGGCTGGAGGGAGATATGATTGTAACCCGCCGAAGGGAACCGGCTGAACCTCGCCATTCCCACAGGACTTGTAGAGCCATTGATGGGGCAGCTCTCGGAAATTACAGCGATCCAGCATGATGACAATGACCGACGCTTGTGGCATGACAACGAAACATCCTCGCCTCCATAAGCACTTTTCCAGGACATAATAGAGTCTTCTTCTATATTTCGGACTCTCTGCATAGCACCAGTTGCCGTCTGGCTTCGAATGAGAACCATCCATCTGGGTGACCTCTGGCTTAGGGACAAATTAATCTACCTCTTTGGGGACCTGTGCACGACCCAATCAGGGCCAGACTTTATATATTTTCCCTCCTAATAGAATTGCAGTATTTTCTATAGCTCTGCTTGCAAGACCCTGATTCTCATATTGCTTTTGCTCTATCTAATAATTCACCACTACACAACAGCTACATTTTAAAGATCTTACTCCAACTGGAGTCTACAGTATTGTCTCTCCCCAAATATTATTACTTTTTCCCTCTCGCTTTGTCTGGGTGAGTTCTTTGTGGTTGCTCCAGTTTCAGCCTACAGTTCAATGACATGCACTCAGGTTCATTTGTTCACTTTGTAGTGAGTATGAGTGTTTTGGCCTTGTGACTAGCAAACTGCCCAGGGTGTAACCCAGCAGCCCACCGCCGTTCAGAAATAAACTGGCTAGGATGATGGATCATTTTATTCATGATTTAAACAGCTGAATAAAAAGTCATGCAATGCCGCAAACAACCTCAACTACAGCTATGACTCCATGGGAAAAATCACTAAAGGACTTCAAGAACTGTCAATCCACTGTGTTTCCTACAGTAAAATCAAATAAAGAAGCTGAACTTGAGAATCCATATTGAGCTTCATTCAGAGACATCAGTGGAACATTTTAAATATGTGATAAATCTTTGCAATGGCTTTTAAATATTTCATTTTTTCCCTGGCGGCTACAGTATTCTGCCCTCATAACACTAGGACCATTAAAATGTACAGGATTTTCTTCGCCAACTTAATGAGAAGATAAGCACTCAATGTGAAATCCTCTGCTCACTCTTTTTTTGCATAAGTAAAGCAATGAATGCCTATCGCCTAATTGTGGCATCAACTGGGCTCCAACTTTTGATTTGCTGCCCCCCTCCGTCACACCTCAGCGCCCACAAGGTGTGAGACAAGCTCATGAATTAGAGGTTGTGCAGGTTTTGATAAGAGCATTGTTTGAGCGCTTCACCCTTCTACTTGAACTCAGCTCATCTTTTGCTGATAACAAGGTCACTCATACTTGCCAACTGTCACATTGGGAAGGGGAAATAGGGAAAACAGGGAAATGACTAACAAAACAGAACACAAGCAGCAGTAGGAATTCGTTAATGTAGCTGCTCATGACAGAAGATGACAGCTGGTTTCCAGAAATATTGCTTTGATTTTAAATCTCCCAAATCTGGAAATCCCTCCTGTTTACTACAGCAGGTACTGTGGGGGTGGATCCACAGACGGATAGGGGAGCACCCGCCGATACCAAACGCCACCACCCAATTCATAGGGTTACAAAGCTGTACTGCAACATATAGAATATTAATCACATGCATTATCAACATCCCTAAAGTGGGAGTCCTCTACTAGTTAAAAGAGGTGATGGTCCAAAGTAGTAGAATTCAGTCTGTTGCCCACAGACTTATTCAGTAGAAAAAGATCTTTACACAGGGAATAGTGTTATACTGTATCTGCCCACTGTCCAAACTAGAACCACAGGAAGCCACTTACTCAGCTGCCGCTAAAGCACTTGTGACTTTTTCTGCCCATTTACCTGGAGAATTGCTGCTGCAGTGAAACCATCTGCATTCGTCCCAGCTCGGACTCCTCTGTCACTTCCCGGAGACGCTTCTCGCTCTCCAGTCGCAGGCGTCGTTCTTCCTCTAGCTCGTGGATCAGCTTTTCACGCTGTGGACAAGAAAAAGGAAAACAGAACAGTTATCTTGAGGACATTTGGACAGCCGCCTCAAAAGCCTCAAAAAGTCATCAGTCATTATTTATGGTCTCTGGCTATAAATCTGTAACCACTCCACGGAAGTCGCACTGCTGCTAACCGTGACCTTTCACCCTTCCAAGTGAACACTAAGTGAAAACAGACTGTAAGATCATTAAAATGTTTGTGTCTGTCAACACAAGAGACAAAAGAAAACGAAGAAAATGAGGGCATGATGACATTTGGGCTTCCAGACTATCACTACTTCTACTGGTTTGTTGCTACGTTGCAATGTTCATAATGAACCTTGGTCTCCCTCCGCTATGACACAAAGTTCACAGTAAATGTCACACAACAGCATCGAGGCTCATATGGACTCTGTACTTCATTTTTGTCTCACTACAGTGCTGCGCTAACACAGTCAGTGTGCACATAAATGACAGTATATCCCTAAATCAGAATATATAGCTCTAGAACTTTGAGTAGTTTGTTTACACAAACTCTGCTCTCCCCCGTTTTTAATGTTGTCTTGTCAAATGTTGATTTTCATGGCTAAACGTAAACTCATTTGAATTAAGAGGCCAGAGCATCAGTCAGCAGTAATAAAGAAGTTCAATCTTTTTCTGGAGGAGGCTAAAAAATTACAGCTCAATAAATTAAAAGTAAAGCTTTGTCATCCTAACACTTTATTTCTTCACACTTTAGCTCCACTTTATTCAAATGCTGCTACATAAAAAAGCTCGATGAACCTGGTCCTTCTTATTAGGAGCTTTCAAAATCCGTGGTGAGGTCGCCACAGATGACAAACCCCCTAACCTCCCTAAAAAACTCCAAAAGCTCTTTCTTCCTCTTTAATTGGATTCGTCATTTTCTGATGGTCCTAGCTGTCGACTCCCCAAAGACAGACCTATCCGCACTTTAGGCCATCACACTTCAAAGAGCGTGGCCCTCGTGTGGGCAGAATCCTTCCTCAAGGAGAGCATGGCCTTGCAAGCTTTGAGCAACCACCGCTAGTATAGTCCTAAAGCCTCAAACACAGAACCTGGGCTCCACTGCTACCCACAAAGCAGCCAGCTTCCTTTTAGTAGCTGTAGGTTTAAGAGATCGATCATCTGCCACTGTCTGTCAGGAACTGCTGAAAACACAAGACAGTTAAAAAACTGGGCAGTGGTTCAAAGCATGTGAAAATAACAATAATTACTGCTTGTAAAGATTTATTCTGCTTATTTTACCATTAAAAGTGCTTTTGCTGAATAGAAGACTTTATTGTGTATTTTATCAGTTTGAATTAATAAGACATTACTTATTAATAAAGTAATTCTGTGAAGGCTCATCCTGTAAGTTCTTGCTTAAAATGATTTATCATCATCTAAAAAGCACGATCACAAAAATGATGTAGCCAACATGTCTGGGAGTTCTGGAGCCTCACGTTTCACAGTGGAGCTGGGCAGTGAGTTTGTAAGAACCGCAGGGACATCTAGTGGTGAAGGAGAGGAATGGGAATGGGACGATGCATAAACAAAACATATTTTTCTAGTCTTTTTACGGAATATACAATCAACATCTGAACAACATCAAACTAAATTGGAAGGAAAAATGTCAAAAAAATTTGGAAAGGCTACCTGTAAAATACCTAACATTTACCTAACCAAATTGCTATTTTTAGCGTGACCATACTATCTTGAGTGGAACCATAAACTACTATTTTACACTATATTGTTACTTGGCAGGAATTGTGTCACAAAGAGTATTTTTACTGGGTGAATCAGTCACACAAAGAGAGTATTAAACCCACCAAGTCACCATTAAAAGCACTTCTGCTCCTCGCCGTGGCCGTAAATTCATGGCTACTATGTGGAGCGGGTTTTTACACAACAGGGAGGCTCTCCCTGTCAGAAGTAATGGCTGCCGTAAATCCAGTCATACAAAAACATAAAGTGGAACATCCTTGTGCCAACAGCTGGACGCATGTGTCCGGACATCAACCAATACCTTAGTGGCTGTTTTTTCCTTTGAGAGAGATGTTAAAAGGCAAAGTGCCAAGAACATATTACCTTAATCAACAAGGACTGAATGTGTTAAAGACACAAAATGCTCTTAAACTAATTACAAGTGCAGCCTTGGAGGTGTTGTACTTAGCAAAATGTCATCTCATTGTGAATAATTAGGTCTATTCTTAGTGGCACCACATGTATCAATCTTCATAGTATTGTTCTGCACGTTGGCCTGGTTTTTCCCAAAGCGCAGTAGCTTTGGTTCTGATTTTTGTTGCCCCAGGCATAAACCACTGACCACTATGTGTCTGCTGACAGAGTCCTGCCAACAACCTCAATAACAACACAGGATTTATGCTCTACATTGTAGTAAAACGCCCTCTATGCTTTTGTTCAATATATAATTTAAGCTATTTAACAAGGCCTGAAACCATTAAATCAAACATTACCATATCTTTATGTGGCCAGAAATCCAGAGCAATACATTACAGTTTTTCTCAATTGAAATGTTTATTGTCTACAGCAACTCCACAGCTTTTTTTGTGGTGAAGAATGTGCTAATTGAAAGCATACTCTTTAAGCTTTAACTTCAGCTACAAAGCCAGCACGCCTTTGTAAATGTCCTGGGAAGACAACGCTAAGTCAACACTGACATGGGTCGTGATGAAAAACATGTTTGGCAACTTTCTGTGAGAACATTTACTTTAGTTAATCCAGTGACTGAGGAGATAATCCTGACAGTCTGTCATGGCCCTGGCTGGGTGAGCTGCACCACACGCTTTCTCCTGTGGAGGGCAACATTCTTCACGGAATAGAGCTGCAGAGTCGCAGCGCCAACAAAGCCAGCTCTATCAAACAATACGCGGGTTGGAAAAGCAATATCAAATGGAAAAGGCAAGGTAATCTATAAAATGAGCCAGGCTGGGTTTTATACCAGTCTACAGAGCCATATATCTAAGGCCAGCCCAAATTGGTTGTTCCAGGATTAAATTTGACCTCTGCTTCCATTCCCTTGTTGATAAAAAAATAAAAAAAAACATCCATCTAGATATGAAAATGTATCACCACGGATGTGTTGGTCTGACGGACTGGACTGGCAGATGCTATAATGGAATATCTGGTGTAAGCGCTAGAGCAAAGGCATCATTCACACAGGCTTTGTAAACTACAGCGTGTGCCTCGTCCATCTACAGGGAGGCATACATTTCTGAAATTGCATTAGTTACACTGGAGGCCAGAATCAAGCTTACCTCTGTAATTGGACAGCATTAGACGGTAATGGTATTCAACTGAGCTAAATTACAAGAAGACCCAAAGCCCCCTGATACACTGCAAGATTCACTAAGGACTATAAATTAATTAGGGACCACTACCTTTCCTTTTTGTGGCTGCAATGCCGTCTCCCATAAAAGAGAACGCTATCAATGCCATCAGGTTAAGTGCAGCTTGCTTTGCCTGGACTCCATGTCTGTGACCATGTCCATCTGCAAGTGTACATGTGTGTGCGTTCCCGCTGAGTTTGGGGTACAGTTTGCAGGGGTTCAATAATCTCTTCATTAAGCAGGACCCCAAGACCCCCCACCCCACCCTCATTGGAGCTCTTTGCTTAATCAAAGGGCCGGGAGCGGCTCTCTGGCTCGCTGCTAAAGCAAACATAAGGGAGACAATACACACGCAGGTTCTCCATTCATAAACAAAACATGCCGCTGGGCTGTGTATGTGTGTGTGTGTTTGTGAATTCAAATGAAAGTGTAACATCAGGAGGCTGCCCCCACTCTGAAAGTACGTTATGCTTCTAAGATTCTGCCACAATAAAAACAAACCAAGTGAGCAGAAGAATTATTTCTGTTCAAAAATAAAATATTGATATGGAATAATTTGGGAAAGTGTTTTTTCATTAGGAGAATTTTAAATGCACATGCTTTTTGAAACTAGGGTTCAGTCTATACAGTGCTTTATTCACTTAATATCTGTGTCTAGCGTCCCCAAGGGCTCCATCAATTCAATTATCATGGAGAGCCACTACATTAGACTTTTCCACTTCTTTCTTAAACCGCCACCAGCTCTCTATCCGATAATACACCCCAGGAATATGCTAAATCTTATGAGTGGCTCATTTATCAATGCCAAGTCTGCTCCCCTACCCCACCCACGCACTCCGAGTCATTCAGTCACACACATAAACAGAGCAGGCGAAAGGGACAGTGTGGAGATGCGATTTGGGTCTAGCTGTCAGCGTGCGTCACCCGCTGAATGTGTGAAGCACCGGGGGTGCCCCGTCTTGCCCTTCGCCCCCCTGTCCATGCCCGATAAGGCCAATCTGCAGAGACAGCACCTGAGTCCCCCTGGTCCCCAGACCTCCACGCTGTCACGCATCCTGCAAACAGCTGTCAGAAACACTCTGTGAAGGTCCCTCAGCGATGAAGGTCTACACGGACAGAGCCTTTCTCTGCGTTCTCTAAAGCAGGGAGCCTCTCACAATCACTCTTTATCTACTTAGTGAGCACTGCAGAAAGTGTCCCTTTCATAGGTGCTTCTGTATTTCAAACATTCATAAATCATTAGTAAATGAAGTGTGACATCTTGGACTAATTAAACCCGGTGGAGATCAGGGTCTGTCCTCCTTGAGAGTGAGGCTTCTATTCTACTATTTTATTGCAGTGGAAGTGTTAAAAGCTTTCCACCCATTTACTTTACTGTACATGTCCCACCCTGCCACCAATTTTCTAACGGTAGCTAGCTCCAGTGTGGATGCAATCTATGGGGATACTTGGCCACACAACAAATTCAGACTTTTCTTTGGTGAAAATTGAATCGTCACCGAATAACTTGTCCTAAAGAGTCTTTTCCTGCCTCTAACAGCTACTTTTACTTGATGCAGTGCCATAGACTGTGTCACATACAGTACAGTCCCAAAGACTGAAGCACATGTTTCCCAGGACAGAAATAGCTGATTTCTTATCATAGCTTCGGGGCCTATTTTACCATGCTGTGCCACCCGTTTCCAGCTTGATATTCATAAACGCAGCAGCTCCCTTCTTATCGTAAATTCATTTTCTACATTAAGTACTCTGGAGAAATCAGATTTTCAAATGAGCGAGTAACACAATTAAGTCAGGCTAAAGTAAAAAAACATGCGCCATTCAAGCGGGAACAAATCAAACACTGTATTTAAGCCAAACATGCAGGGAACATGTGTGTGAACCGTATCTGTTTGAGCTCAGATCTCGCAAAGTGTCCGAAAACCCCAAAGAAAAATAAAGCTAGTTTCTCTCAAAGCCAGATGGTTTATTTTTGACATTTTTTTATTTTGACAGCCGTTTCCAGTGGCCGTAACAGTTTTAAACGCCTCTTTAAATGAGGGCCCAGCCCCCCTCAGCAGAGAGGGTGACGCTGGCTTTACAAGCCTACATGTGGACGTCTGTTTTCTCCACTTTCTGCCTGACAGGAAACCCAGCATCCTGCCCCTGATGGACTTGGATTGCACTCCACAGGGGCATCAAAAGAGCCGTCGGAGACGGGGAACAGCCCTGCCCAGCACCACGCCTTTGGTCGGGTGTGAAGAATTCCAGAGAAAACCTACAGCAGCGATGAGGCTGTGAATACGCAGAGTGACTGGAGAGAGACAGTGCAGGCTTGTTGGAGCGAGGCTGAAAAAACCCTGACCTGTGCTCTATCAAACACCTAACTGAAAACCCACTGTTTGTCTTGTAAGAGTTTTAAAGACCACGATGTACAGAGACGGCCAAAATCACCACGTCCAAGGCCTGACAGAAAGTTTGAGCAACAAGCGGCGGTCTGAGACCAACAGACTGGACAGCTGTCATGCCAAATGACTTCACACTAACAACAATGGCTCTTGTGTGGCCATATTTGTGGGGATACTGTGATTTTAAACACAGATTTTCATGCATTCTCCCAAACGGCCCATTTGAAAAGAGCGTTGTACTTCTCCAGTGCCAGTAGCTGCCATGTTTCACAACAGGAAGCCCAATTAAAACACATGCTGCTCAGTAAACTGTGGTAATGCTGTTTCATTTACAGCTGCTCAGACCGCCAAGCTTACAATTGGAGCAGTGTGAGCCGCCATAATAAAGACGCCTTTTGCATTATTTTCCACACCGTGCTGTAGCAATGGTGCAGCGTGACACGTCCCTGTGGAGCTGCTCAGCACCGGACTCAAAGGGTGGCACTGAAGCTCTCACTCTCTCTGATCACGTTACACAGCAAACACTAATGGATGTAGAGAGGGAAGACCAGAGAGGCATCAGATACAGGGGAAGGAGGGGGGCTCCACTTCAAAAGTCTGTGGCTGTTTTAATCTGTCTCCCTGGGTTGGTCCCCTGGCAGGCAAGGATGGGGGTTGGGTGTCGGTGAGTGGGCATGCAGAGGGCGTCAGGGTGTGAGGGTCTGCAGGGCACACAGGCTAGGGCTCGATCGCGCGCAACGCGAGCACTTCCATCATTATCTTCCTGATGCAGCAGTCTCTCCTTTTTTTGTTGCTATTGAAGAGCCGTGCCTGAGCTCTGTAGCCTCCCAGGAATGCCAGAGAGAAAGTGCAAGGGGACTCCAACAGGGATAATCCCAATTTCAAATGGAGCTTAGTGCAACCCCCCCCCATACTTCTCTCTTTCTTCTTCCATCCCCCTCATCCTCCTCCTGTCTCGCACAGATAACTCATCCCTCGCTCTCAATGGTGTGCATGCGCAAACTGTTATTCACACACCGCTATATGGTAACAATTAGCATGTCACCCGTTAGTGTGAGTGTGCGAGCTGGGCCGTCAGCAGGGTCTCCAGGCGTGGCGCATCGCATTTGTCCTGGGCTGCACTGGGGTCATGGATGCGAGGTTAGTATTACAGCTGCCACACCAGAGTCACCTTGAGGTGTGGACCGATCAACGGGATTACACAGCAGTAGGAAGGTGCACCGCAGTGTACAGTATTTTCATCTCTAATGAGCTACTGACCGTCTGCTTCTATACCCATGTTAGATTGATTGATTCTAACCAGCAAAGTGAGAATGGAGCCTCAATGTCTACTAAGGTGCAGTATCGCAATAAACTTTGCCTTGCAGGCTACAGTGAGTGGTCTCCACATGCAGTGGAGATGTTTGAATTCCCGTCAGCCAGGAGATCAGAATCAGCTGAGTCTTGGAGATGATGGCCTGCACTCATTTGTTTTACAGAATTAATTAATAAACACATTAACTGAAAACATGTCTGAGAGGTTTCTGACTAGAATCTCCTCTGCTCTGAGCCCGTGAGCACCGTTTACTGGCTGTTTCTGTCTTCCCAGCTCCAGGAGCTTGTTCTGACCCCATGCTTTGACCTCTTCGGCTGGAAGGGAGAAGCAAAAAAAGAAAAAAAAACAAGCATTCCTTCTTTAGGGAAGGAGTAGAGATATTAAAACACTAGAGAAAACACAACCGTGCAAAAAGCTAAATCTCAGCGTACACTATCTGCCTTTGTGTGCTGTTGCTTCAGGGCCTGCTTGCCACGCAGAGAATCAGAGGCGTCCCGGGGGGCCTGTGGTTAAAGCCTCTCCTTGAAGGCTGCAATCAGCTGCTCCGTCACAAGGCTCAACTTTGGTTTCTGACCTTTCTGAGATGCACCGACAGTCAGCACACATCCGCACGGACAAATATGCAGAGATAAAGTGCTAAAAGCAAAATTTCAGTCAGTTTGGGGACAGCTGGGTTACGTGCAACATGACAGCAACATAGTTACACCCCCCTCCACACACCTGAACCTTGTTTGTGCAATGAAAAAGGCCAAACAAACACTACCACAGAGTGTGGACTCGCATTCAGATGTGCCTGGCTTTAAGTGATGAAGTGTTGAGACTCTGGCCTGTGTGACAGCTCAGCAGGCCTTGACAACGCGTGTGGGAGTGTGAAAGTGTGTCAAGTGAGCACACTGTGGCTTCTCTGGCTCTACACAGATTACAGGCACAGGGCAGATCCGCCGTACTTTACCATTGTTCCTTCACTCTTGCTCCGTGCGACTTCCCTCTGCAGGCGAGCCACAGCCAGCTTTTCCCTAAACAAAAGGCAGGAGATGAGAGGAAAGTAAGATCATAGTTCACTGAGTAAATAATTAACATTTTCCCTTTATTCCCGTCTTGCCTGAATGCATTTTTAAACTGATCATCAATTTTGTGGATTAATGTAGGTCTTCTCCATTTCCTTAATATTTTATACAACACTCAGCAGATGCGAGTACACAGAGGAGACAGATTAGTCTGCTAAACACTCACAGAGCTTTCAGATCCGTCCAGACAAAAATAGCTCATACGAAGCAAAAAGACAGGCCTTCTTGTAACCAGACCTTACATGCAGACACACACTCATGACAGACTCACGTTGCCTGACTCACGCACAAACGCACACACTAAACTGGGCTAAACAAAGAAATTGACTCTGCGTGTCCAATGTGTTTCCCACGTGAGGGCATTCCACACTGCGGAGGGATCAATCTTGGCACACCAGCGCACATAATAAAAAAAACCCTGTTTTATTGCCGTTCCCAAGGTATTGCAGCTCCAGGACAACTCACAGCACATGTGACGTGCAAGCATCAGACGTACAGTATGTACAGTGCTCTGCTGGCGCAGCAGACACGTTGGAGGGGAAACACCTGCTCTGCACGTGTAACATGTGCTGCTGCTTTCAGCTGCTTTCATTAAGTCGTTAATTCTAATGTCAGTCGCTGTATTAATATTCATTAGATGGAACTGAAGTGGGCTACGCGTCTTACACAAGGCCACAGTCCTGCAGGTGTAACCCACATATAAAGCTAATTAAATCACCAATTAGGCTAATTAACGCATTCATTCTCAAATATTTAAAGAGAGAAAGACCGGTCGCTGGTCACTAATCACAAGGCTTCAAATCATTATGTGAACCTTAAATAAAATAAAAGAATCACAACAAAAACAAAATCAGAAACCCCAAATCTGCCAATTTTGTCCCCATGTCTTAGCATTTAAACTCACCTAACATAATCTAACATTTTATACAGCCACTACACATTTTTCACATTTGTGCAGCAGAGCAGACAGCCAAAGCCCCTCACCATCATCCCCAACCCCCCAATATAACCTATGACTAATATCTCCTCTCAGCCTTAGACAAGAAATCTTTGTTTCTGCGCAGCTTACCTGCTGGGAAAGGCCCCTGGTGATTAAAAGACGGATGGGAACGTACGACTGAGGGATAAAACCACCGTCTGGTCGAAAAAGAGCGCGCTAACTACTAAACAATGCAGGTGGAAGACATTCCCCTCCACGGCGTCACTTTCTGAGGGTGACCCAAGTCGAGACTGGCAGGCGGATTGTGAAACGCGCTGCGGTTGCGACAAATCTGGGAAGAAGTCGAGCAGAGTGCCAACGCTTTGAGACAAGGGGGTGTGTTTGGGTGTGTAAGTGTTTTAAATTAGCTTGTGTTAGTGTTCATGGTGGTGTGAAAAGCTGCGCATTCATACATGTGGGTCAAGGAGGTGGAACATGTCTGCGTTACCGTGAAGGTGTTGTTTATACATGTGAGGCTGCTTCACACCTGTGTGTGACTAACACAGTGCATCTCTTCCTATTACCACATCCTGTACTTGTGCTTACACCATTACCCCACCTTGAGAAAAAACAAAAAGCTTCCCTCGAATTTCTCAGCGCAGATATTGTTTTGTTAAAGAGGATTGGTCTGGCATTCCTCCAGTCTGTGTTATGGCTGAGCGTCAGCCGAGTAAGGGGTTAAGTTTCAGGCTACTTACGCACAGGCATGTTCCAGGAGCACCGGAGCATGAGCCAACTGCGCCCCGAGAAAATCATCGCCAAATATAGAGCAATTTGACATTTTGTGTTAAACATAATTACAGTAATTGGCACAAGCAGAAGTCAAAACAGTGTTCTAGAGTAAAACGCTCGCTGGCGTCATCTACTTGGCACCGCCTTGAAATTATGTATTTAAAAAGCATGCAAGCACACGTATGTCTTCCAGTCTGAGGCGTTCACATGCGGCTCAGTCAGAACCGACGTGAAGATGTTTGGCCAATCACTTGCTAACTGTGATAAGAACCCCACTGGGTCCAGCTCACGGCGGTCGTGTCAGGAGCTGAGGCCCAAAAACACAAAGAAGCGTGTGAAGGCGTTTTAACCAAGTTTGATGGATCTAGTGCATTAATTATGTTTTCATTGTTCCATAAAACAAGTGTTTTCTCATGGGTTCCACATAATGCAGAAATACAGTCATTGTACATGTATGTAACTAATGGTTATGGTAACATTATGTCTTGCAAGCAGTCAAATAATCAGTGGACAGTATCGCCAAAATATCCCAGGACCCTTTAGAATCCTCTCAATGCAATAAATCATATATCTCTTATATCTGAATGAGTGGAATAAACATTTGACCGCGCTGAAAGTGCAGTGTTCCCTATGAATATGTAATCAGAGGTTTGCTGTATATATTTCAGGCTTGACCGTGGCTGAACAGGAATGATATCAGGACACCGTCCGCACCTTTGTCGGGCACATTCAGGCATGTGATGAAAGCTCAAGCTGACAGTTAACCAAGCAGACAGTCCATTTGCTTCTTGAGCGGCTGAATGAGCTCCAGCTCGGACCTCCAGCGGCTCCCAGTGACCTGGAAGCACCTGATGGAACACACAAGGCCCTGGGCGATGAACTGGGGCTGAGCCAGCTCATCAGCTATAGCACCATGCTTTGGGAAACCATGCAAAAGCAGATGGCGTCGGTTTAGAGCGATCTGTAGACAAACACGTTGCTATTGTCATTTGAAAAGACAAGAAATGCTGCTATACAGGCTCAGCAGGTTGTGATGGCTTTAGCCAGGGATTAGCCATTCAAATATAGTTGTTGGGTCATTAAAGTCTTCTGGGTTGTTTGAGAGAAGGTGACGCCTTGTTGAGCTGTTGTCCACCCCCAAAACTCCAGCAGAATAAAAATGTCCCTTTGTTTGCTGTGAGAGCGTAGACTGAGATGACACCGGCCTCGGTCGCCCCGGCTCCCTCCACACTGTGTAAACCTTCCTCCACATCCAGACGACGCGCCGGCTGTTTGCTGCGGAGCTCGGTGGCGGATGCTGCGTTCAAAGACCTGTCAGGGCCGGGGAGGATCAATCACGTGGAGAGTGCTCGCCGACTTGAGCTGACATGTCCAACTCCAGTAGCTTTGAACTGCACGGTGGGAGGCAGACAGTTTAGCTGTGTTCATCAGCTCAGTCATACAGGTGATTTAATCCACTGTACATTGTTTGGTGTTAAGCTCATAATGAAAGAGAAAAAAGTGCTGTCTCCAGGGTTTTGCTTTCCTATTTGCCTTGCAGTTTTGAACACAGTATTATTATCAAGTGGTTTATCTCTCCACCATTAGAACAATGTTAGCCCATTAAAACATACACAACGCTTCAGCATGCCCCTGCAGCAGTAACTCATCACATCCAGTATTGTCATCAAACTCACTGAGTCAACCTGAAACACAAATGTACACAGAGCAGCCTAGAGGGATGCATAAATGTTTGGATGAGTGCACGGCAGCCATGCATTTATGCATTTGCATCTGGGCGCCTGCTGTGTTAAGAGCTCTCATATGCACGCAATCTCCTGGGCCAGTATTAGGGCGGCTTCAGCTTGGCCCAGCTCCGGACTGGTCATTCCGATTCCTAATCCTGCTACAACTGCGTTACGTAACCCTCTGGACAATGAGCTCCCCGAGGCGTTTGATAAGTTATAACATCCAACCCAGCCATCGGCAAAACCAGCCCGTCTGCACATCCACCCACCGACCCAGGCAGCCAGACAGCTCCACCACCACAGAGCATCAATTATTGAGGAGGTGAAACGTGAGCTACGGTACGAGCGCACAAAGAACGCACAGGTCTGATGGTTTTATGAGACCCTGTTCGAAAAGATCCACATGACTCGGTTCACGTTCTGTTTACAGGTCCGTCTGGCAGGACCTGAAATGGAAGTCTGCATCTTCATCCTTTCACCCACCAGTTACAAACAAAAAACTTTTTCACTGCATGGATTGGGAATTCTCCCTCCAACTTTGTTTGGACACATGTGCGCCACACTGGCTAATGCAGTCAAACGAGCTGAGATGGTCTCGATTAGCGAGATTTATCCAAAGTCAACAACGTGCCGAGAGTTCGGGTTGTTTATGCTTTCCCTTCTGTGATAAGATCTAGCCCACGGTGCTTTACGACGGTCTCAGCACTGGATGACTTAATTACACCACAGCATGAAAGCACTGGGGAACCTTCGAGCCCGTTCTTTGACAGGAGAGGCCGACATTATCTCTAAGTACGTGATTGATGAGTTCAATCTTCAAACTATGAAAATTGTTTGTCTTTGGGCCGTACATGTTAACGAATTCACTGACTTATCTGCTGAATCAGAATGAGGGCAATAGTTTAAATACATCATTTTGCAGGGCAAGATGAGATCAAATGTGTTCACTGCGCAGCTAAAACAAGACTTGAGGATTCCTCTGAGGCTCCCTCTGAACTCTGAGGAATGTGCTCACCATGCGAGGATTACCCCTGCCTGCCTGCCTGCCTGCCTGCCTGCGTTACGGTCTGCCTGCCTTACTGCCTGCCTGCGTTACGGTCTGCCTACCTGCCTTACTGTCTGCCTGCCTTACTGCCTGTCTGTCTGCTTGTCTGCTTGCCTTACTGCCTGTCTGCCTTACTGCCTGTCTGTCTGCCTTACTGCCTGTCTTACTGCCTGCCTGCTTGCCTTACTGTCTGTCGTACTGCCTGCCTGTCTGTCTGCCTTACTGCCTGTCTGTCTGCCTTACTGCCTGTCTTATTGCCTGCCTGCTTGCCTTACTGTCTGTCGTACTGCCTGCCTGTATGCCTGCCTTACTGTCTGATTGCCTTACTGTCTGTCTGCCTTACTGCCTGTCTTACTGCCTGCCAGGTCTTATTTCGTGCCTGCCTGTCTTACTGCCTGCCTGTCTGCTTGCCTTACTGCCTGTCTGCCGTACTGCCTGTCTGCGTGCCTTACTGCCTGTCTGCCGTACTGCCTGTCTGTCTGCCTTGCTGTCTGTCTTACTGCCTGCCTGTCTGCTTGCCTTACTGCCTGTCTGTCTGCCTTACTGTCTGATTGCCTTACTGTCTGATTGCCTTACTGGCTGTCTGCCTTACTGGCTGTCTGCCTTACTGCCTGCCTGTCTTACTGCCTGTCTGCCTGCCTTACTGCCTGTCTGTCTTACTACCTGTCTGCCTGTCTGCCTGCCTTACTGTCTGCCTGCCTGACTAATCCACTTCCCGCCCGCCTTACTGCCTGCCTCCCTAAATGTTTTCTTTCTGCCTGGCTCAATTGTTTTCAAGCCACAGACGCATTCCTGTCCAGACAAAACAAAACACTGTGCATGAGCAGATGTGCTTTAAAAATGGCTGCTGGTCTGTCTGTTATGTACGTCTGAGGATTTAATGACCAGCGTGGCTCAACTGGAGCTGGATGCAAACACGAGGGGCGCTGATGAACGCACGGATGAACACACGCGTGCAAACACGCCGGTAAAGACATGCACGCCTTTAAATGTTTTATGTTCAGATCATAAAAGACAAATGACAAACAAACGAGTCGAGCTGCTACTGGACTCAACCACAGATAAGGAACCATGTGAAAGATAGAGCGAACAAGCGTCAAACAGTCTCAAGTGTCTACAATCCTCCAGTCATGGCTGTCTAGCTTGTGTCACACAGTCTGACACGTAATTACGTTTAAGTAAATCACACTTCACACTGGACTACAATTACCTTATGATTTAGGATTTTCTGTGAGGTGCTACCAGACAGGATAAACAGGCCTGTTTTTCACTGAACATTCTCCTGCCCCATTCAGGAAATACCTTTCAGCCAAGGTATTGCTAAGTGCATGTGCAAGTCCAAAAAGGGAAAGGGTGGATTTTAAATGCACCTACTTGATATGATGTGTGGTTTAAGGGAAAAGTCCACCTTGTAACCTTCACAGGTGACCCGACCCCTTCATCACAGAGAATGCCATCTATCGCTATCTGTTCTTCTTGGTCTATTCATGCTGGTAGAGTTCTCCAGTTTCTTACCTGATGTCACATGTCTTCATTTTGCAATAAGCTTTAGCTGAATCCACGAATCCTGATCAGTAATAACTAAGCTTCCATGTGTAAGTCACACGTTCCATCCATTGTTCTGTATTTCACACCTTCGCCTCGCCTGGTTCAAATTAATTGGAGAGCATGGACCTGCGTTTACTACTGTGCTGTAATACTAGAAGGTTCTGCTGACTCATGGAGACTGTGTAAAAGCTGCAGGGTGTTTTACAGTGGCTGTCCACACATCGTTTTCAGAGAGGCAGGCAAACAGTAGCCCTTTGTATGGCACACAAGTGGCGGCTTCACGTACAATAGGGACAACAGTACGGTAAACACTGCACTCAAGCTAAGGTTTGCCATCGACGCAGCCATACACAGGAGTGTGTTTAGTACTGGGCAGCTGCTGCGTATGTCATTAATGTAATAACTCTTTTAGTCTTTGCAACATGGAAACAATTTCACCTGCTGATGGATGTAAAATAAGAGCTGTCAACGGAACAGTTATGAAAATTGTTTTATTCGCTCTCCTCCATGTTTTTTGAGTTGTACAGTATAGCATTGTCATGCCGCCACTGTGGCCTCACGGCAATCAAGCAGTTGGAGGTGCACGAACTGCACTAATTGTGATTAGTCAAATATCACAATTACCAGCTGCACCAACACCTCTAGTATGCTTTCCCAACTATTAAACAGTGATTTACAGCCGAGATAGAGGAGAGCTGAAGTTTGCTGACATTCCTCACCCAACCCCTAATTCAACGCTGACCCCCTTAACGACCTCAACATCTTCGTTGGCGTGAAAAAGACACACGAAAGCACGGCTCACAGAAGTGTTTCAAGCACTTTGATGTGATCTTCTAAGATGCACTACAACTGTGAAAGTGTGTCAACAGGAGAAGCTTTGTGTAGTAAACAAAGACAACGCCATATTATCCTGCAAACTCAGAGACTATGACCTAAAAACCAAATCCAATTTGGGAATTTTTCTTTCCCCCAAGAAGTACAACAGTGGGGTTTTTTGGCACCACTGACATGAATATGGGACATATAAACAAAAGCTGTTGTGAAGGCAGGGGGTAGAAAGTGTATTTGCAAGCCAGCATTTCAAACTGCAGTAATACAGAGTGAAATTTGTTTTTTTTATGCCAGATCTGACTGGAAAACAGGCAGTTTCAAAGCAGTAACTGCAAAAACTGCCAGGCAGCCTCCGCACCTTAGTGAACTCCCATGGAGAGAGTGGATCCATTTGAAATGACATCACTTAACAGTCAGTGAGGGTGCCTGGCCTAGACTTTGCTTCTAGGCACGGCATGCAATAAGCCATTGATAGCTAGCAAAATAAAAGTCATTTATTGGTTATAACTTGTTTTGGACCATTAAACTTTATGTTGTCTCTAAGTGACATTACTCTAACTTAAACCATCTGGAGACGGTGAGAAAAGACATTGGCGATTGTGGAATTTCAACTTGTAACCATTCAGTGAAGCATAAAGCATCAAGACTTGAGTTGTGTTCTGGTTCTCTGCATCAAACACAAGCACAATGGAAAAATGTCAAGATCCATTATAGAGCTATTTTTGCTCTTTTTTTTAGATGCTTCATTTGCAAAAAAAAACAGGTTCATACCAGCTCCGTAGAGCTCAGCAGGACCCAGAGTGTTTTTTAAAGTTCCCACGTGCTGTTAGTGGAGGAAGATAAATGTAGAAAAGGCTGAGGGGAGGAATGCATTCAAAGCACCCTTAATTGAGCTAGATGGCCTGCAGTCACAGAAGCTGAGTGTCTCAACAAGGCTGAGGCTGGTGAGCTCCTGAGATGTGCCTTGCACGTACACATCATTAAACCACTTGCTTTGGCTCACAGCTGCATAGCGCTGACGAAGGCCGCAGAGACAGTGGGAATTATATGGGAAAGTTGTCTAGAAGGCGCACCCCACATCACCCCCCACCCTACTCTTTTCAAATGAAAGTCTCCTGGCTGTCAATGAAGGGGAAGTGCTTCCATGCTGGGTCTCACTGGGTCAGCCATTGAACACAGGAACATTCCTCAGTAATTCAGTTTGACCTGGACCCAATATGGTGGCTGAGGGTCAAAGAATACACAGCACCACATACAGGAAAGAGATGGAAAAGGAGGAGGAAAAGTTGAGGAAATCGGATGTGGGAGGTAGGAGGCACAGTGATGAAGAAACGTCTGAACGGAAATAGTGATCTGCTGCTGAAGTTCGCCTGATGTTGGACAATGATTAGCATGCTAATCATGCCCAACAGCAATTGGAATCCAAGGTTTAACACTTTCTGTTGTAACTTTTCTCATTTCTTTAAGACTGTGGCATCACACGACTGAAACAGTAGGGCCACTTCAACATCCGCCAAACTTTGCTACTGCGAATTGTTAAAGGATCCTGGTCTCGTGCCTTTTAAATGAGAACTGCTGAATGTACTGTAGGACACGTGACGTAGACTGGTTGAGTTAAGATGTGGGGAGAGTAAAAACAGATAATAATATGGGAAAATTGTTGCACTGTGGCATAGTGAGAGTGGAGAGAATTACAGCTTTAATTCTATAAAATCAAATCCCTCCACTTGGCAATCCTCTTATCCACTAATCCCCAGGTAGGTTTCAGAGGGCAGCAGGCTCCAACTGCCCAGTGCAGCAGCACATCTGCCCAAGCAGTGGGATGATACGACCAGCTGCTGCTCTGCTCCAAATACTAGCTTATAATAACAAAAATGGAAGTGCTTTATATCCTGCACATAATGTATTCTTTGATACTGAGCCACATTTAGCAGAAGGAGCTCCTCTTCTTGATTTGTGCATAAGGATCAGCCTTTTTTACCACTTATAAAACTTCCACTGGATGGTAGATGCTATTTTCTGCTGTCATGTGGGGACGTATCAGTTCCCAGGGCATTTCTCTCTGGCTCTTTGACAACACCAACGCGAGACCAAGGATACCTCCCAGACTCTCCCATGCTCTCATCCTCGTGCTCACTTGCAGTTCTGTTTTTAGAGACAACAATTCCAGCTAAAAATATAAAACATGTGAACTTTACTCTTGGCATCACTGGCATGTCCACAAAAAGACACAGTATGAACACTACAGTATTACAGTGTGTATTATTAAATATAATTCCATGACTGAGCAGTTGCAGCAAAACTGATGAAATAATTGATTTCAGCTGCTGGTCTCCATCCTAGCTCAGTACTGTACCTGTCATTTCGGTGTGGAGAGAGGAAGGTGCATTCCGGTGCATACAAATCCGCTGCTATGCGTATTCACAACAGGTAACTATTTACTTAAGTTATCAATCAGAATCCAACAAGGCTTACGCAGCACTCCAACAATACAGTGTTGCCACTAGCAACAGGACATGCAAATCCCCTGCAACTGGTTGTGATGGCTCAGCGCAAATCAGCGATCATCCCTCACATTTACTGTAAGTGCTGCTACAGAAAACTGGGGATTATTAAGAACATTACACTACAGGACAGAGCACAAATGGCTGAAAGTGGTGCATTCATGAGATCATTATGCCTTTTAGAATAAGACACAAGCAAAGGCTGGGTGAGCATGTACAGTATGACTACAAACCCCCAACAAACACAATGCAAAACCATTAACAGATGGAAAGAACACTATTATGTGTGGCATGTACGCTGACGACTGTCCGCTTCCTACCCTGCTGGAGATGATGCAGCATCCTGGTGAATTCAGAGGACACGCATGGTACTCCACCGGCACTGCTGTATCCCACAGATGATAAAGTTTACATCCACAATGCAGCACCGCGCTGCTCCCTGTCTGACGCTCTCCTCGCCTCTCTTTCTCTTCTCTCTTGTTCTTCTAGCACTCACAATCTGCCCTTGCCTTCCTATCTCCTAATGGATGCATCTGTCCTCTACCTTCTCTCTCTCTCTCCCTCCAACATGCACCGACCCCGCCGCCGCTTCTCTCTCCTCTCCTGCTACATACGCTCTCCCTCTATGCTGTGCCTTCTCTCACTGACACGCTCTCTGCGTACACATAGTGCTACGTGCCTCCTCCCCGCCCACCCCACCTCCAGGCTTTATCTCTCCTCAGAATATTTCCCTCCTCGGTCCGTCCCTGCGTCTCATTCTGTTTCTGCCTTCGCTGGCTGCGGGCTCTGTCCCTCCTCCTCGCACTTGCAGGACGTTTAACATGTGTTCATGGTAACGCCTCCTCCGCTGCCGCTCTGGAGGTGGCTTTTTCCTCAGGGGAGGGGAAGTAGGTTGGGGTAGGGGGTTTTACAGAACAGGAGGAGGAGTTTTTCGATGGGGGGGTCAATAGTGGCGTAGGGGGTTTAACTCAAACAAGGGGACGTGAACAGACAAGCATCAATTGACTTGTGATGTCCACATGGATGGTCTCAGAATTCCTAAAATTAGTTTTTAATTTAAATCAAAGACACAAAGTGTCCCTGCAAACATTTACGTTGCTGTCATTTGCTGTTCCAATGGAAGCATAAAAGTCAATAGAAGGAAAGGATAGAAAAATGTCCAGACTTTGCACCCCTGACCAACTACTTTTTGAAGCTGCGATGCTTTATCTTTTCTCAAATGTTTTCTTTTTTTTGGATGGTATAGATCTTTTTGTTGCAATCCTTTGCTGAAGTCCAGGATTCACGTTCAAAATGAGTCAAGAAAAAGAAGCAACAAAACATACTGTAGATAGAAACAACTAAAAAGGAGATCAAGATCAAGAGAGCAAAGGACAGAGAGTGAAAGGGAGAGAGGGAGAAAAAGGGCTGAAAACGAGTGCTTCTGTCTGCCCTGGCCCAGTGATGGACTGGGCTCCAGCCCATCTGCCGCAATCAAAATCAGCCTCAGCTGAATAGCTGTGACAAACTGCAGCCCAGAGCCCACAGCTTCAACCAGGCAAGTACTCGGGGGGAGCAGAGGCTGAAGAGGAAGAGGGGGGGCATTGTCTATTGTCTTCTCCCCAATAGGACCAGTGCGAGAGGGGGCAGGCACTGGCGGGGTGAAAGGGTGAATTAAAAGGGTCCCAGTGACAGGAGTGCTCAGTTAAAGACAAGAAAAAAAGGAAAGGGTTGACTTAGAGCCTGGGCCATCACTGCCACTTTGCCCCACATTCACCGCCACTAATGTCCTAAATGAACAATGACACTAACCATGTGAGAACATTAGTTTGCAGGAGAACTGCGAATGAGCTGAAGGGGGGCAGCTGAATAACTCCATGATGAGGGAAGAAGAAAATGGGAATGTGGTGAGAATCCTAGTTTGATTTATTTCGATGATTATCAAAAACAATTTACAGTTTCGATCACATTCTGGTTATAAGATGTCTCGCAAAGCTGGCAGCCATGTTCCTATTTATCATCATAAAAATTGTGATCATTACTGCATACATGACCAAAATGTCACACAGTGGGGGGGTAATCATGTTTATCATACGCACAGCTGCCTCTCTGGAAAATTTGAATATAGTGAGAGCAATGATTTGATTCAAAAAGCAGGTGGTCACCAATTAGACACTATTGTCCAGATCGGGTAAAAAAGACAAATGGACGTCTGAGTCAGCACTAAAACGGAGATATGTGCTGTAATCATGAAATATTGAAGGCCACGGTCCATTCTAATTTGATCAACAGCTAGAGACGGATCGTAGAGCGATGGCTCCAGTCAGCAGGGTGACAAACACAGTCGTACTTACAACGCAGGCCCTCCCCTTTCCACTAATGAGGAAACGAGCCTCGGTTTGTTTGTTTAGCTTGGTTTCTGCAGCTTTAACAGTGCAATAGGCATCTGAGGGTGCGTTTGCTTGTATAGTAAGTGTAACATCAGGAGGCTGCCACCACTCTGCAAGCTTGTTATGCTTGTGTGTGCACTGAAGGCACTGACACCATTTTGGACAATATTTGTGCGCGTGTCTATGTGATCGTGTGCCTGCCTTTGTAATATTCACGTATGTCTGAGCGTTTGTGTGTGTTCATCCACTCTATGTGCTGAGTGATCTGCTGAGCTCATTAAGGCACTGCTTATTGCTCTGCCAGGGGTGTCAGTGACAGATTCCACTGTTTGGAAACACTCAGCCGCCCACACAGCCAGCCTGGCTCCACCACTGTCACATGTACACACACACACACACACACACACACACACACACACACACACACACACACACACACACACACGCTAACAGCTAGCATTCCACAGGGAGGAGGAAAGCGTAGGGAAGGAGACAGGACGGTGCTGGGACAGTGGCTGCAGGGGCCGCGGGTCAATATGGATTTGTAATCGTGTGCAGGGTGGTCTGTAAGGGCCTTCGGGGGCCTTTGAACCTTTGCAGATTGGAGTCGACTGGGTTGAAGGGATGCTGGTGGTTGTGGTAGAATGTGTAAAGTGGATGAAGTATTTACTGTAGATCGTTAAAGTGGAGTGAAAGTAGCAATTGAACTATGTAAAAATACTCTCGCTTTATTTATGGGCTTTTTGATGTGTACACAGCAGGTTTGTGATAGTTTTATTTCAGTTGAAGATAACTGTAAAAAAAGGTACTTCTTGTAATGAAAGTATGTGACCACAGCACTAGTACTAGAATGTCTTCAGTCTTGGTGAAACTAATTAATGCCCCAACAAGCAGCATGGCAGCATTGTAGGTGGTCTTTATAAGACAGATCCAGCTCAAATATAGTATTTTTGGATTTTCATTGATTGCAGTGAGTAGCATAAATAAAAGTTTCATCTTTGTGTAACTATTAATAGATGCACAAAATGTACATAAGGTAGAGAAGATTATTAAAAACAAGGTTTAGTTTCCCTGTTTACAAATGGACAAACATCCTGTCCCGTGGACATCCGTTCATTCCCTGATACTGATGTTCTCATGCAGCTTAAAGATGACAAGGATCCATCGGCCATCATCTCGGTGTGTGTTCTAAGTCAGACTTTAATCACAAAGCTGGACGAAGGGAAAAACTTTGTTTCCTTCCCGTCCCTCCGCTGCCCTGAAGACGATTAGCATGTGTGCAGTGTTTAAGCTTAGACACACTTCTGATAACCGCTATTTAATGTCTGATACTATGGAGGAAAAGTAAGGGCTGTAAAATCATTTGGAAACACATCAGAGGTCTGGGTGGTTCCTACCCAGCAATGAGATATTTAGCTGTCAACATGGCTAGACTCCATTTGGAATAAGAGGGTGGGGTGAGTTCTGCATAAAGACGAGTAAAGGAAATGCCAAGATGCAGACAGGCAGCATGTTTGTTTACCCAACACAAGCCCACTCAGGACCAGACAGAGGATGGGCCATGCAGCAAGTCCCTCCAGAGACCTGTGTAGCTATATGTGTGTCATTTAACTTCTGTGTGGCAAGATGAAGTGTGTAATACGACAGAACTGATAATGCACCTCGGTCACGTTTCATTAGGCAGAGGGGATGGGGGCGGGACGACAGGCAGGGATGGTGGTCCGTCGAGACATCACCAGCAGGCCAGATTTTCTTCTTCATAGAAATGCTGTAAATCCTCGAGGCTGGAGTGATCAGGATTAACACTAGGAGCGTTAATCTTTAATTAAGCTCAAGTAAATCTAAGAAAAAAAACATTTCCTGTACAATTATAGCAAACATATAATTAGTTCCAGATTAAATGCAAATCTTTAAAAAGTGTAAATAATAAAAATTAAACAAAGCAAAACAACAAAACATAAAATGTGTCTGCCCCAGCTGTTAGACATTTGCTTACATTTATCTCAGAATGACATCAGTACAGTGAGCGAAAGCTTTACATAATGTTGTAAGCCCCACAACAGCATTGCGTGAATACAATCTATTCGGTTGTTTTGTGAAGCAACTTCAAAACATTATATGGGGCACAACTTCCTAAAATGGAAATGTTGTGAATTTCACAAATTTTTGCCCCTTCCTGTTTCCTCTCAGAGATCACAGGACAATTTTGGAAGTACAGTAAATACCATAAATGCAGTCACTGTGACTCGTAGCAGCCAAAACCACAAGGGGTCTATCAACAGTCCAAACCGCACAGGATCTATCAAGACTGAACACCACACGGGATCCTTTTGTCTTCTTATCTCAACGGGAAGATGTTTTCCAAAGCAATCTGCACAAACATTTCAGTCAAAACAACAGCATGCTTTTATGCACACCAAAGAAGTCCCAGCACATTCTACCAAGGCTGATCTTGATAGAGGAAGTCTTTAAATTGCACAAGTAGTCTGAAGTTCATAAACATGAATGTTGTGAGCCTTCATTCATTTAAAAGCACAACTTACAATGCAAGTGGTTGTAATCAGATTAAAAAATTAAGCTTCAGAACTAATGCATAATTAAGGTGCTTTTGTAACAGCACAAGGTGTTCAGTGCTGTCTGAGAACTCACTTAAACACACTGTGCTACAGTAATTAGTGATTATGCAAGACCTCACAGAAAGAGACTCAGCTCTTAAACACAACTAATTGCTGCTAGGAATGCAGATAATGCGCTAGTCAATCTAAATACCAAGATTACGTGTCAGACGTCCTATAAAACACTACATAGCCATGTTGAGAAACCACTACACCTCATCTGGCAACAGGAATTAAAATGTTTATTGCAAGACTATATCTTTGGGGAAAGGATTATTTCATTAGGCTCGGCACAGATTGTTTTCAGTCTAAATGCAGCAGACTGCTGCTTAGCTTCATACTTCACCTTGACTGCACCAGAGAAGGAACAGCGGAGCTTACAGTAAATGATGTGTGCTGAGGGTAGCAATGCGAGGAGGTGGGCATAACACACATAACACATCGCTACTTAAGCTGTCTTTCGTTGTTTGCATGGGAACGCAGCACTGCCACCACTTGTGAAACGACCTTGAGGCAGCATCAATAAAAGGCTTCATTAATCCATTCAATTAACCTCTTCCTCTTTTCAGCTCCATAAAAGTGATGCATGTATTTCAGGAAAGCCTGAGTTTTACACATGAATCATGGATGAAACTTGGCATTAATGCTAAGTTATGAGCAAGAAAAATCCATGCATGCAACCCCTTACGAAGAAGAGCAGGTGACGAGCGAATGAGCAGCAAATAAACAATGAAGAATGTAAAACAATAATTAAGTGTACAAAGCATTGACAAAACAAACTATTTTAAAAACAGACTCCAAACAATGCCAGTACTGTAGTTTCCTTGCATAGTATACATATATGCACATAGTATGCACAGTACACATTCACACAATCTTTCAATGTGCCTCATGAAAACACAAAACCTCAGGTTTATTTCAGATGGCAGCGAGAGTCTGGTAAGGGGAGTCACACACATCCAGCTTGGTATTGCAGAACCCTGGCAACTGGCAACCATGTTGAAGATCAACACTTTGCCAGTTGGTACCAATCAAGCCCTGGTAGCTTTTTGCTAATTATAGATATATGTAGCAGACATGAAAAGGAAGGCTTCTCTGCATGATTGCCTCTTATTTTTAGCCTTAGATCGTTCGTGGTTTGCATCCCACAAGCTCCACCAAGCATTTCTTAATGTAAAAACACACAAAGAAATTCTTTAGGAAAAAAACTATTCTGACAGTTAGATACCGAATTCCACCAGAGCCTGAAGGTCCCAGTGATGGTTTCATCTTCTGATTTATTCACCCACTGACGTCTCCTTTGAGATATTTTGGAGCCTGGACTAGGTCGTAAAGTGACCTCTAATGGATGGATTAGCCAAAGTCATTCACTTCAGAGGGCACAAAAATATACTTTGGGATCTCTTTGGAGCTTAGCGTGATCGAATTATTGCATTAGACTGGTCAACTTATCCAATTACAGTTGTAAAATGCATGGCTCTTGCCCAAAGAGACGACAGATCCTGAGGGCTTTGGAAGGTTTGCGGGAGGCTGAACCCTGTCCACGTCCTCATGGACAGAACAGGCCGCGTCACATACTTCAGCTGAGGATTACAGCCTTTCATCTCACTCAGACTGCCAGTAGCACACAGGCGTCTTTGAGGCCAGATATGCCTGTAGTAACATCAGCAAGGTCCAGATTTGTAAAGTGGTTTCCCAGCCTGTGGTTTCTTCTTTGTTGTGCAAACACACACCCTCACACACGCGCACACACACACACACACACACACACACACACACACACACACACACACACACACACACACACAAACACACACACACACAGACACACAAGCATTCTCTTCCATAAGTGACAAATTTATGGGTCACCCACAGACTCTGAAAGTGTTTTGAACGATTTTAAGCTGTTTAGATCCAATTAAAACCAATGAAAGTTAATTAGTGGCCGAAAAACTCCACTTCTAATAGCTTAAGGAACTGGGATAATTAAATAGCTTAAACAGTTGGGATAATTATGAAAGAGCTAAAACAAATACCACTTAGTTTAGTGGTTAGGAAAAGAAACTGTGTAGAACATAGTCTGCCAGGATTTCAAATCCACACAAGCATCCTTTTCTGATCAGCCGAGGACAAACACACAGAAATGTTGAGCAGTAATGGGACAATTTTCAATTTTGCCCACAGGCAAATTCACTTGCACAAAGAAAGGTCTGTTACCTACATTACCATGTTCTATTGCTGTCGTCCTCGAATCACCGCTGCTCTATGAACATGATGAATCACTCATTGATGTCCTGCAGCTGCCTGCCCCACGCAACCTGTCCTAAGCTTTGTGACTGTCCAGCTGAGTCCCCTGCGCTCAGCCTCCCACCTCCAGGCCCCCTGCCTTGCAGCCACCTCCTCCCCAGCCCCGCCTGCCTGCCCTGCCCTGTCCTCCAAGGTGTGGAAAGGGTCACAGACAAAGGCCATCTGCTCTGGCTGAAAATGGCAGGTGAGGGCCATGTGGGCACGACGCTGACTGTAGGACGCTTAGCCCAATAGAAACAAGGTCACAAGACGATTCTGGGAATAACAATCACCAGCTCAGCACAGTGACAAATCAAATGCTGGAAAATGGGTGGAATCAGAAAGAGAGAGAGAGAGACTAATCTACATTGTTTTAATCCACTGGGAAGATTACACAGTCACGGTGCCTTGACACGGCAGCTTGTCAGAAAGAGGTCATGCAAACTCACTGCCAACACGTCATGTTCTCTAGCGCTGCAGAGTATCCATATGTCCCTTCCCCACGTCTGTCACTGAGCAGAAATCCCTAAGAAACCACCTTTTCCTGTGTGTATCAAACACACATCCAACCGCTAAACCTCTAACAAAACGTCTCATCATTTTTAATTAGAATCCTTTGCAAACAAATGATGATTTACTTAAAACACAGGGGTTAGTGTCCAACTGTACACAGTCTTTGGTGTTGCCAAATTTGGATTAGCGACATCTGATGTTGACACTGTGCTGTGGAGCTTTTGTCTTTGTAAAGGACGTGGTTACATTGAATAGAGGGAGCAGGAAAGCCCGACCAGCCTCCCACTGGTGAGTGAGTGAGTGAGTGAGTGAGTGAGTGAGTGAGTGAGTGAGTGAGTGAGTGAGTGAGTGAGTGAGTGAGTGAGTGAGTGCACAGGTGTGGCTTTAGCATATTTGGGATACTGGGATGTAGCAGATGCTTATAGCACTATACTAAAGTGTTTGTAGGTTCACTCCTCACTTCTTGTGAGGTTGAAATTTTGCAACTTGGTCAGTTGGATGATCCTAGTTTCCCACATCCTAGTCGTCTTCTGTACTAATTCAAAATAGCAGCCAAATGTGTCATTCAGCCTTCGCGCCGCTAGGGGCGCTCCTGTGTTTTTTTGTGTGGGTCATGCTCTGAGTTCGTTTCCTGTGTTCTGTAATGGGTTAATGATATCCACATGTTTTGTAGTATTTAAGTCATGCATTGCTGGTGTGTTAAGCCGTAAACACAGTCGTAGCAGGGAAGCTTCGCCGAGTTACTAAGTTAAAGCGAGACGTTTTGGATGAAGTGGAGTTTTGGTTTTCTCTGATGTTTGTCTCCTGTGAAGGTTTGTGATTGTCTTGTGTTTTCACGTTTCATGTTCAGAGTTTTATGTTGCCGTAGTGAACGGAGCGTTTTAGGTCATAGAGGTTAGTTTTTGTTTCTGCATTAGCAGTAATTACCCCAGTACCCCGTTGGTTCGGAACCGTAAGTACAGAAGCGAGTTATTAGTACTGTATGTTTGACAGTTTCCCTTATCTACGACAAAAATAAAGAATCTAAATAAATATTGTATATTTATCTTAGGTGCTTACAGCACTTTAGCCAACTGCGTCGATTTTAAAGTGCTATTATAAATAAAGTTGGATTGGAAGACAAATAGTGTAGAAGCTTGATTAATAAAGCTGCATTTTTGTGGCCTGGAATTATTGTAATCTGCCTGACAAAAAGTCATAAATGTCCAATGCGTGTACTTCACCGGTGTGAAAGCACCCAATATTATGGTATAACGAGTGACATGAATGCAGTGGGTCACTGGGTCACGAAGTAAGGATGAAGGGAACTACAGGAATGTAAAGGCTTTTCTTTCTCCTCTTGACAGATTGATAGGGCCCATATTCCAAGGCGTGGAGGAAGACATCTACAGCCTCGTGAGATGCTACCTAATAAGGTGAAGGAGGAGGTTTTCCACTAGCTGTGTAAGTCTCAGCTGAACAAAAGCCTTTGAGAAGTCATTAATCACTGTCGTTAGACTGAATCGAACAATAATAGAAATGAAAAGAAATGAGAACAAATCCCGTCTGGTAGCGTTTGAAAACAAAATGTGGAATAGAATGCTTGTTTACATCTAGATGGTGGTGTCTTTACTACGCAGAACGCCTTGCTGTTGTAGTCACCGCTTTGTGTAAGACAGAAGGGAAGTGTTCCCTTAACAGCTAGAGGTACAGCAGCCTAGAGTAGCTTCTCTCCCCAAAAACTACCTTTCCTGAAATGAATAAGGAACAACTTTATTTGGTGTTTTTAAACCGTTTTTCAGAATCATGTCATAAACACGCATCTATTCAAAGCCAAGCAGGGAGTAAGAATCTCACGGTAAGCACTCCTATCACTGGGAACCAGTACAAGTTCATGAAATCAGTTTGGCTCTGGCCTAAACACAGTCTCTAAGTCCCTCTGTGAGAAACTAAAGATGTCTCCCCATTTTACTAAGAGGGGTAAAGAGAGGTTAGACGAAAGGGTCATTCCTTTACACATTGCTTCCTTTATGAAGGATCTGCCCTGGCCTCCTTGTAAAGAGGATGGTCAGTGGTCATCCATCCCCCTAGCCACCCACCCTGAGACCCCTAACCCCCTGTGTCCAACCCCCAACTCCCTACTGCTCACTCGGGGGGAAAATTACTTTGAGCTGAGGGAATACAACTCCACTGAGATAAAGAGAGGCCTACACAAAGGAAAGTGAAGTTTAAAAAAATTTCTGTGTTTTCAGTGGGGGCGGGCCAGCCCTGGAAAGGCACAGCGATAGGAGCTTGGAGCGGACAAGGTCATTAGATTGGCATCTCCATAAGCTCTTCATTCCCATTGTCTCGGCAAATCTGCTCCAAAAAAAAAAGAACCTCCATGAAAAATGTCCCTAGTCAATCTCACACAGAGCCGGGAGTCAACCCTTTGTCTGACACTTTTTAGTGTGATTCCTTCACAAAAAGCATTTCTCAAAAACAGCATACAAAGCTTGCCTCATTCGCAAAGCCAAACAACATTGTTCTGCTGCCTCTGGTTGGTAACGGATTGCGGGCAGCTGCTAATGTTCAGGGTGATAAAACATCTGCAGGAAAGGTCTTGAGAACTCCTTACCTTCGAACGTTGCGCCGCTCTTCCTCAAGCTGCTTGAGAAGCTCATCGACGCATTTGTTGGCATCCATGTATTCCTGCCAAGACAAGAGAAAAGACACAAGTAAACATTGGAGTCATTGTACAAAGAACCACAACCAATTAGTTCATTGGAAACACAACCAACATATTTAGACCAAGTATTTTAACAGTAACATTGATTGGAAAGTTATGACAGGACTGTATTTACTGCACTTTGTTCCCATTCATTTTGAATAAGATTAGTGGCTCTTCTTCTGTCATGTGTGTGTGTGTGTGTGTGTGTGTGTGTGTGTGTGTGTGTGTGTGTGTGTGTGTGTGTGTGTGTGTGTGTGCGTGCGTGTGTGTGTGTGCGTGTGTGTGTGTGTAACTCCAGGAGCTCTTCTACCGATTGGCCCTGAAGTGAGCCCAGCTGTGTAACGTCAGCTGGGAATAGCTCACACTTGCAAAATGTGCGCTACTGACTTACAGCGTGGACGAAATGAGCTAAGGCGAAGTGGAAAATGAAAAAAGCAGATGTCAGAATTTCTTGGCCTGGACCTAATGATTTGCCTCTTAGAGTCTGACTATATAAAGTAGAAATATTCTGAGGAGGGGGTGCAACGGTAATAGCCCACATACAGTACAGCACTTCTGGGTTTCCACTCACTGAGCTTCACCTACAGTAACATATGACGCTGTCAGATCCGTGTGGTCCACTTCTAAGGCTAATTAATTAGATGTTAGCTTGACAGCTCATGACGTGTCTCCTGGGTAAACGGTTATCTTAGGAGGACAGATGCTCTCCATTGATTTTTAGTCTCTGGTTGTGTGCTTGCAGAATGCAACTGAATAATGGGGATTCCCATGAAGAGGTCATCAGGCCAGGAGGGAAAAAAAGGTAGTAGTTCTCTCTCTGCAGCCAAAAACATTTTTTCTTCTATGTACTGAGCTTACTTCAATTTCAGCTCGCTTATCCTGTTTATTCAACATCATCTGTTCCAGAGTGTTTATTTGTCTGGGCCATTGTTGTCTCAGCGTTGTTGGCTCTAACTACCCGCTGGCAAACAATAAATCAAATAGTCTGTTTAGTTTTCAAACTTTTTTAAAGACCTACTATGTTAAAAATAAGGCATGTGTATCTATAACTGCACTGAACCTCATTTAAATGAATAGCAGTAAAGGGTCCATGTAGTGAATTTAAATTCATGATGTTTTGCCAGTTTTGCAGTAATTATATAAAGAAAGAAACTGTAATTACCTTGAAATACTGTGGAACTGAACCTGACCACCTTTGGGGTCTGGCCAGACCTAAAGTACTTGCTATGACTACTGCACTTTTTTAACCCATGGCCTTGAGACTAAACTCAATGGAACACAAGCTGCTAGTCTAAATAAAGTAAGTAAAGTTGGTTTGTCGTCACTGCTCCTGAACTATCAAGACCAACATCGATCGTCTCACTCGGACATGTATCAACTGTATATCAGTGGCGGGTACTGTACTCACACAAACCCATCATCACCAGCTTGCCCGTGCCAGCAGAACATGGCAAAGACCCAGGTTTCCCACCGAGGTGCCAGTCAAGGGCACAATGGGTGACCATTAGGCTAATAAGGCCAACACCAAACAAGACAACAGATCAATGCTTCACAGCATGGAGCTGCATTTTCCAATTCCTGCCATAGTTTCTGGCTTTTTACACAAAAATGACACAACAATTACATAAACTCTTTTCCAATCACCAGCGCTTTCATCGTTATCATCAGTCATTTTGACCTAACTGGTGTGACAAGCTTTGATGCTGAGAAAGCAACCAATTACACTGTCTGACAACAGTGCCCCAAAGCCATCTGTTACTTTCAAAGTGCCCCAGCACGCAGCCAGAATGCCAGTCACGCCACAGCTCCATTAGCGCCCAGCTACGCTCCCAAAGTTAAATTTGCTGTCGGCTCCAGCAGTTAGTCAATATCAAAAAACATGCAAATGATTGCATTGATGTCGTGCTGCACTTCTGAGATGAATAGTGTGTGGATGGGGTGAAGGTTGAGGCTGTGAAATATATCAGGGATTCTTATCCTCTGCCGTTTTTTCAAATCAATTGTGTGAGTGGGTGGTGTAAAAATGTCTCCAGAAGACCATTAGCAACACGATCCCATAATGATTAAGGCTGCTGTACAAAGGGTGAACACTGGTCGTGAAAGCCCAGTATCAGGGAAATATTTACAGGCCACATCAAACGTGGCGTAAAGCTGCCTAAGTCTGTGCTGTCATCACATAGACCTCTCCTAATGACAGGGCACTGAAGCAATCCTCAGCAAACGGAGGAATGCACACAATGCAGCATACTTGTTGTCATGTGAAACAGGAGGGTATTTAAAGTGGAGATTTAAAAGGTGACTTACGTATGTAATGCCGCGTGTTCTACCTTCAGCCAGAAATTATTTCAGACGGCTTTATGGTGCCAATGAAAGCGCCACGGCTCCCATGAGGCCCAGGTGCTCATATGCAGCCTGAGAAAACACTGGATTTACTGAGCTGACGCTTTATCACAGACATATTTCTCAGGATCAGCATGATACAGTGGAGCAATTCCTTATGGTTAAAATGTCCTAAGAGGTGGAAGCCCATAAGGAGTGAGTAACCACCTCCAAAAGTCTACTAAATCATCAAGACATTAAAAATTCTAATGTACTTTCCTTGACAGCAAGTGCAGTGAAGATCAACTCAAAGGTTTCTGGTCATCTACTACATGTTGAAATTCATGAACCAAGTCTGGATACAGTATAAAATGCTACGAGGCAAAGCTCGGGTTAAGCTGCCAGGTAATGTGTTTGCTCCCATTCCTGCTCTACAGCTCAGTGAAGTTCATCCAGCAATGTTGACATCTGGTTTACTTGGTTGTGGAGTGTTTGATATTGGAGTGTTCGGTGGCTGCTGAGCCAGGAGCTTCCCTGCCCTGAGCGTGGCTTGGGTCCCACATCCAATCCTTGCCAACTGCTTGTGTTTCTTTATGAAATGTTAAAAAATACCACCCCCCTCCAATCTGCCCTGAGAGTGGAAGAAATGAAAAACAACATTAAACTTTCAGCACATAAACATGCCTGCCTAACACACAGATTGAATGCAATGGTGGAGATTTTTCACCAATAAAACATCAGAGCTGTTTTTATCCTCCTGGGCCTCGCTGGCGCAGACGGCTCTATCGCACAGTCTTGATGATTTCGAGGAATGGAATCACATCCGAGACAGGCGTCTGCTTCTTATATAGACTTCTTTGGAGGAAAATAAATAAACCCTCTAGATAAAACTCTCAGTTGCCACAGAGGTCAGCATGCATTCCTTGAAGTCCTCGCCACAGTCACTTCCCTGCTCCACCTTGATGTGCCGGCAGATCAGAGGATCCGGCTGGAGTTTAAGATAAGACACCTTGTAGAGAGCCGCGGCTGCTGCCGAGCGCCCTGGGAATATGACCCTGCCAAAAACAAGGTCACAACCTCTACCCTTGCGATACGTGCGTTGCAGCCTATCTGTGCCTGCCATGAATTCTGCCCAGACTGATGACATGGCAGTGGGACTTCTGGGACTGTAAAACCAAGCCATAGTAAAGCTCCTGCGTGAGTTACTACAAGTCAAAGGTTATGCCAATAGAATGTGCAATTTCTTTCTGGTCGTATTTCTATGGGGCACTAGAGAATGAGTTATGACAGTGATTTTTTAAGGTGTGGAAGATCCACTACATTTGATACAGCTGTTAGTCTTGGCCTCCGGCCAAAGTTACAGCCATGTTTTCTGCCAAATACTTCTTCCATCCAAAACTTCCAAGTATATGTAGACTGTTAGCAAAGACGTAAACACAGCAAATTTAATCAGTATCAACCTAAACCTAATCCTTTAGGCTAACATAATTCATACTGAATGGGATCCTATCGTGGTGAGGCAACAAACTAATCAGTATGACTAATTGTCTAGAAAGTCTGGAAACCTGCTTCTGCTCGTATCACTTCTCTGAACATCAGCTTTGGTTAAATGCATTAGTCTTATCAGCATGTCTTGGGGCTCTGCGCTAATGATCCTTCACTCAGAGGTCATTATTCATATCCCAATGACCTGATGTCATAATATCAGCTAAACCATCAAACCCTCATATCCTCAGACGCTGATAACTGATTGGATAACCCTGCCTCTTACTGGTCGAAAGGGCAGCTCCCTGGGTTATTGTTGATTTTTTTTAACACATCGGAGCAGCCTCTGAGATCTGAGTACTGCCAGCTTGATCTGTAAATAATGATTTAGTGTCAGACATGGTCCATAATTATTTAATCAGGCTGCAAACCTTGTGCATGTGTCTGCTTTGACCACCAACTTTAAAGAGTCCATATTATGCACAGTTGATGTATTAGGCCCCTTAGTAGAGTTACATGGCTGTTGGATCTATCATAGACAGTATGTGGACACACAGAAAAGCACCTTATCATGACATTCGGGTACTCTCCCTCTTCTGGCTCTACTAAAGCACCAATGGTGGCGCTGACAATCTTTCTGAGCCCATGAGTGTCCAGCTATCATACATCGCATGACTAACACACCTGTGCAAGTTAGTTTTTACATAAAAATAATAAAATCCAGCTCAGTATTATGTAGCTGATGCTGATAGTGAGCTGACTACTACAGTATACTATTCTACACTATACTATAATTCCTCAGTAACTGTAAAGCTACGAAACCCCACACAGTAGCCTCTTGAGCCACAGACATTTGTGTAACAAATGCCTTCAGGTGAGCAGGATGTTCTTCACCGTCCTACATGCACCAAATGAATGAGTGTCAGGTAACATGCGTTACTTGAGATACAAAGGGAACCTGTTCATCATCTACAGCGGGTTTCACCAGTTTGGGTTATCTGATGTTCTTCCTCCAGCAGCACCTTCTATCCAGCCCAGCCCAAACATCAACACCCCGCCACCGACAGGAATCTTAATTCCCACAGATTATCTTTCCAAACATTAAGATACATCCAGTGTTCAAATAACTCCCCATTTGTTTGGGCTCCTGCCGTGCCTCTTGGGTTTGAAAGAGTGGGTCATTCATGTCTGTTGGGAACAGTGGCAAAGCTGTTCACAGTACAAATCTCACAGGACACAGTTGAAAAAGTAGCTGAGGAATGACTTGGCAGTGGCATTGCCATTTATTCACTTCCACAGAGCTACCTGAATGGAAGAGCAGCTGAAAGCAAACAGGTTCAGTTTCTTTGGAAAGGATGATAATGAAATCAAATACAGTATGTACATGTACAGTACAGGAAATAATCTCTGACTATTCATGTATTATCTTGCTCTTGGTTGTTAGATATGTTAATTGCTATTACATGACATTTATGTGTATATTATTATTCTTTATTATTTTTTCTTGGCTCACTTTTTAAATCTACAAAAACACACATCAGGGTGGAGCACTGGAGGAATTTAGAGCTTTTAGAAATAAAAATAAACAGTGCGTCCATGCTGGTACCACTGTTTCCAGACAGGATGGGAATGTGGGAAACAGGGAGTACACAGGGGGTTAGAGGTCTGTGGAGTGCCTGGGTTTCACAAGCCGCTTGCTGCTGGTGGGTTTTATTATCATGTGGGGGCCAATATTCATCCAGGTGTACTTGGAGCATGAGGGAAAGCGGCAGTGACAGAAATGAAAGGAAATGTGGTCTGGACAAGCCAAAGGAGCCGAGGGAAAAAACAGGGAGGCTGCCACTGGGAGACAGAAGAGATCAGAAATGCTAGAATGACAAAAGCAACAGGGACAAGACGGAAATACTGGAATGGTGCTGTACAGTTTTTGGCATATTGGCTCTAAAACAGAACCAGTTTTTTGAATAACAGGACGACTAAAACAAAGATTATGACTTCTGATTTTGCATATACTAAATCATCTTACAGTATCTTGTTTACTTTCAAACTGTGATATTTTATAGACTTTTTGTTTCTCCTCTGTTCTCAGTGTTTTCTATCGAACACAGAGCCCTACGTCAGCCCTGGACTCATCAACAAACCAGCCAGTAAGTAGAGCTGTGTACATTCTTGAGGGTAGAATTAACTGATGGCAGCTATAAATAATAATGCAATGCGCATCAACAATATCTGTAACACAATGATTGTCAATGATTTAATACAAACACCACTAAGCACCGAACCAAACAAAATGCATTTTTTTCTTCTCTTTAAAGTGTTTAAAGAAAAAAAAGTAATAGGGAAGGAGCAGCTCAGGGCAGAGGGCTGATGCTAAACAGATGTGGGTTTGTTCGCCAAGGGGAAGTTGGCCTTCTGTTTACACAGCCTTTGATAGACAGCCCCCCCTCCTCATCGAGCTGTAGCAAAGTATCAGCGAGCAAGAAGAGCCTTAATGAGTTAGGAGCGACTGGCTTTATTCATGGGAAATTAGCCACATTACAGATGATGCAGAAGCCCTGGTGACTCACTAGCTGACTGTACTGTAGCTGTACTTTACAGCTCGCCTCCTCAGCATTTTCTGGTCTTTTTGGATCACGGTACTGATTCCTTTGTACACTTTCTTTTGTTCCAGATCACAAGTCTGTGTTGCTTCATACATATCCAGAATTCTACTCAGATACAGTATTATACACCTTTACAACAAAGGCTCATGACCTCCAAGGATGCAATATTTCTTTTCTGAGAGCCAGCAGATTCCCTGACATTTCACCAGCATTATCTCCAGGTCACGGCTTTATCAGAGTTTCTCATCTGTTTAATCCAGAGACTGATTTATTGACGGAGTAATTCTGCTGGTCCAGGTGTTGGGCAGATGTCAAGACAAGCAGGCAGGCAGGCAAAGCATTGCATTCCTATGGGAAAAGGCATTAATGTCAACTCGTGATTTTCTCTGCCTGTCAATCTACCTGCCTCAGGATGGCGAATGGAGATTGCCCCCACGGGCATGCAAGGAACCATAACCGGGAAATGGTAATGTGACAAGAAGACGCTGTTTGTTTGCGCTGCTGTCATTCCCGAGCCCACCTGTGCCACTCATGCTTATCAGATCCACACTTCCTATCAAACCTAACAGTGATGGAGACCGGATGGAGACAAAGTGAGATGACTTCTGTTAAAGGGGGGAGGGAAGGTGCAAAGGAGAACAAGAAACTGAGAAAAAAAGAAATAGGTTGTGGTAACTATTGACCTCTAAGGCATGACTGTAGTGCAATTATTATTTCAGTGCTGGTAAATTTCTATGCTGTTCCAGAGGAGGTGGACGTCATGTTTTGTTTTCCTTTTCTTATTGTTGAATATTTTCAAACTTCAGGGGTGGCATACGCCTCTGAGTTAACAAAGCCACCTCGTGGCCAGAAGAAGTGGCCTGTTTGAATACAGCAGGGAACGAACTAGCCAGAATGCACAAAAATAAGCAGAGCACACTTTTCCCTAAACACATCAGACCTTGTCCCTGTCGATTGGGTCAACCAATACACAAATACAATAAATCCTGTGTGTGGTTGGCAAAAATCTGGGTAACCCCCCACCCCCAGGCTCTGCTGTAAATGTTCTGAGTGAAGTGGCCTTGTTCAAAACACAACTCTTTGATTGATGCATGTTTACTGTAAATTTCATCGCTTCTAAAGCTGCACAGAAAAAATCTGAACCAAAGATTAATTTTGCATTTCTGTTCTCAAAGGCAATCTATAACAACTTGTCCAATCATCAATATAAATATTCTTGATTAGTGCAGCTCTAAAATTACGTCACCCATAAGTTAGGGTGCTATTTTTTGGCCCGTCCCTGCTCTACAAGGCTTTAAACTAAGTAAAAAATTAGGAATTATTCTCTTGCTACAGCAAGAGAGCAAGAGACTTGACTCTACTGTAGCCACTCCGCCAAAATTTTTGACAGACATTCAAAGAATATTTACAAGACAAGCACAGATGAAAACCTGGCATCCATTTCATAAAAATCTCTAAATACACAGTTACAGTATTTGAAACATGTCATAACAACCACATACACAAAAATGTTGATTTGCAAGCTACAATCACGCCTGGAACCTGATGCGACCATCGTTTACAGTCTGCATCTAAGCAATGGGCACAAATCACTTCTGCAAAACAGCTCACTGGAGATTTTTTGAGTTTCACTTTCCACGTGAGGTCGTGTTTTTGGCTTTAAGAGAGCATCGCATTGGTTGCGTCTATTTCCAGTGTTATTGTGTACAAAGACCTCTCAGTGCAGAGGAATGCTGATCCCAGAGGCCTGAGTCCAATATTTCCACTACATAAAATATTTAAATCGATCATCATCAACTTTATTTCAGAGAGCTTTTTAAAGTTGGACCTTATCCGGGTTGAGAAGGAGTTTCAGTAGGAGTCCGGGGCCAAGCACACACTGTATTTACACAGTTAATGGCACTAAATCCTTGTTATCATCTCAAGTGGAGTCTTATTTTTAGCAGCCATATTTGTTTTATCTTTTCCAGATGGGAGCTGTGGAAGAATTTGACATCGGCACTGTTTCTTATTAAGCCTCTCAGACGGGGTGACATCACTGTATACTTCAATACACTCTCTTGTCCTGTGATTAAAACACAGTGGAATTCCTGCCAAAAACATGACATGCATTCAAATAAATGTAATTTATCGCTATCATAGCCTTCTAAACAAAACCCTTAATTCAATTCTATTTGTCTGTTTTCAGATGTTGCTCGCTGGATTTCATATCCTGCATTTTGAGATATTTTAGGATCAGAATGTGATTGTTCCGCTTCTGTAGGAAAATGCTGCAGTGAGGACCTGAAAGCTTAGGCCAACTAGCTACTTTTACAATAACAACACTGTTCTATCATTAATATTTGTTTACCCAGCTAACCCTCTTTATCTGGGGCAGCCCCTCTTTTATCTATACTGTAGCCGCTACATTCTGTGAACCCCTTGGAAGCTATGTCTCAACCCAAAGCGGGCTACAGGCTGACTGAAGTGTGGTGGCAGCTTCATTGTGAGGGGCTCACCCATCAGTGAAAACTTCAGCATGAGCTGTATGGCATTGCATGCTAGTGTTCTGCATTGCTTCTCATGTTAGACTGATAGATAATAGAATTATTGCATCTTGTTTAAGAATAAGAATAAGAATAAGAATAGGAAAACCTTTAATAGTCCCACAGTGGAGAAAAGTCAAACAACAGCACGATACAGAGAAGAAAGATAAAAATACAGCAGTAATGATTAACATAGTACAACAATATACAGGTGGGTGGAATAGGTATGGAGCAATGGGAGGGGTCATTGCATATTATAGAAATATTGCACAGAGTTTAAGAAGTTTTTTCTACATAAAAACTGATGCACTGGGTGAGGTTATGGGCAAGGTAGTACTGGAGTTAACAATTCTGAGTACACAGTCTGATAGCTGCAATTAGGAAAGAGCTGCGATATCTCTCTTTTACACAGCCAGAGTTGGACCTTTTGATGATCCTGTCCAGTCTCTTCCTGTCCATCACAGTGATGCTGCTGCTCCAGCAGACCACATCTTACAGAATGGCTGATGGTGTTAAGGACACTAAAGAAATCCACACAAAGCTGCCAGGTTTTTCCAGAGCTGGATGTAGGAGGACAATGATGGCATTCTCTACTCCTATGCCGTGTCGGTAGGCAAACAGCAGCGGGTCTAGGTAGGTTCCCACCACAGAGCAGAGGTGACCCAGGACCAGTCTCTCCAGTGTTTTCGTCAGATGGGACGTGAGAGCCACTGGTCTGAAGCTGCTGAGGTCTGTGGCATGCGTTGTCTTAGGCACTGGTACCACGCAGGAGGTCTTCCAGACCCGTACTGTAGCAGCACCCTCAGCTTGAGGCTCAGGTTGAAGACATGCTGCATGACTTACTTAATGTATAACTCGCTAAAATAACAAAACAATGTATTGTGTCAGACAGTATGAGAAGTTTGATGACGACTCTAATGTCTGACTAAGAGCTATTAAAAGCTATGGCTTATGTAAACTGTAGCTTAAGTCTGTCCAACTACAAGCTCCTCTAAAGCTCACTGATGAATGAATTATAATTTATTAAGACCCTAGTATTTGACCTTCTAGGAATTAGCTTCATCCATCCATCAATTTTCTATCAATTAGGGGTAACGGGGGTACTGGAGCCTGTCCCGGCTATCTAAGGGTGAGAGGCAGGGTACACCCTGTTGCCAGTCCATCGCAGGGCAACACACACTATTTTCACCAACCATTCACACACACACACACACACACACACACACACACACACACACACACACACACACACACACACACACACACACACAAACACACACACACACACACACACACACACACACACACACACACACACACACACACACACACACAATCAATCTAGATCTAGAACCCACGCGATCACGGGGAGAACATGCCAACTCCACACAGAAAGGCGATAGTGTACCCATTGCACCAACATGCCGCCTGGTATTAGCTTCAGTTTTTCAGTGTCGTGAAAATAAGGTTATAAAAGAACCAGCAACTGAATTTTGTCTATTAACATTTAGCTTGAATTTCAGAAATTACCAACAAACTAGCTATTTTGCTAAAAAAACAAAGCAAAGGCTTTGTGCTGTTTTTTGCTGCAGAGTCAATGAATATAATGTTAAGAAGAAGATTACTGTATGTTGTATCTTTTAAAAGTTTATAGTTGTACAAACATCAGAAGAGTAACGGAAATGTTGACGTACAGTATGTTTAAGTCCGTAAGAATTATTCTCAATCTAGAAATCTGTAATTAATATTTTTTTCACTAAACTAAATATGTGACTAAAGAGAAGTACTGTATAATGAAAAGACTGATATAAAGTGAAAATTGGAGTCGGCTCCAATCACAATTAAATAAGCAATGACAGAAGGAATAAAATCAGTTGAATTATTGTCCATGAGTCCTAGTTATAAAGATTGACTTACAGTACCAAACAAATTGATATTTTGCTGTATTCTTGTGTTGCCTATCAGTCATTGATGTCTAATTACACAGCTGTGCTGTATGAATGGAACTGGGCAAACTTGTCGGAATGAAAGCCTGATGGGAAAATGAAGAGCTTTCACCATCACATTATTTTCTCCAACAAGAAGTCCATTTACAGTGAAACCTATCTGGAGACCATTCAAATGTTCCTACCATACAAGGATTTCATTGCAAACAGTAACTGAAAGTGAGCCAGAAGAAAAAAGCTAAATAATGTCAAAACAAATCTGGTTGATGTTTGGGGTACTGAGGACAGAGATAAAACAAATTTTCAACCAGGAAATGCCTCCAATAAAAATAATATTTGTGTGACAAGAAACTAAAAGGATAATAATAAATTTAAATATTCCTCAATTCCTTCTAATCTAAATTAACCCCACTGAAATTAACTTGAAATATGTTGTATTATGTATAAGTATATGTAATATGTATATAACTAATCAATGAAGATAATAATCAAAGTTTGCCATGCATAATTTCCGGTATGAAAACCTACTGGATCCTCCAGCTGTTGTGCCAGATGGATGCTGGATCTCCATTCAATAACCAACTGGCTTTGCCACAACCTCCTACAAAAGCTTCTCAGTGATCATGATGACCACAAACAAAGGGAATTATTGACCACTGCCACCACAGACAATTACCCCTTAGGGTCAAATGGTCATGTGTAAAGGATGCTTCATTCAATCACACTCACCTGAGGCTCCGTCTGCCTCATAAAACCCCTATCACTGCTCTGGTGTCTGGCTGAGCGAGGATCCCAGAGATTCAGGAGTAGCTACAGACACATCACCATAAAGCTGAGTTATGGACTTGTGAAAGACATAAAGATCATATTATGTCTTTGGAAAGTGACTGAGAGTCAATAATGGGAATGGCTCCAGCTAGCTGAATGACTCACACAGACAAATGTTACTACATGCAGATGCTATTGATCCATTTGCATGGAGCTAACTAATAGTCAGTCTTTTAATGACAAAAAGCCAACCAATCTCAAGAATTAGTCATTGGCTGCAAATGCACTACCAAAGAGCCAACAAGATCATACATATCTCCTGAAAGATCCAAGTACATGTTTCATGTTCTATAAGTGGTTTGTTTTTGAGCATTCACAATAATCAAAATCTCCCATTACAGATTATTAATAGCATTGACTTCTAGGTTATGGAAATCTTTGATTGCTGCTATGCTAACTTGGATGTATAGTACGTTTCGGATCATTGTCCGGCTGATTTTTTTTTTTCATTTCCACCACTAAGAGTCAACACAGTCTTCCTTCTTGTGATCCAGTGCACCAAAACAAGGTTCCCTGTTTCATCCCACAGCACTGGGCACCCAACACAGTCATTGGGATCTTATCAATTACCTTTCCCTCAAACAAAAGCAGCAAAATTGTTGGTTTGTGTCTGATGGTAAGATTTTAGGGGCGGCACGGTGGTGCGGTGGGTAGCACTGTCGCCTCACAGCAAGAAGGTTCTGGGTTTGATTCCCGGAGGCGGCCCTGGTGCCTTTCTGTGTGGAGTTTGCACGTTCTCCCCGTGTTTGCGTGGGTTCTCTCCGGGTTCTCCGGCTTCCTCCCACAGTCCAAAGACGTGCATTAGGTTGATTGGCTTCTCTCCATTACCCGTAGGTGTGAGTGTGTGTGTGAATGGTTGTCTGTCTATGTGTTGCCCTGCGATGGACTGGCGACCTGTCCAGGGTGTACCCTGCCTCTCGCCCGTAGCCAGCTGGGATAGGCTCCAGCACCCCCGTGACCCCGCACTAGGGAGTAAGCGGTTAAGAAAATGGATGGATGGATGGATGGTAAGATTTTAGTTTTTTACTTAATTTTCAAAACTAAACTAAAAGAACTTGGTTACGGTTATTTCCGTGAAGAAAGTTTTTAACTTTGAAAAACAAGTCGCGTAATGACGAAACTATGTCCTGTGCTGTTGCAGGCAGTAACGTGATCAACACAATCTACCTATAAGCCTTGACAGCTTCCAACTCCTCACACAGTGTAAGTGGTGTGAAGGTCACTGCCTCCTGACTGGAAGGTAGTGGTGTGAGTGTTGCCAGCAGGCGGATGTGGTGAGCTGGACTGTACACAACTCCCTCTTCTCCCGCGTTGAGCAGAGACAAGGCTAACATCAAGCACAAACGCTTCTGACAGCGTACATTAGCCCCGTCAGACAAAATCAGGTTCCATGCAAACAACACCATATTCTAATGCATCCGTTTGAGGCAAGGCAGGTCTGCATGACTGTTTGGATACGAGCTGGTTCCAGTGCAGGATAGAAACATGGCCCATAATGTAAAAAAAACAGCCACAATTAAAGACATTATCCTATGATGTGCACTCATTACTCTTCAAGCCAGAGGCTACATATAAGAATGTATGAACACAATGACCAAGATTAACCTAGAAAAATAGGTTAATCTTATGAAGATGACATCAAAAGGTTCAGATTGTCCAATGGTACATTGTGGGAGAAAATAGGAGCTCATCATCACACAGACATAAAATGCTCCCCGTGAGGCCCAGGGCCTTTCCTTAGGGCCCAAACCCTGTGACACGCCACAGAACAAGAAGGTGATTAAATAAGTCCCAGTGTGTGCACACAATGCCAAGGCCTTTGACACCTAAATCTACAGAGCTTTCTGTGCTCTGAGCAGTTGAACAGCACAGGGGAGGATCACTTAGAGCCAGGCCACTGCAAAAACATAGGAACACCTGGCAGGTAAATACTACAATAAAAATTAAGTTTGATAAATAATAAAAAAAAAACATGTTCAATCATTCTAAATGCAAAACGAGGCTACTGACACCTAGGAAAGATCTCAGTGATTAGGCAACAGTGTTTTTACTGACGTATTGAATGCCTTTTTATCAGTTTGTCATATCAAGCTGGGTGTGTGTCTGTCTGCATGTGTGTTCAAACTCATCCCAAAAACAGTCATAGTGCAACAATTTCCGCTTTTGGCAAGCGACTGAAATTACACAACGTGAAAGACAGTAAGATGGAAACATTCACCTCTATGTCAATATTGCCAAATCAGTTTCAGCAATAAAAGTGACAGTCATCTTCAGGTTTAACATCTGTCAGCAGGATCTGAAGTCAGTTCTCTGAGAGCCGTAATTGCAAAATCAACATTCAGTAAAACTGACACCTCGCATACAACTTGCTTAACCGTGGCATCGAATCATGACCTCAATATTTTGGAAGTATGCTTGTGTTTCATTTTGCTTTGTGGCTGTTGTGGTGTTGTTGCCAATGATGGTGAAAGGATAATCTATGCAAATCTCTGAAGCTGAATTTTGGCTGCTGAAAGCCATAGAGGAAGTAAAAAATCCAGGGCAGAGTTAATTAATCATTTGGGCTTCCTCCTCACAGCCCTCCCATGACTTTCCCGGGGGCTTGTTGCGAGTGCATTTGTGCGAGGCACAAAAAAGCAAGGCAGGGAAGCAGCAGGGTAGTGCAGGTTGCAGCTGGGGGATATTAGCATAGAGTAATGGGAGCCAGAAGACTGCTGAGCTCCTGCAAACCCGATGGAAGCCTCGGGATGAGACACCTGCTTTAGTCACTGACCAGACATTTTGGGTAGCAATTCAAGACAGAGCAAAAAAATAACAAATATCCTCTGAATAATTAGGTTGAATGAGTATGTTAGCGATTATAGCTCTGAAAGAGAAACAGTTTGTGTCTGCTCACAGTGTGTTCAGAGATGGCATAAAGGGATGAGAATCAACAATCCAAGTGCCACTTTATATGTCACTGTCAATAAACCTTACAGAACGAAAGCAAAATGTTTGTCTAACATTAATAGTTCTTTTGCTTAGTTTTTCCAGGATCGTTCTCAGGATGTCTTGTCACCATTCACAATTAGTTCAAATGCTTCACAGCTGTAAGGAGGCGGATTTAGAACGCTTCATGTAACAGGGTTCGGCACTGACGCACAAATAAAAACAGAGTCACGTCCTCATTTAGTCATTCATTGTTCACTGTTGTGAGCAGCTGACATTTCAGACATGCACAATATGAATCATCACTGCTTCATCGGTAACAGGTGTAAGGTCTCTGGAAAACATGTTTGCTACATCTTTCATATCTATCATAAAATGCATGACACATTGTGGTTTAGTCTTAAGTGAGTGACACCAGATGACACTTTCTGGCACTGAAATACATCTCCTTTTTCTGTCACGTTCTCTTGTCACGTACTTGTTTAGAAGTAACATGAAATACCGCATTTTGTGGCCTGAGGCCTTGATGATCGCCACCTCACAAGACGCTTTGAGGGTAACAATAGAACGTGTGAGAATACCCACTAATCTGCACAAATTAAACTGGCTATTTAGCTTCGTTCTCACCTGATGGCTCTTCCTGCCTGGTGGCCCCTTGTTGTGGCAGTTCCTCAGAGCTACTTTGGAACCAAAGGCTAAAGGCCTGGCCACCAGATGCTCCTCAGCAAACCCTACCTCCTCCATCTAACTCCCAAGGAGTTAGATGTGGAGTTTCAATACAGCAATGTTTCAATACAGCAATGTATTGTTTCAATACAGTTTCAATAAAGTTTCAATATAGCATTGTCGAGAAGACCCCAGGGTAGACCAATAACTCACTCGGGCTACGCTATCTTACAGGAGGAGCTAGAAAAGACGGCCCGGGTGCGAGATCAATGAGCTCCACAGCTACAACTAGTACCAGATAATGATTCTCAGCAGTTTGTGTTCTTAAATCTGCAGCTTGTCTGTTTTCGCTCTTTTCTCACACTAAAGTACAAATCCTCAGGCATTGATGCAGACCACAAAGGCTAAAGTGACTGTTGGCTAATTGAACATGTACAACCAACTCTTAACAAACATGACAAGCAGTAAACAGAGGTTTGCATTTGTTTGTGGCCTTGTGTCTGCATTGTTTTCATTCATGCCAAAGTAAAAGCTAGGCTAACAGGAAAGCATCTCTGTGACCCTGACAAAGCTTTATTTTGATCGATGCTTTAAGTGCAGACTGAACATAGAACATGAGCCATAATGCAAGCCCATGCTAAATTGTATTACAGTTTAAAAGACCAGTGAAAAAATAATCTCATGGCGTGCCTAATAGAAATCATTCAGACTAGAAAAGGCTCAGTGGGTCAGTGTATGAGTATGTGTGTGTGTGTGTGTGTGTGTGTGTGTGTGTGTGTGTGTGTGTGTGTGTGTGTGTGTGTGTGTGTGTGTGTGTGTGTGTGTGTGTGTGTGTGTGCGTGCATGTGTGCGTGCGTGCATGCGTGTGTGTGTGCGTAGGGTCTAAACGGAGCAAAAGGAGCGATCTGGGCATTAGGAGGAGCAAGAGAGTGAAGTAGGATGGAAAAATGCAATCATGCATCTTGCCCCCCCCCATACACACACACACACACATACACTCCCTCTCCACGACTCACTATCCAGCTCCTGTTAATGTAATCAGATAAAGAATATATAGAGTCTCTGAGCTCGCTGGAGACATTTGTCTGCATAAATGCGTCCGTGCTGTGTTCAGAGGATAAGAAGCCTAGAAATTCGTAGAAACACCCCTGCTTGACAGATTCAATAGGAGGTGAAAGACCAAAAAAGAAATAAGGGAAGATTCTCTGTAAAATTATTGCTTTTTTGTACTTTTGTGCTGTGTTTTCAGAAGAGCGCAAACTGTATTTTATTACCAGTCCAATAAGTCAAAGCATTTGGAATCCGTCCTTCCACAAAACCTGCTAAAATAGTCAAAAACAAACCATATAGAAGGTCAGACTCAGTTCTACCTCGGTGATATTTTTAGATCTGGCTGTTGCCACACACAGACCCCCCCCCCCCCCCCCCCCCCCACCACCACCACCACACACACACACACACACACACACACACACACACCAACCTACTACTAAACAAATGTCAAACATCCACCTGAACCCGTTCACAACTTGCAGGTTCGCTAATCCTGACCTTCTGCAGATCTACCATGAACATGTGAGCTGAGCGCAATTCTCTAACGTAATTAGCAGACACACAGCTCGTCAGCTACTGACCTACATATGGAACATGGCAAGATCGCCAACACTTCACATGCATTGTAGGTGGTCAGATATAGTAAGAGGCTTAGACACGCAAAAAAACAGCAGCACTGCAGACAATGAGGATTTCTCAATGTAGATTTGTATTGTAAATTATTAGTAAATCATTCACCTCAAATTAGATTTTTTTTTTACTTTCATTGCAATGCATTAAAAAAGGATAATACACATACTGTACAAATACAAATAAATGCCAAACTGCAACACATCCCCCTGATAAATTGGAACTTTTGCTTGGCAGCAACCCCCTCTTGCCATTCACCTCCAACCTGGGGCAATTCCTGCTCCAGTCTGGGGTACTATCTCTATAGGTGGGTGGGTGTGGATCAGGGCAACCTGGAGGGCAGGATGTTAGCCTGATTATGACCCAGTTAGACCTACTTCCATACCCAGACAGCCTGCCTCCTGTCCCAGTTACCTCCTCGACGGATGTGTGAAGGGATGGATGGAATCGGAGGGGTTCAGTGTATGAACCCAGACTCACCACCAAGAGCTCCAACAGGGGAGCGTTTTGGATCCTCCCGCTGAGCGTCGCGATGGCGCGGTCCCCAAACTGGCTCATCTTTGCCCGCTCGCTCTCGTCTGTTCGCCTGCCTCTTCTTCCGCTCCGTTCCCCTCTTCTGCCCCGGCTGCCGTGCAGAGTCTCAGCTGCTGCCTGCCACTGTGCATGTGTGCGTTTGCATTCGGCGGTGTGTGCGCGTTGGACGATGATGCAGCAGGCATTTGTGCAGCCTTTGCGGCGAAGTGTCTCGTCTAAATCCTCGTCTCTCCACAGCAAGGCCACATCAGCGCTTGTCAATATTTAACAAGCCAGTCAAGTCAGATTAAATCACCTGGGCCAGACTGACTAGGCTTGCTGCCTAGCAGAGTATTTTGTACATGTGCATGTTTCGCAAGTGTTTGTGTGCATTTGTGTTAGCTCATGCATGTATGTGAAGCCATAAAACACCACTTCGTCAGCAGAGTGGGTTCATTTGGCTCTTTCTCCTCACTGTGGGACTCTAGCTTGGGTCCAGAAACCCACACACAGTTAGGATTTGGACTCACTGCTCACTTCAGTAGCAGCCCTGCACGGAGGTCAATGCAAAGAAAGATTTGGCAGCACAAAGTGGGAGAAAATTTGCGTTCATGCAGCTGACTGGCAGAGAGACAGGACTATCAAACAGCGTCTGACATTTGCCTTCGGGAGTCTTTACGCTTTGCCTCACGTCGACATCGTGTGTTTGACTCTCTGGAAGGAAAAGAGGGATCTTAATCCAGCTACAGTACTTTTCCTTGGAAGACAAGTGGGTCAGTGTGGTGGAGAATAAGGGGTTTTCAGGTTGCCGTTTTGCTTCTAGTTTTAGTTCGTTTTTGTATTCTGTGTCCTTTCATTTATAGACCAAAATGAAACATCAGACAATAGTCTTTCACCGACACTTTCAATAATTCCTCCTCAGATGAAAAAAAAGCCAAAATACTGCTGTCTTGTTTTAACTATAAAAATAATAATTTTTTTTAATAGATGACGACTAACAATTAACTAAGTCATAAAGTTTCTCAAGGCGAGAGTTTCCAGACATACTGTACAGTAAAACTTGTTCCAGCGCGTTTGGCTGAGCAAAGCTTCATGATATCACCCACCAGCAAAAAGTGGTTGCCAAGATGACCTCAAGCATGTTCTTGGTGAAAGAACGCAGAGACTTTGGGAGGTAGACTCCCAATACTAAATATTCTAACCACATGTTCTATTGTCAGACACAATGAGCTCCCACTCAGTTTTGTCTTTGAAGTGTGATTGTAAACAAAAATAAATACTGCATATACTCACATGTTTTGAAGTTCAGCCCCCACTGACCTATTTAAACAGTGCTTTCTACCCAGGAGGGGTAAGGTTATGACTATGACCGAGATTGATGGGAGTTGGGTGGCAGGTGGTGTTCCTGCTCAAATGCAGATCACAAACTCATCAGTCAGCAGACACCTGGGCGAGCCTCCCTCTGGAATTTATGACATCAGTCACAGTAGCTTCGCACACTGAGGTGATATAGGTGTAAAGATCGGCGGCCTTCTTCAATGCATTCCTCTAAGTGACTAATTGTTTTTTCTCAAAGCAAGTTCTGCATAGTCATAAGACATTTCCTAAGTGGAAAGGTAATTTAGTTTGTATTGTGCAAGCTAAGAGTTCTGTTGGTAAAGTTTGTGGCATGACGAGCCATAAGTCAGCCCAGCACTAAACTAAATTTATTATTGAAAAGACATTAATGTCAACATAATTCTAGACATGAAGAGACTGACTCTGGGTAAACATGACTGATTTGGCAATAAACCATCAGCCGTTAAGATGGTTCATTTGTCAAATATTCAGCATGATTAACAGTAACTGCATATTATATTAAATATATTCTGAATACATTTTCCAGTGGGTTAATAAATATTAGAATCATTTGCCAAGTTGTACGCTGCAAGTCGCTCAAATTCCAAAGCACAGCATAGTGGGTTTTGACCTTTAACTCAAACATGTGAGGAAGTGCCACTCCTTTATGTGAACACCTGGTAGGAACTGACTATACAAGCCCAACCGGTACCGCCTCTCCTGCGTGGGACACATTCCCTGGGAGGCATCCGTTTTTCCTACATAATGAGTCTCAGTGTCCGCAGACATGAACACGTATGGAAACAACCACGTCTTAGGAGTCACGTATGTTCACACACATAAACATTTAAGCATGACATCAAATCTTAGTTTCTTTTTAGTAGTATATGTGTTTTTTAGTGGTTGGAATTAATGTGTAAACATTCAAGCTACTGGAACTAGGACTAGGATAGAGCAGGAGATGTACACTGAATAATTACCCAAATGAATAATAATAATAAGAGTATATGGATAAAGGCAGCAAGGCTGAATAAGGTCCAGATTCAGACATGGAATTTGAATCGTAACTAGACTCAAGCTTGTCTGCTTTTAGGAAAACTAATTTACAGACCAACATATCTGGTTCTCTCACAATTCTAGCTGCAGCCCCTCTCAAGAGAGCTTGGAAGAGCTCTCTCAGATCCGAGTTGAGGAAATGGCTCGACGCTTGAAGAGGAGAATGTGATCACAGAGTGGTCTCTGTGCAGAAGAATAAGCAGGGTGTGCTTCCCACACCACTGCAGCCATCTTCTGCCTCCCACACCCCCACCCAGGCGGCCATGAGGCCGCAGAGAAAGCCTGTCCCGCCCCAGCAGTACATGAGGGGACGAGGTGCACTTCCCTTTGCTCACAGATGCAGCCCCACCTGAGCCTCCACTTTCTGGCTCTTCTCTGAACTTAAGCTACACACCCAAATCTGTTAGACACCCTTTCAATTTTGCCTTTTTTCTTTTGCTTCATCTGCATGTGATAAACAAACAACCCTTCTATGGCTGGAGAGGATTAGCGCCCTGAAATAAACTACTGCATCACGTTTTCAGCATATTTCCTGACCTGGCTGTTTGTAAAGTTAGCATATTTAAAGTTTTAGTTTTGCAAAACAGACAAATGTTGAGTGTTTTTTCTATTACTATTATTCTCAGTGCCAACATTCTGTGCTTATTCCCAAACTGTGTGACACTTGAGGGACCAATAAAAGGCTGGAGAAAGTGTTTGAGGTTGTGGGGTGATAACATTGGCAAATAGAGAGGACTGTCTTTCTGTGGTCCCTACAGACTTCAAAGTTCTCAAAATGGTTCTGTGTTCGTAGTGTTGGACACTTTTAAAGGAAACCGCAGAGCGAAGCTTGCTGTAAAGGGCTAACGTTTTACGAGCCAGGCATGTGATGTTAACCGCACGCTACTGCTGTACCAACTCTGCTCTTCATTGTGATTGGAAGAAGAATTCACAATTCGCCCCACAACCTCAATGGCACAAAGGATGGCCTCATTGGACAAGGAAAATGGATGTCCAATTACAAGAGCTGGCACAGGGCCGACTTTCCACACTCTTTGGAAGACCGTTTACATCATCCACATCCTGAGCAGGCAAAGTTTTATGCATTTGAAAGTATCATTACTAAATATGTCACGTGTCATAGATTAGTAAACATCAGTGTGGTAGGACTGGCAGCCATGAGCAGCCCAGGCTAAATATCGGATAAAGTTGTATGTAGTAAACTTTTGTTTTGCCTGAAATAAATATTTGACTCCTAAAAACACTTAAACAGAAAATAAATATGACATCATGTTGTGTAAATAAAATAAAAGAAACACTTAACTTTAATAGATGTGAAGTAGACATCTATTAAATATGTTATAATTGCCCCTAATAAAAACAAGATACTAGCCATTGGCTGCCAAATCGTCTTACCCAGAGGTTGGAAAAATAGATGAGTGGCTCAAATCAAAACAGCCTGGATAATTATTACAACAATTTTACAGACAGATGGAGGCCGCTTAGTCTCGTCCACAGAGCGTGGTTGGTTATGGGAGAAGCCGCAGTGCTTCAGACTGGAGTCTAGGGAAAAGCCAATGCTGTAATCGCTGCTCATCGTGCTTATGAGAGTGAAGACGGTTCCCATGAGACACGAGGAGGAAAAATGCCACCTCCTCGTTTGCCTCTCAGAGTCAGCGAGTGTCCCAGAGTTTGCTGGGTTCCCACACCCTGCGGCCCCATGGCTACCCACGCGGTGAGCCCAGGTATGTATGGTATGTCACCTGCACAGTGAGGGAGCCGCCACAGCCTGGTCCAGAGGCTGGAACTCCCCTGCTGAGAAACTTTATTTAAACACTGTAGAAGAAGTGAGTCTGTGGAGAGAAAATGCAGAGGCTCCTCCAAGGAGAGACTAAATCTTTTTATGTAAATGGCTCCAACCCAAATTGTCCAATTCGCCTCCAACTCTAAGGCACTGCTAAGTCAAAAACCAAGCTAACACACAGAGTGAGTGCTTGTCCCTTGAGCTTGGCATCCTGAAGCACATGGCGTGAGAATGGGGCCCTCACTGCGGATGGCATTGTCGCAGGATTTCCACTGTATAATTACACTCAATTAGTTTGAGCTGCACAGAAATAATATCATACTTCTCCATTTGTCTGCCTCATGATGTTGGAGCCAGTCAGATTAGACTAAGCATTTCTTCCCATCCAGCTTCAGAGCTTGCTCCCCTGCTTAGTTTTATGTCTCCATTTTGCATCATAAGCAGCGGCTGTAATGGGCTGTGGGGGGAGAAGACGGAAGGAATCCAGGCAGGTCTAACGCACTAAATGCTGGTTTGCCATCCAATTCATTTGCACTTAAATTTAGCATGCACAAAACAAACCTTTCTTTTTCGAGACTTGTTTCTGGGACAATTTGGCGAATGTGCAACCTGACATCACACCATGGCAGCAAATCTGCACGTAAAATACTTTATATGAGGAGGAGGCTTGACAAAAGCCAGGGGGATTTAGCTAAACCCAAAATACTTTGTAGATGAACAGGAAAGCAGTACCACATGCTGATTATTCAATACAACTCACAACTATGCAGCAAGCATTTAATCAGTAATGCGGAGGGCTTGATTATTAACCCTCCCCTGCAGAGTGTTTTCAATTTGGCCTTTTGTTATCAATTATCTCTGAGCATGATTGCATTGCTGCACACTTTGTAAATGCTGGCAAGGAAAATGGTGTCGGGGAGAAAATAAGGACGTGCCCCCACCAATTTGATCCATAAATTGTTAAGTATTGCTTTGCAGATTGAGAAAATGCATTAGATGCCGCATCCAGATACTGTAGATGAATTTCATTAGGTGCAATGAGACAGACAAACAAAGCTAATTGTTCCCTTGACCCAAGTCAAGGGAAGTACGGTGATCTCACAGTTTATCATGCCCACTCCAATTAACACCAAGCTGATACACAATCACCTAAAGGTATTCACACTCTACGTCAGACGTGATGAGGGCCTTTAATCTTAGAAAGGAAAATCTGTGTCGCGCCAAACTCTGAAAGTTTATAAAGACCGCAACCCATGGGCAGCCAGGTGCGCATAGGTGTGAAAATCTGCAAAGCTCCAAACAACTCTGAAAGTTATTTTCTCCACGTTCCAGCTCTGTGCACTGTTTTGTGCTCACAGCTGAGCCATTTGCTTGTGAGCTCTATTATTACCTATGCCTATTGCATAGGTAATAATAGAGATGGGGATGCTCTGACCGAAGATGTGATAGAAACTGAAACAGTGACATTTATAGTAATAATATACTATGAATAGAAATAGTGCATGCTCCATTGTTGACAACCACAGAAATGCAGCCTTTCATAGAACTTTCACTACACTGCAATTTTACTTTTTTACTTTCTTCAATTACAGTTTAACTGCTTAAAATGTTTGTTAGCTACTGATTTGAATTAATTTATCTTTGTTTCCGCAATACATATTTTTTCAATAAATCCAATCTATGAAAAATTACTAACTACTACAATACCCATACAGTAAGCCATAGCTGCTGCATTCAGGTAGAAAAATGCAAGACCATGTCAGCATGCATATTGTCAATGATTTGCTGCATGATCCTCCTGATATGCACCCTAGGGATTGTAATTAACGTCATGCGTTACAGTACATTTGTGTCAATAGTCTTGACACCTTCAGTTTCTTTTTTTACAAACCAGCATCTAATCTTCATAAATATTTTAATGTGCATTTTTGTGAAGGTTTACCTTTATAACAAACAATGTAACAGCCATACTGCAGTGCAGTATGGCTGTTACATTGTAGTGCAGGTCCCTGTGACAGAGCTTCTGCCATGACCTAGTTACAGCTGGCTGGCAGCAGCTAGCAGCAGCTCACGGACCGGCCACGACCACTGGGCTCACGGTGTATGTCCCTGCATGATGAACAGTCTCATCCGCAGGCGTGCATCAAATGATAAAAATAAATAGAAGAAAAAAATCATCCCAGCAACACAACAGTTATGTAATTTAAATGGTGCCCCAGTTATTCACGGGAGCGTCAGCATTTGCTGCAACTCTGGGACATCCCTGAGCTACATAACCTGATCCAGATTAGATGCTCCAACCCAATCTATTTCCTGCCACAGCAGCAGAGTGATGTGATGGAACACATCAATAAAATGCTGATAACACTGACTAAGGATCTGCTCCATTCCATGAGGCCACACACACTTTAAATACAAGCATGCTGTACATGAATGTACACAAATATATAATGTCACTTATGCATTAAAACAATGCCTTGAGCTTTACACGCCCAAGAAAACCCCCTTAAGCCTACCCTGCAAACACTGACGATACATATGCTGGCACATGTATTATATATGTGAGAGGTGGTGGCATAGACTGGCATGAAAACCATACAGTATGTACATCAAACAGAAGCTAGGCCATGTAAAACATTTAAAGAGGAAAATACTTCATTTTATTTGGTTCTCATGACATTTTGTCTTAGCTTTTGTGACCAAGTGCGTCTCAGGTGCAAAACCAGGGACATTTTAGGGACTCCTAGGGCCTTACTTTACTTCTGTCTCCTGCAAACAATCCATGTACATGGACATCAGATTTGTAATTGCGAAAGACAAGAAAATAATCCAAAGAAAAGTTCCTGGGGAAGAAAAGTAACAGAAACTTGCTGCACCAACCAAAAGAACAAGTACTTTTCATGCTTACCCTATGTCATGGAATCAAATCTGCACACTACCACCAGATCCACGCTGGACCTTTACCAAAATGCTTCAGGTCTCCTCATGTCCCACTCTTAAAAAAACCCAGCACCCTTCTGCTCCAACTGCCCCAAGTGAGAATAAATCATCATGGGAGGAACAAGAATGAGGACTCAAGTAAGAGCAAGAGAGAGAAAAAATAGAGATTAGATCAGTGCATAAGAGAGCGAAACAGGAAAAAAGAAGAAAAAGGGAAGGAAAATGCATGCATGGATAGCTGAATGAATAAATGTGAGCGTGTTGAATCATAACAGCATATCACAAATATGACCTACATACAGCCTCACGTTAAATCAGGTCACCATGTGTCCAATTAAAGCAATTAAAGCTACAGTATCTCTCATTTAAACCAGTAACTATAAATAGTAGTGATAATGTTTGGAAGGCTTTTATGCATCATCCAGTACAGTCACTGGATGAGAAAGCACATCAGCAAGTAATTATCCACTAAAGGAAGTTATACATTCACAAAGCTAAACCTCAGGGTTTAGCTTTGTGAAGAATAAATTATAAATTAGGGAACGTCTCACTTCACAGTATCACATCAAGTGTGCTTCAGCCAGACATGTTGCAGTTTAAGTAGGGAATAAAATTTGTGGGTCAAACTAAAAGGAAATATTAACATTGAAAACAATCCTACAGTAATTGTTTTATTAAATGATGAAAATTCTTGTTTTTCCTACTTATATTACATTAATAACTCTGGCCTCAAAAGGCATTCTGGGAAATAGTGAGAAGAGATGAGCACGGACAGCTGGGTGAAATGTGAAAATACTGTTATTGCTTTGAGCAAAAGAGTCAGTGTTACGTAATGTCGTGTGTATTTATGCTTATTCACAAAGAAAGAGGCAAATGTTAAACTGAGAAGTCATTCATCAGAAAAAATGAAAAATAATCATATAAAATAAAAAAAAGGTTTTATGCAAAATAGTAAAATAAAAAGCAACTTAATTTCTCCAGAGAAGAAGAGACAGAACAGATAGTCAAGTAGTTAAGATCCTGTTTACAGACAAGAACAAATAGACAATGAGATTTCGAGTGTGCGTCACCAAGGCCAGCTAAAGCAATACTTAATGTCATCATGTATGCGTTGAAGCCTGAAAAGGCCACAACAACTGAAGGAGACGCCGTTTTTAAGACAGACCTTCCAAACAAAGCTGCACATTGTGAGAAAAGGAACAAACCCTTGTTTTGTTGCTGCTAATTATCAAATGCAAAGTAATGCAAATGATCTGTTGATTTATATATTCAATAGTTTGTTATGTAGTTATCATCTTTTTTGTGTATTTTATGAGAGTTTACAGTGCTGGAAAAACTTACAAACTCACATATTGTACTTTTGGTGTACTTATTTTTGCGTTTTGTTAGTTTTCATTGTCTTAGTTTCCCACTATTATGCGATTATTAGGTAATAATTTAGGCAGGACTAAGTAGGACGACCCAGACATAGGCATGAAATGCACAGCCAACCAATGCCTTTAAGTCTGCTGGCAGTCAGTTAAGATGGGTCAGCAGTAAATCAGATGCTTAGGTCAAGTTAATAAATTAAGGGATGTGAATCGTGAATCATTAAAGTCTTGTAGCCAGTAACGTGCCACAGACTGCACCATAATCAACAAACTGCCAGTTTATTACAGTATGATACCTTATGCTTTGATTAGATTGTATTCTACCTTTGAAGTGGAACTCCCCAAGTCACTGCAGTTGATGGTTAATCTGCAATAAATGTGTCCTTCATCAACTCAGTATTTCCTGTATCAAAATCCTATTTTAAGCCTCTTGATTCATTATTTCCTGTGCAGTGACCGCACAGTAGGCGCCAGGGGCTGAATTAAGCTCCTTAACTCCTGTACAGACACAACAAGTCAGCCGCTATATGGCTGCACTTGACATTCCAAAGAGGCACTTATGAGCAGATTCACCTTCAGTTAACCCTGAGTCAAAACAAGTTTCCAGTCCTGTGATTTGAAAGCGCGGTCCGGCGTGGAGATAAGGCTGTCACTCACCGGTGGCCGCAATGTGTTTCACAAACACAGGCATAGGAAGCTGCTTTGTCTCAAGGCCGTTTGACACGTGGATGTTTGTGTATGCGCTTTGTAGAGTCTCAATCCTTGAATCTCAGGGCATCTGTGACATTTATGAATGCTTTACAATTTGTTCTGCTTGATTTATTAGTCATTAGTCACATGCATTTGAATATAGGAAGCTTTATATTGTTTTCTTTTGCAAACACTAATAAGTAGACCTTTCCTACAGTAGGGAGAAATTTGCTTTTGTCATTCCCAGCAGACAGAATAAACTAAAGATGGAGTATATCAGTGCCCCAAGACACAAGAGTGCGACTCTCAGAACCATGCTTAATCAACAGGGTACTGCATACGTAAAATAATCCCAACAATCCACAAAAACAGAAAAAAAAGTTCGTCAGATCTACTGTGAGTGAAAAATCTCAAAATGCACTCTTTCCTTTGAGGGGAAAAAGCTTAAGTCCAACAAAGAACACTTAATGTCCATTTTCTGTCTAAATGATCAGCAACAGCAAGTGCTGAAGACTGACTTACCAGTAAGCTGATGTCAAGAGACAATCTCTTTAACTTCTCCGGCCTCTCCAGGTGTCTCCTCATAGTCCTTTTACTTTGCAATGATCCACACACCTGGGAAGCCCTGGGAGGGAGGGGAAAGGGGAGGAGTGGAGGGCAGAAGGAAAAAGAGAAAGTCAACAAGAAACGCCTCGTGTCCGGCAGTCCATGTTTCCAGTGTTAGAAGTCTTTAACCTTTTAGATGAGTTCAAAGTCCAAATTAAAAGCAGCAGACGCAGCAGTCACACAAGCACAAACACAAACTCCCTCTTGTACTTTCTTTCTCTCCCATTTGATTCAGTTTCATTTTTGCAAAAGAGCCATCCAAGGTGTGAACTTTTCTTTAGGCCTGACAGGAATGCCTGTGTCAGAAATCTCCAGACTTCCATCCCAACGTCCAAACCCCCACTTTAAACCCTTTTGTTTTTCTAGGCTTCTCCAAACAGCGCTGGGAACCAGTCAGACTTGGCCTGAATGGGGCCACGGCCAAAGATAAACACTTTACTTCACGCATACTACTCCTTTACAAAAAGCTTAGGGCTTTGTTGTGGTTTTGTACAGAGTAAGCACACAACTTCCTCATTGGTGAAGGGGTCAAAGGGTCATGTGATGGATGCTTCAGGGTCTCAGACCCTGCATGGGCAACCTAACTTGTATTACTGCATGCGTGTATTGGAGGTAAAGTACTGCATATCTCCTGTGTAACCTACAATAGAGCAGTATTTGTTTATACTAGCTTTCATCATATCATAGAAGTTAATTAGCATTGTTTTTCAAGCCAAACATCACATTGCAGACAGGACCTGCTACTAAGTTTGTACCCAGAACTGATGGTTAAGTGTCTAAGCATGACAGGGACTTCTTCGCTTTTGTCCCACTTCTGCAAACCCTTGGGCTGTTTAGGATAGATGGAAGTTGCTTAATCAGGGAACAGGATATGAAAGCAATGTCTGTAATGACACAGAAACAACAGTGTCTTGTCTGTCTTTCTGGTGACTAATTATGCAAGTGTATTGCAACAAAACAAATAGTTTCATCTATGTTTAGATTACATTCCCATTTGGTTCCACTAGAGATTAGGGGAGGAAGTCAAGCCCACAGCTTTCTTTGAATGCATAGACAGGTGGGGGGGGGTTGAGGGTAAATGTGTTATGATTTGCCATCCAAGATCCGTCCAGATCGGGTCTAGGTGGTTCGTTTGGATCAAGTCAGAGCCAAAGAGAACCAAGGTCAAATGAAAATGAGTCACTTTAATCAAAACTTAAAACACAACTGTACAAACCAAAAACACTCCTATTTAAAACAAAGCACAAACACAACCAGGAGGACAGAGCCAAGGGAGCTATGGTGTGGAGGGAGAAACTGCCGCAAGAAGCTAGGAAGGAAAAGCAGGAAAAAAGACTAGAGGAAACACATTATCGCATTAAACAGGACTAAGACTTCAGACTAAAGTCTTACGAACACAAAACCAGTACCTTAAACAACTAACACCAAACTACTAACAAAGTTGAAGGGTAACAGGCACAAAGGCATGTGGTTGCAAACAGCAGTGTCAAAACTATCGTAAATTGTCTCTACGATATCCTAGATCATACGCATAAATAATGAATATGATATTTATTTTATTTCTGGCAACACTGGTGTGGATTTGTCTGATTGCAAAGAGAGTTTACTAAGGGAAAAGAGCAGTAGCGTGTGAGGTCCAGAGCAGGGGCACGGCATGGTGGGAGCCAGAGACAGAGGGGCTGGATCCACCAGCCCCGGGATCCTGACTCACTGGCATCATTTTCCTTAGGGCATAGACCAGGGGTGGCCGACCCTGGTGCTCGACAGCCACAGTCCTGCTGGCCACCCCTGGTTTAGACAGTGCAATGGATAAGGCAGTTCATGGATCAGAAGTGGTAAAGGCTAAACATAATAATAAACAGGTGTGCGATGAAGGCGAGCAATGAAGGAAAAATTTTGCTAGTAAAGAAAACAATGATTTAAACAAGAAGCTTTCTGAGACATCTTCAATACTCATTAACAACTTACATTATAAACATACAGTATTAAAGCAGAATATTAAGACTAAATATGTAACAACTGTATTCTAGTAGTCAGAGAAAATTCAAGCAACTAACATGATTAAAGGCCTGCCCTCCCAGAAATGGCACGCTGACACTAATCACCACATCATCATGAAACATTAGCACTTCAGGCTTGGTGGAGTTGTGTTTACTGACTGGGATAAATTCTGATTGTAGCTGATAAGCAAATACTATGCAAACACTGCAGTTAGCCACACTAGCATTAGTTAGGTCAACGTGTAAGGAATTTTATTTATTTAGCAATCAGTCTGTGACTTAAAGTATCAACAGAGTAATCTTTTAAAACTCTTAAATTATTATAATCCTATTTTGTAATTTACATTGTGCTTCCCAAAAAGCACTTTTCTGTAACTTCTAATTGTACAACTGCCTTGTGTCTGCAAAGAGCAGACATCAGCTTCAGCCATTTTACCTCAACTACTGTACTAAACTTCTTTTTCATGACAAATGCTGTGTTAAATATTTAGTGGCACTGATTTGGTAACTAATATCGAGGTACAAATCCCTTTTTCCCATCCTATTTGAAAATGAATACCCCTTTGCCTGAGTTTATGATGCAAGGTAGAGACACGCGTCAACGCCTATGGTCCACACGGCTCCCAGACGGTCATCCAGCCAGTCAGCAAGTGAGCCAGTGGGGTGGAAAGGATATAATCAAAGGAGGCCAGGAGGACGCTGACATCTGTGAGCCTTTGTGCTGTAGGCCTAATTAGATGCCAGAGTGAAGGGAGGAGGCACGGAAGGATGGTGTGTGTGTGTTCAACCCAAATGGAGGGGTGCTGTTTGAGGTGGGCGGGTGGGTGGTTGGGGGGGAACTCTCTTCTTTAACATCTGCTCCAGGAACAAGCTGGAGAACCCAGCTGAGGTCACAGAGCCCCAGACAGCTCCAAACTACACCAGGGATAATGTGAGGGGATAACAGCTTAATGATAACACCTACACCCATTGAGAGATCACTGCCCTGAAAACACACTTTGAGTCTCATGGATGGATGGTGATAAAAAGATCAGATTGCCCATGAATATGGATTGTCGTAGCTCTGATTTGATACTGTGACTTTGTAAAATTAGAATAATAGGGCAGCTGTGCTCTCTTTACAGTGACTGTTTTTTTTAATCTATACACAAAGTTATAATAATCCTAAAGCTACAGCAATGGTCTGCCCTAAAAAAACACTGTTGCTCCAACCTCTGGCTTTTGACTCCAAAGTGTTACCACAAGTGACAATACTGCCCTTTGTACCAGGTATAGTCAGCCATTCACTAACACACCTATTTATTTCACACTGAGTAAAGAGTCACCATAAGCAACAAATCTCTGTCACTGTAAGTTCAAACACAGATAAACACAGATATCAAGTGTGTGAAGTATGTGGCTTGAACTTTGTCCCTTTCCCCATGAAACAGAACCTTTCATTGAGGAATAATTGCAGTGGAATTTGCAATAAAAGTGTTTCCTGTGGTTAGAGAGGCATTTAAATATCCTGCGCTGGTGTGTCTTTGTTTAGTGATTTAATCGTTATATTGCTATATATTAAACTGTGATAATAATAGCTTAAATAAAGATAAAAAATTAATAAATATATAAATAAAATATAGGAGGAGCCAAAGATTTCAGAGACAACATTCAATTGTGCATCCGTTTCAATCAACAATGGCATCTACTGTATTTCAAACCTTGTGAAAACTCAAAGGACTTGGAAAGAAAAGCCTCTTGGCCAAATAGTACTACAGGCCTATGTGATCAATATTCAACTGCCCCTGAAAAAGAGCATTGCCTGGAAGTGCCGGGGCCTGAAAATGGATGGTGGAGCAGGATTGGGCATTGATTAGTGCACCCCCTTTGCCCCAGGAACCAATTCATTTTGCGTCCATGCCCTTTCCTGCCTTGAATGAGGGGGAGCCTGAAACAAGGTCAGCGCCAAAGCCTCCCCCAATGGCCCACAACCCAGTTCTCTCTTTATTTTTCTTCTGAATGATTCATACATGTTGCCATGTCCGTGGAGAAGAATGAATGACCAGGAAGATTATACGTTGGAGTCTCGCTTTTAATGCGCTTGCTACAAGAGGGGGGAAGTGGGAGGGAAGACTGGGGGAGGGGGTGCTATTACTTTCCATTCAATGAGGAGAAAATTGAAGCATGCAAGTGTCTGATGTGGGGTTTAATGTGCGTAGAGAGAGGTCCATCTGTATTGTAGCAGCACAGATGGCCGGTGCTGATCGGATGTTTCGAGTCCCTCTGCTGGCCGGCCTGTCTGATCCTGCCTGTGCATGTGTCCCGGTACAGTTGGCACCAGCAGCTGAGGCCTGGCACAGCCTAACGTGGAATTACTGCGTCTGATAGCCTCAAACAATAAGCCATACTTTACACTGGCCTGTTGTTGTTTCTGTGCTGTCAGCAAACCAATCATTAGGAGAACATTGTGCCTGCATTTTTACAGCATGCACTCAGAGCTGCTGCTCCTTTACTCACGCTAGTAATCATCGCAAGTTTAGCATTTCAGTATTTATCACATGGGCGTAAGAATGAGCAGCTAACCGTCAAGGCTAATAGGTCAATTTTCCAAACCCTTTAAAATGTATGTTGACGCTGAAAGAAAGGCAGGCTCCATATCAGCACCACACTTCCTTATATAACTGTGCTTGTGTTCTTGTTGGAAATTTTTAATCAAGGCCAGTTAGAACATGTGCACATTTTATCACCGCTGAGTTAATGTTGCATGAGCTTGGATGTTCTTCTGGCACTGTGAGCTTACTATAAAGATAGTATAGACATGTTTTATATTGAAAGAGGTTTAATTAAGCTTGCTCACAAATAACGTGCACAGATGAAAGTAAAAGCTTTGCATGCATAATTGGGTGCTCACACACATGCAAGAGTTCTTTGCTTAAGTTCTTTGTGTTGAATGATCTCATGATTATAGAAATGTCAGGACAGCCTACGTGTTGCTGAAAGGTTGTTTTTCAAGTCGGGCAAAATTGTTTCTCGAAGAAGAAAAAGTCTACAAATTTCAGTATCATTTCTGAAGATAATGTTTCTGTTTCTAATTCAGGTGATGTATATTCAGAATAAGCAGACAAACATGTGACACCTATCCTAATCAATTAATCATTTACTCATCAACAGTAGCTTCAGTTTTGTCTTTGCGTTTTAGTAACTCCTCTGTAGTAATTCAAAATTTGCATGATGTCATTTAAGATATGCTGTCACTTTCAAGAGTTTCAATATTTGACTTACCCTAGAATTATTGCTAAAACTTGTCAAGCATGAGTGATGCTCCATCCAATCAGCGCTGGCTGAAAGACTTGTTCTCAATTGTACTATGCAAACACCTCCACACCAAAATTATTTAAAAAAAAATAGATAGGGCACTGTAAGAGAATGCCTTTCTCAGTAACTTCTAATGACAACGATACCTGTAGAAAGTGACTGAGCTGTTTTTAATCTCCTTTAGTTAGCAATATTGAATAGACTATTCAATGTGGGGGGTTTGAAAAAGAGGGAAGGCTTGAAGGTCTGGTGGAAAACAATGAATACAATGTCGTCATCCTGTTCATGAGGGGAGTCCCTGCAATTCCCTGTGCTTATCCCACCAGATGCCTTCTGTGCTTTAATATACATCCTGGAAAAAAAGACTCCTGCTTCCTGTCAAGGGAGTCTCCACCGCAGTGTGCTTCTGCCCAGCAGTGTGACTCTCAGCTGAACTCTCTCATGATAGCACTACAGGTAGAAAAAAGCCAGGAAAATATACTCAGGATACTAAGAGCCCAGGGGTGATACACTACACAAGAGAGGGCAGAGGAATTTTCCTACAGTTATCTAAATACACAACCATGCCTCCCCACTCACTTTGGTATGTGACAATCATAAGATGGGCAGCTTTTAAAAAAAAATATATATATCAGCATATATTATTATATTATATTTTTGTATATTTAAAATTATTTTGTTTACACTTACATTGTAATTAAAATATAGTTTAATCCAGAAATGCAGCAAACAAATAGTTAATTATTGACAATTAATAGCTAATATAAATTTCTGTGTTTATATGAAACACTTTTGGTTATTTTCGTCCATGTGTAAAGCTATGTTTTTATTAGACAAAACTGGTTTACTGATGACTTACTAAAAAAACAGTAAGTCAGTTTGTAACTAATGTTGCACATGCTAAACATTTGATTTGGGATTAGGTGTCAATTTTTGTTAAACTTATTTAAACATATTACACATTACAGACGATTTTTACATCATGCATTGCCTTTAGTCACTCATTGACTCTGTCTGCTTTGAAGACAAGCACGAATCCAAACTTACTCTGCACCGGTCAGATCCCCTCCACTCAACAGGTTTGAAGCCAGTCCTGAAGCTCCCAGACTCTCAGAGGTGTTTTGGTTAGGAGGACAACGTGATGATGTGGAATTTCCTCTCAGGGCAGCTGAACACATGCTGTTGTAAATTCCCCTGTTTGTGTTGCAGGGGGGAAGCGGCGCACAACACACACTTAAACACTATCTGTGCTGCCAGTGCTGAAAGTCTGAGACTTGTAAATAGAAAGGAGGGAGGTGGGTGGTGTTGGTGGGGGGAGTTAGGGAGGCGGGGTGAGGCTAGAGGATAAGGAGAGTGAGGAGAAGTCCCACATTACATCACCAGCAGCTGTTGACAGGCCTGTGTTTATTAACTGCCTGCCAGGGCTGGAGGAGTCACACCGCATGCCTCACACTCACTCTCTCTCTCATACGCACAACTCCACAAACAAGACAAGACTAGCTCTTTTTGCAGATCAGCTGAGCGTCATGTGGCTATGTGCAGGAGTAGTTTCTAAATATACATACAAAAGCAATAAGCAGAGCAATGATTGGCATCTCTCCTCCAGACACTACCACAACTTTCCTTCTCTGAGTAGCACTTGTGCCATTTTGTTTCTGTCTGCTCTGACAGTCTTTACACTGTCTGTGAGACTTGCTGACTGGACTAGACCTGTTTCCCTGACTCAGATAGCAGTAGCTGTAACAATCTTACTGCAAAGAGAGAGCTGCTGCTGCATTCCTCAAGTGTCTTGGCTTGGCAACATCCCAAGGATCATAGCTCAACTTTCCTCTTCTGTCTCCTTTTTCTTTTTTGTTTTCTCATTTAAATGGAGGCACATGATTCTCAGCTGTACTGCAAAGTCGACTTCTTTACGGTGGCCAGGAGCCACCAGCTCTCTGCTTTTCATTGGGCTCTCTGCAGGGCACCTCTCCACATTCCTCTGTACATTAAGCCAATAGTTTCCAATCACCCTTATTTACAATTAAATGTACTTGTTTTTGATTTTTTAAATAGAACTTTTGTAGGATCCAACAGAACCCAAAACCATATTTCATGCAAGTCGCCTGCTGTCTGCAATAAAGCCCTTCAACTAAAGCATCAGCCGCCCACTGGTTGTCATCCTCAACCGCTGCTAACAAATGCTTTGCTTCAGCCCCGTCCATGCCGAATTCCTCATGGCCTCAAATGCAGCAATTTCTCCCATAAAATTGTTCTGTTGTCGCATTCTTCCCCTCTAAGCTCACTGCATTGCAACATTGTTCACTCACAAGACACACTGAGTAGGCTGACAACACTGTGAGACAGGGCTGCAAGATGAATGATATCATAACTTAGACAGAAATAATCATTTGACAACTATTTCTGGGCAGTTTAGAATTTGGATACACAGATCAGACAAAGTGACCCTTTGACCCTAGGTGCGGCGACATCGGCAACCAAACCTTGTATGGATGAGAAGGAAGCCCTCTCCCATTGCTCCTGAATTAGCGGCGGCTGTTACCCATAGGTGGTCTGGAACGGTAAGCATCCCAGGGCGAACGATGGCAGGGAGTTATGGGCGTATTCCACCCAGGGTAGTTGTTGGGCCCAGGTGGATGGTTCTGCTGATGCCATGCACCGTAGCATGGACTCGACCTCCTGGTTCATGCGCTCCATCTGACCATTCGTCTGCGGGGAAACACAGAACACCCAAAAGCAACACAAAACTTCAACCATACTGCTGATACAAACTGGGGCCCCAGGTCTGAGTGAATGTCCTTGGGGAACTCTTGCAGTTTAAACACATGGTCCACTAATAACACAGCGCTGTCTCCTTAAAAGTAGGCAAAGTCTCCAAATGGTCACTTTGGTCCTCGTCTGGAGATTATTTTTTACACAAAACAGTATAAAGCTTTCTTTCTTTCTAGGTGTTTTTTCGTCATAGAAGTCAGGTCAACAAGTTGCTTTGTCAAATAATTTACCACATACACTGTTTTGGCATTTCTTTAGTTAAAAGACATACAAAACTTTTGTTGAAGACTTTTTCAAAAAATGTATCTCAGGTTTGTGTCGCCGTTACTTTGCCCCACTTAGGAACTACAACCATTTAAATTTGCCTATTGTGCTAAATGCACAAAATGGGGCTTGGCTATATTGTCAAAATATCAAATTCTATCTACAGGCGACTCACTCCATGCATTACTGGCTTTACATATGCTGTACTCCACTCCAACATTCTAGCTCAACCGGGTCTGTTTCGCAGCTAGTCGATGAATATACAGTATTGTATTCTGCAGCAGCCTGGAGAGGATTTGAGCAGATGGGGCAAAGCATTTACTATGCATGCACTGACTTGTGCAACTTGTGGTCTTTCACATTGCAGCCATGCCTGTGTTTGGTGCAAGAAATCTCCACTGAGGACAAAAGTCATATTATACTCACAGCTGCTTCCACTATTTCTGAAGAAGAACCTATGGATTGAGAGGTCATGGAAGAAAGAAAGGAAGACACACTACAAAACACACGAACACAGATGAATAAATGGATAAAATAAACATAAAGCTGCCCTTTAGATAGCCTCAGCTGTGGTTCACAACAGATCAGTCATTAAGCCTTAATTAATCCCTGCTGCCTAATGCAACGCATGGGTGTATCATGGTGGGTATAACAAGCGTCGTGTTTTATAAGTTAGACTTTTAAATGGTAGACCCTGCAACATATTAATAGGAATTAAACAAGTACTGTGCACTTTTATACTTTGATACTTTAAAATCTGCTGGTGTAATGATGTGTGTACACAAGACCCAGGGCTAATATACATAGTCAACAGCTTACATTTTCTTCAGTTCAGTTTTATTTGCTTAGAGCCAATTCACAAAAAGGTAAGTCAAGGTAAGGTTGAGGACCTTACACAACTAAAACCGAAATTAATAATATTTGATCAGTAAATATGATTCATTTAAATATTAAATCTGACACCATATTTTTTGCATGATTGGACAGCACCAGGCCAGTTGTTTCGAGTCTCCCTCCAGAATATCTGCTATGTGGAGTAGGATGTGACTTTCTGCAGGTCCCACACTAACGCTGACACGCCACATTAATCTTATTTGCATTGAAAGAAAAGTTATTTGCAGCTGCACTGGGAACTCAGAAACGTCTCTGTGTCTTCCTCCAGTACCGTGTTACTGCAGTGTGGACTCAGGAGGGTCAAGTACAATACATAAGGTAAAGATCTCATCTCCCACAAATCAGGGAGAGTTGCAGTTTGAACTGATGTCAGCCCCTCTGAATCTGCAGGAGATCAAGCTAAGGGGATTTAGATGAATGCAGAGAGGAAGACATATTATCCAGCCCAGTGTATGTTGTCTAGTCCAATATGTATTGTAGACATAAATTGGTTGCTCTCTTGACACCGTTTTGTTTCCCAATTTTTTTTTACTATACAAATTGACTTAATTTAAAAATTTCCCCATCTAGACTTCATTCCAGTCATCTTTGCTGTGGTCATCCCCTGGTTATTGTGGCCCTGTTGACAGCTGCATCTCAGCTTTTTCATGCGAGTTTTTCCACTCTCCTTGAGGTAAAAGGATGGGAGACTCAAACAAATAGTCCTTGTGTTTTCAGCATGTTTATATGCAGTGCCACATCTAGGCAAACTGCCAAGCTCTCCTCCTCCTCCTCCTCCTCTCATTTTCTGCCTTTACTGCCACCCCCCACTCCCCTTCAGATTTTTCCCTAATCAGAGCACTGGCAAACACAAAAGGAGGCTGAGATGTGGACTCTGGGTTCACATCCCCATGAATGACACCCAGATTAGGGTGAGGCGATGATGAAGACAGTCAGGCAGAGGTGAAGACTGGGCAGGAGGGTTTGAGGAGAAGAGTAGAAGTGGTTGTTATTTCACAGACAAGATTCTGTGGCCTTTGCCACTGAGTCAACGCCAGCTGGGACGAGGAGTGGCATCCTTTGCTTTTTCGGCCTCTTTCCATCTCTAACGATTTCAATGAAAGCTTTATATGAGATGGAGGAAGCACAGGTCTCATTTGGCTGCCATTGACATGTAAAAAGAGTGTGGCAGTGACAGCTGACAAGATCAGTGGCGTGTAATTGGCAGGGAATGTTGGGTAGACTTTCACCCCCACAGTGTGAGGGTAATAGAGACAAAAGCTTGAAAAAATCACTGATGAGCATATAAAAGATATGCAACAAACTGTGAAATAGAAACACCAGACGTTTTGGCTATAGGGCACTAGTTTTTTCAGCAATATTACTGTATAATTCCTAAATTCTTATTGTAAATTTTATCTACAGCTTGCTGCTGTAAAGCTACAATGCATCTTGGTTATACTTCATTGACTGGGGAATTCTACAGTAAATATATTGTGGTGTACAGTATATTACAATACAGTATTTTTCAAGTTCTTTCAACGAATAGAAATTTTCATATAATAACTTTTATCACAAAGCACAAAATGACCTCAACGATTTTAACCATGATATTACAACTGTGCCACAAATCGCCTTCTGTCCTTCAGAGCTTTGTTGCAAGCGCCCACACAGAAAAATCCACAATTCATCAGCCATCAAGGTTAATTAATTTTTTACAACTTTACTTTAAGTCAGCTCAGTTTTTTTATAATAATGTATATTAATTTGGTCTGTAACAAGTGTCACTGGTCATTCACTAGTAAGACAGCAAGTGAGACAGTTAGCTGTATATATGTATATATATATATATATATATATATATATATTCATATATGCTACTAGCTGCAGTGGCTACTATATGTTCTGTACTGACTGTCAGCTTTAACCTTCAAAAGTTTTGCTTTTGGTATAATGTCCTTTTTTCTCTATTGTTGCAGACTGTTTGTCAAGATAAACCCAGAGCAGAGTGATTCCAAAGTCCAAGTAGCAGAAAGACTGTTCTTGCACTTTTAATTGAATCTGCTTAAGTTTTACTGTTACAGCAACGCAGAGCTTTTCTGGGTGCTATAAATCATAAGGGTGTGAACCCTGTGGTCTGGCCTTTGGGTGGCCTGCGTATTTAAAAAACACTAAAATCCTAGAGTGCTCAGGGGAGAAGATGTGCAACTGTGACAGTCATCTCGAGGCACAGGTGTGATAAGCTGCTTTGCAGCACAGTCTTATGTCATAAATCACGAGTGGTATACAGAGAGAGAGTACTGTAGTGCAGATACTGTGAAAAATACTGAAGACTGAAGTTATCGTCCAGAAGATGCAGTGTTAGTCCACATAAATGAAACTTCTGTCTGATTCTTAGCTGGAGAGGAACAGATTACTGCAGGACAGTGTGTGTGGGGCTGAGGAGTACGAACAGACACAATACTGTGGCCTTTAAGCTTCTCTGTCATATCTGGGTTTCATCTGACGGTGGGTCTTCTCTGAATCTGAGGATCTGTTCTTGTTGCAAAGCACCACAAGGGTCTCAGTGCTCGCTCAGAAACCCACCGATGACAGTTACTGTTAGGAGATCAGCCTAGAAGAGGACAGTGGCCTGGCTCTCCCATGGGAAACTAGGACCGCTCTCCTCGACCCATGAAAGTGGTGCTTCCAGCACCCTGCCTGAGGATTCCAGTGAAGCCTTTGATGTCCTGAGATCTGGGCAGTCGTGGACACACTATAGGGGCCTGTTAGTCTGAATGAGTTGATGGCTTGGCTTGACTACAAAAGAAGAGAATGGTCTATGGGTAAATGTCTGCAAGGCAAAGAAATTTGTCTTTATTCAAATCATACAGACTACTGACAATTTGAGGTAACTATTACAGTCAAACAAGTCTTGTAATAAATGGAAACTGTGAAACAGAAACAGTGTTTAGTCCTTACTTGAAGATACAGAGGCAGGGCCAGAGGGAGAACATGAGAGGCACAGGCTGAAATAGAAATGGATTGGCCATTGGTACAGCACAATCTGTTTACATCTATCGACTCCTTATTGTCGGCAAAGTCTCAAGCTTTAATACCAACAAACAATCCATATTTCTGACTTTTTATTATTAATAACAAATTGGATGTATTCATTAGTTTCTGATTTTATTTCAAGGGACAGAAACTGGCATAATTTCATTTATAACCAAGGCACTAGTTAAATGTTATCCATGCTAGAGCTATGACTACATGGAAGACAATTCGAGACCTATATATAATTAGCTTCTGCTTATTTATTTCTACAGTGGCATCCTCAAGTTTGTCAAAGTCTTCAGTCTTTTTCTAAATCTGAAACCTTAATTTGCAGATTTTGATGACCCAGCAGTCATCAAGCCAGCTTTATGTCTAAATGCAACATACTATACTGCAAATATGTGATCATTGTTAGCATGTTAGTACAAAACATTAGCGTTTAGTTCAAAGTACTGATATTAAATACAGCTGTGTTTTTCTTCAAAGTTTACAAAATCAGCTGCTTGGTGTTAGTTGCAAGTTTGACACAGGACAGCAGCCTAAATGATTCTCAAACATTAAGCTTTATAATGACCATATACTGTAATCCTTACGATTCCAGAAAGAAAAAGATTTGGGCATAAATAGAAATAGAAACCGAGAGACAGACGTAGAGAAAGTTTCAAAGATTTCACTGGTCTGAGCTGTAACAAGGTTGACAGGGAGGGACAAGGACGCTGTTTGTTCTTTAATCCGCTGTCTCTTACAGAGTTACCTTGGCCGCCGTGGGAAAAAGTTTCGGCCATCACCGACTGTGATCCAAGTTCCCACATCAGAATGGAGCCAACATTTTGTGTGTATATGATCATATAACAATAACAGACTGAAGTTGATGCCTAAGTGTCTTGTTTTGTAATAATAGACTAATAAGTGAAGAAATGCTTTTCATTTCAAATGAAAATATAGACAGATTATTGTTTCTTATGAATTTATTAAACCCCACAGAGATAAAAAAAGAACAAGATCAAGTTTTGTGTTTAAGGTTGTAAATTATTATGTAGTGAAGTAATAGAAAAACAGTTTGACAAACAGTCAGAATAAGTTGTTTTAGTTATACAACTAGTGGTCGATTGTATAAGGAGCTATATGGTATTATACCACCAATTCAAAACTCACATGAATGACATGAATATCAGACCATTTGACAAATTACAAGCAAAAACAAAATAAAAATCCTGTAAAATCACCTTAGAAGTTATAAAAATATAGCATCTGTTATGACATGTCACCAGTACAAAAAAAAACAGAAGTAGAAAGTGCTCTTGATTACAATTGGTATTGAATTAACTATTATTGTGCGGGTCTAGCTCATGAATCTCTTTCGCCCTCTAGTGGTAGTGAATTGATATTGAAAGAGCACCTGCGGACATGTCTACAGACTGGACCACATTCATTTTACATGTGCTCTGGGTGGTTCTGCAGACAGGTGATGAACTCTTTCACCGCTTTGCCCTCGAAGCAGATCTGGTAAACAGCTGCAAACAAAGGAAATCTGCACAAAAAATAGATATGTTCAAATTAAAGTTTAGATAAGCTTGTGTTGACTGTCATCTACCATATGGCACTCTTGATTTTATGACATAAAAGAATGTGCATTTACTGGGAATTTTATAAATTAGGTTCTGTGACAATCTAATATCACACATGCATGAGAAGCTAAGGAGTGAGATGTGCTGTACAAAATTAATATGCTGAAAGAAAAAAAACAGACACAATCTCTAAAATTGGGGGGGGGGGGGGGGGGGGGGGGGGGGGGGGGGGGGGTTAGAGCTGATCATACACCTGAAAAGGGCATGGCTGGATTAATTCACCTTATCAGCATATTTCCCACTGGTCAGTGTGGACAGATGAGGCTGCTGCTGTGATTGGGTGTTTCTGTTAGGATTAGACTTTGACCTCTGTGCCTCCCAGCAACAGTGAAGTGACTCGGATAATCACACAGTAATTTAGCTGATTGCAGAGCTTAAGGTGCACACAATGCCCAAAGTGTGTTGTAACTATATCCGTTGTGGTGTGATTTCATATTGAAGAACAGTAAAAATTCATGTTTCTTGACAACTACACCCACTGTGCCAGACACAGTGACCAATGTTTGCCATCCAAAATCCTTTGGCAAGATTGAAGAGTGTAATTTGGAACAGCTTCTATGTAAAACAGACTTACTTGTTGATCATATTCTTCTTTTCCAGGATCTTGTAGACCTCAGATGAAGTCTGAGGGCCCTGAAGCTTCTGGCCATTGAGCATTTCTGCCTCCAACTCAACAATGGACTGAAACAGCAAATTTTCATCTCATCATACAATTCCTTTATGAAAGGCTTCTCCAGTGTTGGATTTTTCTTGAAAAACTGACAATAAATCCCAACTCACTCACCTTGGATGTTGTGACAAAGGCTTCTGCAACTTTGCGGTTTCGCCCTCCATAGCAGGTGGTGATGAGATCAGCGACGCCGCAGCTTTCTAGGAATGTGGTAGAACTCACTGGGCCTTTGCAGAACAACTTGGCAAAGGCGACCATTTCCATGAGACCCAGCCTGATCACCGCAGCTTTGGTGTTGTCACCAAAACCAAGACCATCGCAAAACCCAGCACCTACTGCAACAATATTCTATGTACAGACAAAATTTTGCTTTTGAGAAAATTCTAACTGTAAAACCTTTCAATTGAAAAATAATGATTAACTACCTTGAGCGCTCCACACAGCTCCACTGTATCGCTCTCATGTACGATGGTGATACGGAAGTTGGGTGTCTGGAGAAGCTCTTTGAAGATATGGCCATTTCCCTCATTTTTTGCCCCTGTGGTCATTGCAGGTTGTTAGATCAAAACAAAAGGATGCATAACGGTACTTTACCGGCCGACTAGCTAACCAGCAGGACCCACCTATAGTGGTTTCACAGAACTTCTCATCTGCCACCTCGCTTGCAATGTTGGCCCCCATTAGGACACTGACATCGATCTCTAGCTTTTCTCTAATTATGTCCGAGATGAGCTTCAGTCCCTCTGGTCCCTCATCGACACCCTGCAAGACCACAAAGAACTAGTGAGTACTGTGCTATATGTAGGAATTATATTAAATGAGTCACTGAACGACTTTCTCCATATTGCTCAACTGGAACATCTCATGACTATGAAACCGCAGAAAAATAAGAAGCTAGGTCAGGTGACATTTCCCCATAAAGGGGAACAAAGACAAAATCTCACTTTAATGAGCGATATCCCGATGGTTCCCTCAATGATGTGAGGCTTCATCTGATCACAGAGTTTGCTGATGAACTGGTGGGGGATCACAAACACGAGGATCTTTGCTCCCTTCACTGCGTCTGTGATTTCTGGAATGGCAATCTAGATGAGCAGGAGTAAATAAAGACAGCATAGAGATAGATTAGACATGCTAGACCACATAGCTTTAATATTTATTAGTAGTTATACATTTATATGATATGGGTATTAAACAATATATAGATACCATTTAACCCAAAAGAATAGATTAGTTTAATGTGAACTGTGTCACTCTGGTGCCCTGCATTCACAGGCACTACTTGGTTTATTAAGTAGTAAAATCTTAGGTTATTTGCAATTTTAAAGAACCCAACGTAAAACTAAATGTTTAACAAAGGTATATGTGGAAAATTGACGTCTTAATTACTCCGTGGATTGAATCAATGTTACTGTCGCTTTAAGAAATGTTTCAAAATATTGTGCAACTACTTGCTGACACAAACTGCTGCTTTCTGTGGTTAAACCTGTTGATAGCTATAACCTATAGATGGCACAAGAAAATTACATTACTCCCACATTACAAAAGGTGGCAGCATATGGGCCAAAGGTGTGTTATGTTATCAGTATGTCTCCCTATTAATATCCTGGCACAGATATGTAAAAGTGCTGACACTTGATGTGATGTGTAATCATCTTATACAGACGTACCACGTTCTTAGGCAGCTTGTGACCTGGAAGATATTTGACATTTTCATGCTCCGTATTAATGATCTCCGTCAGTTTCCTCCCGTTTATCATCTCTTCGTACACCCACATGTTGACAATGGGGTCAAAGCGGTTGGATGCTTTCACATTGTGTCCGATGATTTTGGCGATGGAGGAACCCCTGGAGAAACAAGTGAACGCTTAAAGGACCGGTTTACACACGGACACACACACAGCGGGTCCACACCCTAAGAAGCGGACATTCGGCATGTACCAACACAGAACGACGGGAAATGAGTAACAGATCAACGCGGAGTGCCCATTTTAATAATGGTAATAGCTGTTAATGCACCGAGGTAAATGTTCCATGAAGCGTTCAAGCGCTGTTCCGAGACGAGACAAGACCGAGCCTGTCTAACAACCGTGTTGCCGCTTGTTGTCTTCTTCAGGCTGCGGTTTAGAAAAATGAGGCGGTGGACATTTTTTCCAACAGATGTACGATTTGTGTCAGATATTGGATTTATAAAAAAAACTGCACACGCTGTCTAGATCTGCAAACATCAGCTCCTCGTTTCCATAATGCAGCTAAAGCTTACAGAGGTTCTAGTCCTACGCGCTGAGGAGAAACATTAATCATAGTCACCAGTTGCCGGATCCAACGATGCAGACTTTCTTTCCGGGCATTTTGACGCGCTGTGCTCTGCAGACCTGTGGGTCTGGTTCCTGCGCCTACGTCCGCACTCTTTCTCCTCTTTCTAGTGTTCATGGCGGCTGGCAAGCATCATAACGGGGCATTACCGCCACCACCTGGGGTGGAGTGTGGACCCGGACTCGAACTACAAACCCCTGTGCATCCTCCTATTGAGCTACATGATTTCAGAAACATAAAAATGGAAAATATTCTATAAGATCTCTGCTACCATAGTTCCATCCGTATAGTGTGTTACAGTATAGTATGACATGGTCCGCCTTCTCCTCTATGCCACAGAAATGACGTGTTCCTGTGATGTGCTTCCTGAATCAGATTCAGCCTAGTGTGTCCAAATCCAAGGCATGACATACAGTTACTCACGTCTCCTGCTTCTTGCTGTGACCTCACCTCTTGGGCAAATGATTTGCATTGTATAAAGGGCCTTTCCTGCTCCCATTGTTTCGGCAATGTTTACCTCAACTTTTGCTTAATCATACTTTTGATTTCAATTCACTGTGCTATGTATCTTTGGTTAGTTCATCTGCACCTTCATTACCATCTACATGCACTGGAATTCATAAAGATTTATTGTATTCTGAATAATTTGTGTTGCATTTTTATTAGAATGGCTACTGTCTGAATGACTGTGGCATAAACTGGCTATAGAAAAACCTTAGCCTAAACAAATGACTGTTCACTGTAGTAGAAACTATAGCAGACATTTCCCCTCTGTATACTAAAAAAATCATAAGTAAATAATTTTTCTATGCTTTACTTGAACCTCTGGAATTATAACAGCCACCCCAACTTTATTCTTTAAAAAAAACAATTGTATTCTGAGTACTGTTGCTGCATTTTTGTTGGAATTTATTGTACGAAAAAAGAAAAGGATAATGTGAATATACTAAATGAGTTCCATATCATAAGAGAGATGGACTATAGAGTAAGAGGGTATGACTTGGTGTTTACAGATCGGTCATAGTGAGAGTAGCAGTAGAGAGTAGTAGTAATATCGTAATGAAGTATCATCGGGATATCACTATCACTACTAGTAAATGTGGATGTAGGTTCTGGGTCATGAGTGTGGTTGGATAGGTGGCAAAACAAGTGATAGAAAAGGTGGCGATTGAAGGAAGTCTACAAATATCGAAAGGAGAAGGAGTGGGCACAGAGTGTAAAGGTTGGATGTTGTATAATGTTAAGGAGAAGGCGGGGGAGGGTGGGGTTTTTATTGATTGATTATTTTATTAGGTAGATTAAGGACCGGCCATATGTGTCTGAACCGCACACCGCATTTGATGAGTTGGCGGTGTTACAGACGACTGTTAACCGGCAGGATGTGAGGGCAGATGGAGAACGATAGGTGGCGGTAATGCGCTTTAAAGGACGTCAAGCGCCGTAAAACTCCACAGAAGAAGATCAAGAACTCTGCGTTTGAGCGAGTCACGTGACACGGCAGTAAATATCAGGAGAACTAGCAGACATAGGGTATGTATCTTAGCTATTTTCTGACTTAGCCCACTAAACCATGTCTTAGCGTCTTTTATTTAGACTAAAGTCCAAGGTGTGGGGTGAGTTTTGTTAAGCAATGAGCCGACAGCTTCATTCTGTATTTTAAGAGAGTCTCGTCTACTTGGGTTAAATCAAACCTTTGATGAGTTAGCTTCTCTTAGCTTAGCATCACAGGATAGCATCACGCTACCAAGCTGAGTTAGTGCGTAACGCTCACGGTGACTATGCAAGGGGAAACTGCGGCTCTACGAATCACGGAGAACGAAGGCAAGCTGGATGCGTTTCCCCAGAGCAAGACTCAAAGCTCGGGGAGAGCAAGTGCCAAAGGCTGGCAGTACAGGTGGGTGGATTCTTCTTCTGCTCCATGTCTGAGAGTGAGAGAGTGTGAGTCATCAACAGTTATGTTGTCAGCTATGCTGTTGCTGGAAAAGATTTTTAAGTTTTCGTTGTCACTTTTCCGGTATTGGCTTATTTCCTGTGCGGGTTATGACGCCTTTTATCAGTGTAATGTCAGTCTTTTGTGTCACTCATTATTGCTCTGATTAGAACATAGCTGCACCTTGTACATATATGGGTGTGATACAGCAAAGATATTTTAAATGTTTTGCTGGCATGTGTTATGGCAGTGACCACATGGAGAATATTGATGGCTACTTGATGAAATATACCAACCTTGTGACAGGGTGGCAGTATAGGTGAGTTTCCTATGGTGTCAACACAACACGTATGATTGCTATCAGTCAATTATTGTAACAGCAGTGATTCATTTGGCACACAAACATTGTCAGTGTTTGTGTGTTTTCAGGTTCTTTGTCTTGAACAATGAGGCAGGCTTATTGGAGTACTTTGTCAATGAGCAGTCACGGCCTCAGAAGCCCCGTGGGATGCTCCCCCTGGCAGGGGCCGTCATCTCCCCTAGTGACGAGGACTCGCATACCTTCACTGTCAATGCCATCAGTGGGGAACAGTACAAGCTCAGAGGTTGGTAAATGTCCTTGGTGCACAGTCTGACATCTTTGCTCTCTGGCTGTGTTCTTATATCCTGCCTTAATATTGCCTTCAGCTCCATTTTTAACTCCGCACTTACCGTCATTGCTATCGGCCAGGTTCATACAGTATTGATCTAGATGTTTTCCATTAGCTGCACTTGATGAGGCAGACGCTTACTGTAAGTAAGATCATCCTAACGTAACTGAAACAGTGTTTGGCTGTGTCTTTCCTTCTCAGCCACTGATGCCAAGGAGAGACAACACTGGGTGAGCAGACTGCAGATCTGCACACAACATCACACAGAGGCCATGGGGAAGGTAAGCCAGAGAGTGTGTGATGTGCTTATGAACATAATGAAAAAGGCACAAATGCTTTGTTCTGCTTCATTTGTGCAAAATCAGTGTATATATACCACTGATTTTGAAATGTATACATCCACAATTCAAGATTTCCTGTTGGGCCTTAAGTTGCATGTCCATTAACAGTGGGAGTTTGTTCACCAGTGCAGTCCTATCGAATACATAAGACTTTCTTCATGTTATCTGCCCTTCTCAGTGTAATTAAACTAGACAGTAGTGAGGAATTTGCTGCTTGGCACTGTATTATAAAAAACTCACATTGAACAATCAAAGCTTGCGGAGCTCTGAACACTGGTGTCAGTATAAAAACTATATCAGGCTGTACTTGTGCAGCTCACATTGTATTTTTGGTAACGTGAGAATATAAAATCCTGCCTTGTAGCATTGCTTTTAAAGCCAGGGCTTTTCTTGTCATCTCTTTACTACTATTTAGTTTTGTTTTTTTGCAAAGTAAGACTTTCTGTAAAGTGTGCTATTCTATCGTCCGATAACCTATTTAAATCCTGTTTATATTGTGCAGGGTAACCCTCCATCCAAATCTAGGACCTATTCTATGGCATCTCAAAGCAGTGGCAACTCTCCAATGTCTGTGCACCGGCCCAACCAAAACTCTGCCTCTTTGTTTGGCTGGTCGCAGGTCAACAAAGGTTCCTCAATCTATTCCAGCAAGAGATCTTTACTACCAGACCACCTGATGGAGGCCAGAGAGGTACATCATTCCAGGAAATGAATAAGGAAAGCTTGACTGTTTGCTGTGGATAGCACTACGTACGACAAAACCTGCTTTACAGGTTTTGGCTCCCATCGTCACACTACTTACGCAATAATTGGCACTAATTTCATGTAGCAGGTTGTGGGACTAACACAAGCAAGTCAAACTGCAGTCAGTCTGCCAAGTACTTAGTTTACTGTTTTGCAGATACTTGGAGTACAAGTAAAACAAAGAAAATCAGCATCTAATCCTCTAAGTTGTATCAGGTATCAGGTTGTTACATAACTGAAATAATGCTGACCGTATATATTTATATATATGGTGAAATTATGATATTCAGATTTTACATGTTTAAGTTGTCTTTTTATTAAAGATGATCTTTTTTATATTGTAGAATATAAATTATACAAACTTTGCAGTTAATTTAGGAGACATTTAATAATGAGCCATCATGATGTCATCTGAAAAGTCAGAGGAGGAAATGTAATTATGCTGATGATTTATTTATGATTTATTTAATACTAATGCAGAAACATTGATATTACTCGCAATAGGGGTAGCAGTTTTTTTAAAGCTGAAACCACACTTTTTTTGATTATCTAGACAAACGCCAGGTGTTAATTTAATGAGTATAAGTATAATATTTATGATTAATAATTAATAATATTTTTTCCTTGATAGAACCAAATCAGTCTCTAATGTCATGAATTCTTGTCGCAGTTCAGTTAAGTCTAAAGACCAATCCAAAAAAAACAGATTCCTTTTAACATTTTATTAATCTAACACTACCGGATATATGACTGAAATAATATGAAAATATTCAAATAAGCAAAACAAGAAATCTCCAGTGGTGGAGAGCGTTCGGCCTCTTCAGCTCGGCTATATTTGATTTGGTTTGATTGTAAATTTGGTATAACTAAGCTTTTCTCTCTTCATCAAGCTCAAAGTTCCATCACACCGTAACACAATACACATGTAACGATAACTTTGGCACTTAAATAAGCAGAGAAGTCAGAATGGTTTAACGGCAAAAATAAATGCATACATTATTAAGGCTTTATATGTAGTCCTTTAAAACGCTGTAACAAATAAATGGTATTCCACGATGAATGGTCTTGTTACTGTGTAACACTAAGTAAAAACAATAAAAACATACCCTAATAATAGAAGCAAGCACCATCAGATTATAAATGGCTTAATCTAAATATTACTAATTATGCTACAGTAACATGACTTAAAATGCAACACAATAATGAGGTTACATAATTTGGTGGACATAGCATATATGTATGGTGCACAGATTTAAAGAATAATGTAAGTATCTTTAATTCAGCTTCATAAATTCATACAAAGAAAAACATTTTGAGAAGTTATGAGGTCCCTTTGTTGTCCTTGAGGATTTTCCTGGCAAATCTGTAGATGAAGATTTACACATTGCACAAAAAACACTCTTATCAAATAACAGCATTTTATACACAGAATATAATGGCATCGGTTTCATGACCGTTGAAAGTTGTGGTGCATCTGAACCAAATGAAGGGTTCCTCTTTTTATTAGTTCACTTTCCCGGTTTACAATGCAGATCTCCTGGGCTAGTGGGAGAGTCCATAAATTGAGTCTTGGTAGAGGAATGAGGCAAGTCCTGGTCTGGTTACTGATAAGGCAGAGGAGGGCCCTGGTGAGATTTAGGTTGTGTCAACTAAAAGTGTATCCATGGTCTTTTGATGTGGTCATGTAGGTGTCAATTGGTGCCTGTTGCAATAGAGGACAGTCTCCTGTGGGAATGTAAAAAAGTCCTGTGTTCCATATGTGTGTTGTTTAGGTCATGTTTATGTGTTTAAAAGTCAAAGTCCTGTGGTAGGGAAAGATTCACTGGTTCCTTATCTATGGGGAATAGAAAAGGTGGTTCACACATAGGTTAGGTTACCTCAGTCCAGACGGGGATTGCTACAGTTTAAAGTTCATGGGATTGGTCTCTGCATCAAACAAATGTCAAGTGCTTAATGGTCATAAGGACGCAGGATGTTAACACAAACCCTGCAGTGCATTATGTTCAGTTTCATTCAGTCAAACCCAAAATTATTCATACCCCTGGCAAATTCTGAGGTTAAGTTACTTCCATTCAAGCAGCAACGTTTGTTTTGTTTTTGTTGACTGGAAATGACACTGGCTTCTCCTATAAGATAATACAATAATGGGGATGATAATAATATAATAGATAATAAGGAAAAAAATATTACTCAATTTTTTTTAATTTACATTTAAACAAATAGTGTAATTTTCCAAGTTATTCATCACTTGTCAATAATTAATAGTAAAGCATTTATTGGCTGTTACAATAATGAAAGGCGACCATTGGAATTTTTGCCCATTCATTTTAGCGACAGGCTCCAACCCTTTCAGTTTGGATGAGGTTAGATAGAAATCGATTAGATAATAGATAGAAAGATGTACATTGTCCTATGTTATTTGGGATGTGTTATTTCTGGTCAAAAAACAACTTGCTAGTTGAATAAAGGTATCTTAGTAACAAAAATTCGCCAGGAATAGGAATAATTTTAGGCTTTGCTGTATATGCAAGATGTGGCTAAGCACCATGTTCTCTTATATAAATTAATGAGCTTGTCCACAAGAGGGCGCTGGTATCCTTAACCTTAGCAGACTAAAGCATGTTAGCTTTGCTGTGGAGCATTTTTCACAACTGTCTGCATGGATTTACAATAAAATCACTAGTGTCACATTGAGCTGCTGATAGTAGTTTGGTCATGTGATTCTGAGATGTATTATAGAAATACATAAATTTGATGTTTGTAATTGATTTGTTGGTTTTGCTGTAGAAAATATACATGTTTTTAGTGTTATCATTGTATATTATTATTATTATTATTATTATTATTATTATTATTATTATGTACTAAATTGTATGTGCACAAATTAAGTTAAGCTTGCATGTCTTTTTCTAAGCATAAATAATACAGTAACGCTGTTAATAACTGTCCATATATTTTCCTGCCAGATGATGAGCCAAGCCCAGGGCCATCATAGAGACCTGATCCAGAGTGTTGAAGGCTTGTCTGCGGTCCCTGGTCTCTCCCCATTAGACCCTGATCTGCTTATGCTAAAAGCTACTTCCATGGCCACCATGAACTGCCTCCACGAGTGCCTGCACATCCTCCACCTGCAGCAGGTGGCCAGGCAGAGAAGCTCCCTGGGAGGTCAGTTGACTAAATGTGGTGTACATTGTATGTAGCCTTTCTGCCTATGGTGTTTGATTCAATTTTTAAATCTGTCACTCCTGCACGTGGAGGTGTGCAACCAGACGAGACAAGTAGTTCATGTTGGCTGAACAGTGGAATTATTTTGCATTATTGATAGGGGAACTATGCCTAATCTTACCACCTGTCTTGGCAGTAATTTGATCTCAAATTGTTCAACTTTCCATTAGCAACACTACATATACAGGCTTCACCTAAAATATAGGTGAAGGTGTTGTACAGTCTTACCTAGAACCCTCAGCATCATGGTTGACTCACTGATATGGCCTCCCTGTCTATTCAGGATGATTTACCATGTGAAAACATCCAGATATCACCCCACGTTTTCACAGCAGATCCTCTTACTTAATGTATATTTCATAAGCTTGGACTTAGCACATCAGCCAATCAGATTAGGTTGTCTGACAACCCACAAGGTGAATTTGAATGAGCTCTGCCCACTTGTAAACTTGCATAAGAAAATGCCAATGCCATACTGAGAAGATGTAGCCAATCAGAGTAGGAGGATGCTTCCTGTTGGTGTGGTCTAAGTATCCTGATACTCTGCTTTTATATGGGTTTGGGTTACCCTCCTGTGGTCTAGGAAACCTGTAGCCATCTGTCCAGTCAGCTGCCAGGTAGTTGAGATAAATGCTAGGACAAAAGTAGAGCGAACAAGTGCACAAGCGTGCAGTGAGTGTCGGGGGGTTCTTGGGAGGGAGGGGGAGGGCTACTACCATGAGTACCTCTGAACCTGCCTCTGTGCATTGCCCTTCCATGGCAGGACCCACTATCGAGTGGCTGGAGCCTAAACTGCCTGACATCCTAAAGAACGGCAGCAGCTCCCTGGGCAGCTTCCCAGCAGGAGACGGTCCACTGGAGGGGAGCCAACTAGATCTCAGCATACCAGAGCCCTGCAACTTCTCTGGGGTAAGACCAACACGCTGACACTTGCATGACTTGAGAAAGTTTACTAGTGGCTTTAAGGGTTTTTATTAGACTCAAGCAGGTTGTGTGAATCAAACTCCCCTCACTTCACTCTATTAGGAACAAGAGGACATAAATGCAGAGGATGAGCTGGAGGACGTCTGCTCGGACAAAGAGGAAGACTTGGGTGCTGTGGAGGAGGAGCGTAGCGTAATCCTACACCTGCTTTCTCAGCTGAAGCTAGGAATGGACCTTACACGGGTAGGTCAATTTCCGCACACTTGCAAGTAGCAAAGCAAGTCCACTCAAATATAACGATCACCAGACTAGTGAGAATGTTTGTGGTAAAACACAGGAAGGTAAATTAACACAGAGGACATCAGACCACAGGGAAAGCAATAGCAGTCTAAGCCAAGGAGAATAAAACATGTTGAACAAAGACAACAAAAGGATGGCCAGGTCTAGGGCTTCTTTCAGTAGTAAACCAATTTCAAATGCATGGAAGAAAACAGAAAACAGAAAAGCTACCATGTTGGAATCTCCTTATACACAGTTCATTGTGGTCTCTAGTATTCTAGAAATTAAAGGGTAAAACCAGTGTTGAGTCAACTCAATCCATATAAAACTAGAGTTCAAAGCATTGCAGCTGTAAAGTCTGCAATGACAGGAAGACAGGAAGTTCATCAGACAGTTGAAAAGAGGCTGTAGTGACTTGCCTCTCATGTCTTCATGGCAATGATGAGGACAGCCACATATTCTCAATTATACAGTACTTGTGATTGGAAAGACATTTTTCATCAGCATATCGAGTAGCTAAGTGTTGCACACATATATGCAAAGCAAACACTGCCCCACACTTTATTTATTATATCTACTATATCTAATACTATGGGTATTAGTGGATCCAAGCAAACAAATGTGGTACAAACATCATAGACGTTCAGTTATTTGACTTGTATAAAGCTGAGTATTCCTGGTTAAAACAAGCAGCACCTTATGGTTTAAGTCGTGTAATGTGTTTTTTTTGCCGACAAGGTTCGTTTTAAATCGGTTTTCTAGGCTGAAGTAAACACTTCTTGCTTTGTAATTGTGAGTCCTGCATACCTACACTTGAGGAGTGGAACCCTGGGTAGACATCCTATCTGGAGTGTCGCTTGGTTCTAGTGTTTGGATATCCCTCTTGGGTTTCTGATTTATCACACCAATCTATCGGCTCAGCTCAAGTGGAGATCTAGTAGACACGGTGACCCCAGGGTCATGTACGTCACACCTTCACCTACCCAGTTATCAGTTTACTGATAAAACACATTTACATGTAGTTTTCAAGCTACAGTGATTCAACTATTTAGCTGAAAATGAAAGATTAAAAAGAAAAAAAAAGACATGTACTTTCTTTCCCTAGGTGGTCCTCCCCACCTTCATCCTGGAGAAGCGCTCTCTGCTGGAGATGTACGCCGACTTTATGTCCCACCCGGACCTCTTTGTAGCTATCACAGACGGCAGCAGCGCAGAGGACCGCATGATCCGCTTTGTGGAGTACTACCTCACCTCCTTCCATGAGGGCCGAAAGGGTGCCATTGCCAAGAAGCCCTACAACCCCATTATTGGTGAGACCTTCCACTGCTCCTGGAAAGTACCCAGACAACCAGAGACCTCCAAGGACTCATCGCAGGGCAGCCTGGACCCAGCTCCTTCCCAGGATCCATACCAAGTGCGCTTTGTGGCCGAACAGGTCTCCCACCACCCCCCTGTGTCAGGCTTTTATGCTGAATGCCAGGAGCGGCGCATGTGTGTGAACACGCACGTGTGGACCAAAAGCAAGTTCATGGGGATGTCTATTGGCGTCTCCATGATAGGTGAAGGTAAGTGCATACTGAAGGTCAGTCCTAGGGGCGAGCTCTATGCAGAGTTATGTGGCTTTGAGGACTGGGCAAATATAACCTTGTTATGTTGAACATACACTGAGTAAAAGTGTAACGCAAATGGTTTCTAAACGTTCTTTTAGGCTGTCTACATCTGGTGGAGCACGATGAAGAGTACATCTTCACGCTGCCCTGTGCATATGCTCGCTCCATCCTCACTGTTCCATGGGTGGAGCTGGGTGGAAAAGTCAACATCACTTGCGCCAAATCTGGCTACTCAGCAGTCATCACTTTCCAGACTAAACCTTTTTATGGTGGCAAACTCCACCGGTAAGTTTGTGGTACATAATTATTAATGTTTGTCCAGATATAAAGCCTTCACAAGTCTAGCGTTTGTACTTGTAATATTGTTTTACATTTTCTTCTTTAACTGTAGAGTAAATGCAGAGGTGAAGCACAACCCGACCAACGCGGTGGTGTGTCGCGTGCAAGGCGAGTGGAACGGCGTTTTAGAGTTCAGCTACACCAGCGGAGAGACGAAGGTGGTCGACGTCACCAAGCTGCCAGTTACCAAGAAGCATGTTCGTCCAGTCGAGAAGCAGGGACCGACTGAATCCAGGTCTGAGGAGTGGAGTTCTCGTTACTGGCTTTTCTTTAATAACCTTTCTTTAATAACATTTGCAGTCCCTGAAACTGAGACACACATTCTTAATTCTACACCTTTTTTCATCTAGACGCCTGTGGCAGCACGTTACCGAGTCCTTGCGGCAGAAGGACATCGACAAGGCCACAGAACACAAGAGGCTCCTAGAGGAGAGGCAGCGGACTGAAGAGAGGCACCGTGCTGAGACTGAAACTCCTTGGAGGACCAGATACTTTGACAAAGAGGTAAACTCAACCCAGTCACAGCTACTAATGTCACTGATCATAAATCAATGGCTTAATGATCAGTGACACATCAGTACTAGGTTGGAGCAAATTTATAGTAGGAAACACCAAACCGAATCCTAATGAGGAAGTCGAGAAGATTCCATCATGGCCTTAGTGCCTGGCTGACTTTAGAATAAACTTTGAATCACCTTGAACCCTGGAGCGTCTCTGTATCAGTGTTCTCATCTTGCACCAAGGGTTTTTCGATTTCCAAGAAACTCAAGTGGAGTTCTCCCTTAAATAACAAATCTCTAGGTCATTTTGTTTTTGTTTTACCTCTTTAGCATTCTCACATACTGACTGCAGTTCTCTCTTGTCCTGTAGGGTGAAGGCTGGATTTATCACAAGCCACTTTGGAATAACTCTGCGTTCAAACCCTAGTTTATTGAGTCTGCAGCTGGGATGTAGTAAATTCTGGATTCAGGAATGTCTATATGAGAGTTGATGGTTATGGAATGAGATCATAACCTGCACTGACGTACAGAGGATGCAATATGTGGAAAGGACAGAGCAGCCGTCTGCCAGGAGGAATCCTTCTTCACAAAGCCTCGAGGTACAAATGTTTGTACTTCAGATTTTCCTTTTTTTTTATACATATTCCAATGTCTATGAAAACATATTCTTGTACAGGTAACGATACTCAATATACATGGCCTTAAGACAGTTCTGGGTTCTGCTGATTACTGTTTTTTTTCCCTATTGTTTTTCATTCTTTTCTTTAGTTATCATACAATGGTGAATTGTCTTTTCAGTAGTTGGAATGCTGCCTGCTAAATTTCACGCTGAGTCGGTGTAAAGTTGCTCTAAATTCATTTATGCTAAGAACAGAACGATTCCCAACACTAAAACCGAATCTACTTCCGCTGCCATGGAGTAAGTTTGCATGCACACAATGTTCCGCTGTGTTTGAGTAGATGATTGTTTGAGGCAATAAATTAATAAAAATACTTCACAGTTTTCTTTTTGATTTTTAAAGGAGTCTATTCCAGCCTGTTTTTGGTCGTGTGTAGTGAATCTGCTGTTTTTGGTCGTGTGTAGTGAATCTGCTGCCTCTGCCAACCGCTGACTGGCTGAATCTGTGAAACGAAAGTCTGGTGTCTTCGATAGAGACACAGTGTCAAACACTAAATCCCTGCTCTGAGGTTCTAGAAAGCATTAAGCCTCAAACCACTGGAGCCACCGGTGTTCATTTGGCTGCAAAAAGATGAGATTATAGACTCATCTCAATTTGTAAAATCAATTTCAAAACCCTTTTAAGATAATAAATTGTGTGCATTTAGATTAATATGCAACTGAAGTGAATTCATGCAGTTTACCTTTAAATCTTAATATCATGGTGAAAGTTTGTTAATATTGACCCAAATGTGGAATGGCATGTTAACCAAATTTTACGTAATCCGTTTGAATACCCCACTCTGTCTCTCTCCTTCTCACTTGGTTTTACTGTGAAGGTAAGAGTTTCTGCATGAAGGCAGCGTCTGTACTATTACTCCCGTGTCTGCATTACTTCACCTGATTGTCTAATGTGAAAGCTTTTAACCAAACCTGCTTGTTTTGAATGCGTGTTTAACTCTCGTCTTATGCTTTAACTGCTCTTATTTTCAGAGCAGCGCTTTGTATAGAAATGTTTAAATGAGATTGAAATGTTTAAATTCTTGTTCCATCAGTGTTTTTGGAAACCGATCTAACTCCTATACTGTGATGTACGTTTGTTTTTTCCCACTCTCATTATGGATTCCCTACAGAAACAGGACTCCACTGTTCCTCCGTTTATAAGCTACTCCCTCCAAATCTTTGGTGCCTTATGTAAACTCTGTGTCTTCCACTTAAGGGGCACGTCATTCACTTCAGTTATGTACCTGACTGATGCAATGGTGGATGTATTACAGTACTTCTGTGTGTGTGAATGTGTGTTATGATTCTTTGTTTTTGCTTTTGAAGAATCAGTGCTTGATGATGTTGAGAGGCTGGTTGAGCACTTTTCTCATAGGTTGTGACATTTTCTCTTCTGGATGTCTATCCTATGAAACAGTGTGATATGATATGAAATGCACTGACACTGCTGGAAATCTAATGTACAAACATGGATGTGTGATGATGATGATAATAATCAAATAAATTGTGTACACATTGTTCCCTGTAACAGAATCACTGAAACTTTGACTGAGAGCTAACAATGTTTTGCTAATGTGCTAAACCTTCAAATATTTTTAAATATGACAGAAGATGGGAAAACTAGAAAACGGGTTCTCATAATCCTGATTAACAGCTGCATTATTTTTGCCTCATTTATCATTTCTGCATCGAATACTTAAAGGAATCAGTTTGTAACTAAAACAATCGAGTCAAGATCACTCAAAAGGTTACTTCACAAAAGCAAATGATTAAAATCGTCCAACTTGATACTCTTTATTTGTTACATTGTGCTACAGCTGTAGTTTGGACAACAGATGGCGCCTGAACTCTACCAGGCTCAGGCAGAATATAAATATAGCTTCTGTTCTATTTAACTCTACTCCAGTTAACAACTTAACTGATGAATTGCAGAATTATATCAGACCATTAGAGTTATGAGAGTTAAGCAAAAACATCATAAAACGAGTTATAATGTACAGAACTATAAGATAATTTCAGTCAAATCATGTTCACGTATTTGCATATGCGTATTGTTCATAGAGGTGCATATATTTGTGCTTGTTCTGAAAAAAGGCAAATGTCACATGAGCTGCAGCTGCCATTGCAGGGAGAAAGACACTGCAGGCACCTTGACCTTCAGAGTTACTAGTAAAAGATGTTTTTGGCATATTTAGTTTTTTGTTTTTGGCCTCGGTCCTTCCTGGGCTCTCCACCCATTTCTTTCTAGGTTCCCTTTTTTCACCCCCTCATTGGGAAGAGAAAACAAAAGGGGGGGTGGAGGGGAGTGAAGGAATCCTCAGCGAGGGGGGTGAGGTAAAGGGCAGATCGCCCCCACCCACAAACAGAAATATCACAGCTTGCCGGGGGCTCGTCTTTGTCTCTGATGTTCCGAGGGCCTTTGTGACGGTTAATAGTAAGGGAAAGAGGAGGCAGCGAAGGGTCACCAGGGAACAAGTTCAACCAGGTGCTTTTGACTAAACCATTGTGAGTAAATCCTTCTTTTTTTAAATATTTTCCAAGTTCTGACTCATTTGAGCCCAACCCACAGTGTCGGACCAGAGTCCTGCAGGTAGAAATCTCATTCTGAGTTAATGAGATTGTAATCCATGTATAACAGCACCGTGGCATTTAAAGAAGTCATTAAGTGGTGAAGGGTGAGAACAGACAAACGGCGAGAAATTATCTTGTCTTTTTGTCTCAACGTTCGCTACTAACACGTAGTGGGTGCACAGTTGTATCGTAGGCGGATTTTGTGTAGCACACAATGATTCGGGTTTTGCAATTGGTAAACATCTAAGCATCACTGCTGTTTGACCTTTTAACCTCAAGCTTACAAACGCTCAGCTAAGTAGCACCAGCAGCAGGCGGGATTCGACCCAGTACTGCATCAGCTGAGGGGACTTCATCCTGTCTGCCCTCGATCTGTTGGTTCAGGCCCAAATCCACGGAGACAAAATGCTCGGGTCATCTACTCTGAAAACAGCAGAACCCGCTGATCTCTGTACAGCACTCCCAGTTTTGCTGAGAACACTTTCAACGTCAGCCTCCCAACAAACGCTATCAGCCCATTCACAATGGCTTTCAGTGACAGTGGGCAGAGCGAGTCCGAGCAGATTCAAGCGTGGAAGGACACGTTGTTACCAGGCAGTAGCACAACATGGATATGAGCCTGCTTCCCTGCTGTCCTTTCAGGAGGTTTAGTCTTTGGTGGAGAGATTCTGAAGCAAATTAGGGACATACGGGATATTTTCCATATTTATGTTAACGTCCATCATCTTGAATTTATTCAGGGTTTAAGGCAGCACAACATTCCCTTCCTTGTTTGGGTTGATTGGCAGATGTCCATTGAAATGCAGCTGAAAGAGCTTCCTGTACACACAATGATAGGCACAGAGCCCATGAATGACCCAGGTAAATGTCAGAACACCTTGCAGAATGGCTTTTTTGTTGAAGCAGAAGAGGTTCAAGAGTGGCCCCAAAAGGTCTGAACCATTATTTTACCCCACAAAGAGGAGGTTTTAGGGCTCACCAGACATTTTTTCACGTATCTTTTAGTTTGGCACCCGAGCACACTCCTTTTCTGTCCTGTCTAAATCTGACAGGACAGGATATAAAGTATAATTTAAGTCATTATTAACAATTTATTTATCAAGGACAGCATCTAAACTAGTCTTAAAGGGCCAAATAACAGAAATAAGGATAAATTAGGCTGCTGCATCTGCCCTCGTACGTATCAATATTTGAACCTTTCTCTCCATGCGAGAGGTCGAAGTGAATAATTTCTCAAGCCGTCGGTTAATTATCATCTTATTTATCATAATCATTAGCCAAATAAGTGAGGGTTTGTGGAGCTGCTGTGGGTCCATCTGGCCCCAGTGCTCTTACTCACAGTTCTAATTAAAACCAATCAAAACATCATTATTTTGCGACAACTTGTTTATGGAAACAAGGAGAACAGATCATTTCAGCTTATGAATTTCTAATTACTCATAATGACACTCAGGCTCTTGGGTTGTGGAAGTTGATAACACATGCATTCATGAATGGACTAGCCAGTGAGAAGGTTTATGGACTAATAACAGAAGACTTCTACTTCATCTTAGCTGCACGCAGTCACACACACACATCACAAATCTGCAGTTTCAGAAAACATTTATTTAGCACCTGTAGTTTATAGCTAACGTTTCCCAGGTGATGTGACATCTACCCTCAGATACTGCACACGTGCCTTCTGTTGATCTTTACTTATACATTAATTAAACTATTTTTCTTTCTGGAATATTTGTTGATGACTAATTTCAGTGTCATCATCACCAAAAGGAAGTGCATTAATGTTAAAACATTAGAAACTAAAATAGAGACATTTTAAATATTTCAATCTAATTGTGATATTTTTACATGTAACTTGTACAATATTCAGTCAGTGCTAGACGAAGATGTCAGTGGAAAATATTTCCACCACATTTCCAATATTTACTACAAGGTATCACATCTATATCTGTGTCAGACGTTCCCCTAGTTGTGTCAGCACTTTCATTAAACTGGTCAAATTCATTCATTTCTCCATTCAAAGCTTTAATATAACTTTACAAACTATTATTTTAAGGTTCATTTGGACAGTATAGAGCCTGTGTGTGCCACTATTGTCTTAGTTATGAGGAATAATTGGTGGAAGACAGTAGTTTACAGCATTTCAATTAGGGTACAGCAGTCACTGCTACACAGCCGTCTCCATCCTGATCCTCCAGAGAGTAAAAGAAATGAGCATTAGCGGTCATATGCCAGTAAGATTTGTCCCATTATTCATTACAATTAATTGCTTTCTCGTCCTCCTAGCCTTTTCCAGGAGGTACTGCTGCAAATTGTAATACGAGATCAGGACTTAAAACCGTCATTCAAAGCTCGGCCTGACCTTTAGTGAGAAAAGCCTGTTTTTCAGCCAGTTTGCAGCAGGGAGGGTTAGTCTGTGTGCATGTCTCTGCTCAAGAGACCTGATCTGAATGAAGACAAGTTGACTAGGTGCAATCTGAGCCACTGTTTGAAATATTACAGACAGAATGGTCACAATTAACAGCAAACTGAATCTCCTGACATTAACTCCATTACATTTGCCAGACAGCATTTTTACTAACAGCATTAAGAAAAATTAAGCTAAAAATAACAATTTTCAACACAAATGAACAATAAACACCAGCTGTTTTTATTGCATGTTCATTTACATTTTAGTATTTTAACATTTTATTGCCATAATTAAAGGTTTTATGAAATATTAAAAGTTATGTTAAAAATAATGTGTACAGAAATTATGAAAAATGGTTTTAAAATAATATTTTGTACATAACCTAAAAATTATTAAAATGTAAAGAATCAAGTATTAAAGTTTTAGCTCTAGGCAGTAATCCGTACAAAAACCTAAATAATCCAGTAAATATAGAATAGTGGGAACCTTTGGAGATTATGGTGATTGAAGGTAACTTGATTATTTGGAGTTTTGTTAAAATATGTATAAAATGAGATAAAGAGCATAGATTAAAAACAAGGATGTGCTTATTAATTGCAGATTTTTTAATTATTCTATTGTCATAAGATCAGATATGAACCGAACACAAAGGGTTAGATTTAATTACATAACTGTTTTATGATCCAAAGACAGACTTATTTTTATTCTTACAATATTTTTGGAAAATAAAAAAGTAAAGCAACACCACTGTCATGCTCATCAGCTTGTTGTTTGGTGAAGGGTCCTCACTGTGAAGGTTCTGCCGTATGTACACTATAAGAACCGCTTCAAATAAAAACTCAATATCATAACATATGAAGGCTTTAAGGACATAGTGTAAGCACATACATCTTTCACAATATAAAACAGAGGCATGACTTGGAAGGATGTGTTGGCCATGTTGGACAAAAGGCAACAACAAATGAAAACTAGGATGTTTTCTGCATCTTAATGCAGTTTAATAAGAGGGAATGTTAAAAAAAAAGAGGAAACTATTTAATCGTTGGTGGACAGATCTGTGGCTTTGGCCATGGCAGGGAGTTTAAATCATTTATACGAATCATTCACTGTGGCGACTTTTGATGGGATCAACCTGAAAGTTATTACCTTTTTAAATAATGATCTGTAGTGTTTGTGAAGTGTTTGTGATCATTTTGAAAAAAGTTTGTTTCGTCACCGTAGCAACTACATCAAACAAAAGAATAACTGTACAAATAAGGCTACATTTAGCAAATTGGCTTTTCTGTTTGGAAGTCAATGTTTTTTGTGACGTACTGTGGTATAAAAGGAACATGAGGTGTGAAAGAGCTGATCTGTTCCCTGAATGGTTGCACTTCAAAATTTGACAAAATCTTTCCATATTTCTATTACAGTAAGTCAGTTAGTTAACTAACACATTCTAATTTTACACTCACAAACTTAGAAACTTGCTGTGAAGCAGACCTGACTGACGCAGGTCAATTGAATCTGGTTGCATCATAACTGGTTGTAAACATTCAACATACTGTAGCAGCTGGCCCCAGTACATCATGCCTCTGTCTAACAAGTGTTGAAATACACTTTAAGTAGCAACTTTTTTATATATATATAGTTAAACAATATGAGATTCTTAACTATTGTAGTAGGTTGTAGCTCTGGGACAGTCATATCTAAGGCACATCAAGGCATTTCATACATTCATACAGTCTTTCTTTCCATGCACTTCAAAAACAGAAAAACCTACTAACTGCCACTTAATGGAGTGTTTCAGTCAAAAACACGTGGAGAAAGATTACCAATAAGATTCATACTGGTCCATTTAAACTCCTGCTTCTGTCGCGCACTTCAGTCCATTAAAAATATTTACAAAAAGCTGCAAGAAATAAAAGTGATGAGCATCACTGAGTAGCTCAGCTAAAGCTGGAGACCATGTGATGTAAACATCCGTATCAGTAGTAGCAATGTGCTGGTGGTGCAACAGATGGAGGACACAGTCTGACCAACACTTTGTGTTGTGTGAAGCCGTGCGTCAGATATGTTAAATATTACCTGACTGAGAAGCAACACATTGAATTAATTAGTGAGGCTTTTTTTAGAGGCACATCGTTTCACAAGAGCTCGATTCCTGGACAGATCTGCTAAATGAGGACACACTGTAAGGACAATACTTCATCGCGGTGTATTTTTACAACTCGCACCTCTGGAGTTGTAAATATGAAGCTACAGGTACAGTGACACATACCTGGCGTAGCTTTGCTAAAACCGTTTCTGCTTATGACCACGAACCACAGAACACTTACACGTCTATTTAGCTTTAACGGAACACATGAAGAGGTCTGTTTGGGAAAATACGTTTTCAAGGAAACATTTAGGAATTTTTCTAATATAAAGCTGAGTTGCCATCTAAGTATTTACATAACAAGCAGTGTCACGTTACAAATGATTAATGTGCAAAATGTAGAAACGCAGCATTGTTAAAATTTAAATATCAAAAGCTTGAATAATAGACAATATAAAAGATTCCATTGTGCGCTTTGTAATTTCAGGGTCAGTGGATGTTGAGGACCAATCAACCAAGGACACATCTACTCTGACTTCATGCAAAACAAAACCGATTCATTAGATAATATTTCACCTAAAAACACACTCGGTGCTATACCACACATGATTTGGCCCAAATCATCCCGCCATGTGCTTGATTGCATCATTGTCATTTAAATCACTCTATTTGCATTAGACCCTTTCAGCAGCGGTGCTTGTTGTGCGTTACACTCCGCCCCCGCTGCGGTCCACCGTCACCGGCCCCCTCATGTCCAGAGTCTCCTCTGCGGTTTTCATCAGGATGGCCAGGCGGCTGTCCGACACGTGTCCCTTCTTCACGGCGCTCATCAGCTGCAGAGAGAGAGCAGAGACCGGGTTACGGTGGGAAAAGGTTAACATGCCAAAGCAGCTGCTTTCCTCAGAGAAATAATTATGTGCAGAATGCCAGAAATAGCGGTCGGTGGACAGAGGAAGGTTTTCAGTGGTGTGGTCGGTGGTGACAAGCACAGATAAACGCAGGATCCTGCACCACCAGGCTCTTTGTCTCAGCAGCGACATTAGACCAGATTTATACAGTCAGCCCACCTTTTGACAGCTGACTTCTGCATGTGAGGTCCTGTCAAGATATTCAGATTATACTTGATACAAGTGACAGAGGTTCTCCACACAGAAGTCTGATTTCTCTTTTAAACTAACTTGGACTTTGCAAAGTTACAAAAGCCGGAAGCTGCAGAATGTCAGTCTTTAACAAGCCTCCATTTGTCACGTTTGTATTTAACCTATGTTGGATTCCTAGAGAATATAAATGCAGCTATTTGTCTATGCGGTGGTTCCTAGACAGCAGACAATAGATGTTATTAAATTGATTCTATTATAGTTGTCATTGTGACATCAGCAAAACTAACAAATTTCATATTAATGATCATTTTCCTGCACATACCACTGCACTGAGTAATAAACAGTGTTCTGTTCTAAGTATTGTCCTTTCCAGCTGTACGGTTGTGTAGCTTGCTAGTAATGTGACAGATCCAGCAGCAACACAATACACAGTCACAGTTTACATAATGACTAACTAGACAGTGAGTAACCTTGTAGTTTTCTAATATAAGACATCAGATTTTGTGGACAACTGTACGATGTCAGGTTTACTGATATTTTACCTCTCAGCTGTTTATCGTCCAGGTGTTAGCCTGCTGTTTCAGCTCTGAAAGCCTAGCAGTAGCAGAGAAGCCACTAATGACCACTACATCATCAAGTTCTCCTGTAATAACTCTTTTCTTGACTCGTCAAGTGAGAAAGTAATTTAGCTGTGGACGGATGTGGGAGCTCTGGACACGCTCCAGGCCTCATTACTGAAGTTCTCTGTAATTAGCTTCCTGCTGGTTACGAACACCAGACCTGAGACTTCACACCTTCTGTTTGCAGGAATGGACTTCCATTGTCCTTACATTGCTCTTTTTTTACAACAGGATGGATCATTTGTGCTGCAGATTCAATGAGCAGGTTGAATCAAAGTGCAGTCAAAAGAATATGTTGAAGCTAAATATTGAACCGGTCATCTGGTAATCGTCCTCTAAATGTCATTTTTTTTGCTTTTGAATTGAGAAAATATCTATAATGCAAACATACTGTACATATAATTTTATATTATTTAGTGGAGTGTTCGAATATAAATATTTATAAAAACACGACCCAACAGTCGCTAAGCATTGTAGCCGACACCTCTCATCCAGGACATGAACACTTTCAGCCCCTCCCCTCGGGCATGAGGCTTCGGTCCATCAGGACTTGTGACACAAGGACAGCTTCTTCCCCACTGCAGTCAATCTATTGAACTGTGCCCCAATGCCCATTTTAGTTGGTTAATGCCCTTAAAATCCCACACCTTTGAGAATGTGTAACTTTCTTAAATTTTCAGTTACTTTTTCTGGATGTCAAAAATGATATAAAACTTATTTTCTACATAGTTTCATAATGCCGGAACCATGACAAGGGATACAATCCAATAACATATTAAAGAAAGAAACAAAGACTGAAAGGTTCCTGCGTTCTGCTGGTATGGGTTAGAGAGGGGAGACACTGAGACACACTCTACAGTTTCTAACAGTTGTCTTCACTCTTGATGAAAACTCTTAAATTGGTCCTTGTCCCATGCTTGTATTTAATATTTGTGTAAGATTTTGAATATTAGAGCTTTTTAGTTTTACTGTATATGCACAACTGACTTCATGGATAGAGTTTACAGCCTCAATAACCATTGCCATTAAGCCATTATTTAGCTATACTGTAGGTTTAATATACTATTATTGCTGCAATTAGTAGTAATTATTAGTAGCATTTCTTATCACTGCAAGATTATCCTGTATACTTGTATACTCTTATACTCTGTATGTATTTTTAAGTTAATTCTTTGAATATAAAGACCCATTCTCTAAAGTACCATCTACATTTTTTTACAGAAAATGTGTGAAACAGATGTGTGCATCTGTTACATACCTGCAGAAATTCATCAATTTCAACTTGACCGTTCTTGTTTAGGTCCACCTCATTAAGGATATCATGGAGTGCGTTTTCATCAATATGGACATTGATGCTCTGCAGAGAATAAAAACAATGACAGAGATTAATGACAGATGCTTAAACCAATAAGATGACAGGCTGAAAACTCACTTCCAAAACTTGCTGAACATCAACCGTGGTTATGAATCCTTTGCTTTCTTTGTCAAACTTATGGAAGCGCTTCTTGTATCTGAAAAATAAGACAAGCAAAAACTGAATCTGACATTTTATGTTCAAGTTGGGTTCCTTTTTACAGAAAAGAACATTTCATTAGACAAATCTATCATTACGAGTAATAAAAAAAATTAACTGCTGCCAATGCAAACGGTTTTAGTAAACAATTTGTGTGCTTTCTCTTTCTCTAAGATTTTCAGAGGAAAATTAGGCTAAATTCTAAAGTAAAAGGGCACAAATTAGATTGTAAAAGGAACAACACCCCTTAACAGAAATAGTCTGTTTCCGTCTACAGAAAAGTAGAAGAGACAAACATTTACCTGACTACTTCCTGATAGTCCAGGTTGATCTCTGATGTCTTGGTCAGCTGTTCAGAACGAGCCCTGTATCCCATCTCGTGGTACAAAAACTTCTTTGCGGCTTCGAGCTCCGCCTAGATTTGAGTGACACACAGTCGAACTGTGATTTGACACACACGTCATCACATGTAATATTCACACACACATATATAAAATAACTGGAAACAATGATTCATTGCTCCTACATGGAACTGAAAAGCATGTCCACAACATGCCATATCTTCCTAAGCATTTCAGCAGGAATGATCATATCATCATGCCATTTAATGATATACAGTAAGAACTGGACATATTTGAGGACAACGTTTATTGTAATTTAGTTTTAGATTTAGACTCTTACGGTCCTCCTCTCCTGGCTCCAGTCCAATTCTTTTCCCATGATCTGGACAATGCGAGGCAGTGCTTCATCAGCTGCCTGTACATTCAGGAACCCCAGGCGTGTTCGTCTGGCGATGACATCAATGGCTGTGCAGGCGTACTCCTTAATGGCATACTGGACCTTAAAGAGCAGACAGTTTCTCAAAGCTGGAGTTTAGGGCTTTTTAAACAATAAATAAGCCCTAATACTTATGATTAAGATGAGTGTTGTTTAAGTGTTTGCATGACATTTTATTTTACCTCACCCTCGATGTAAGGGAACTCTGACACCAATCTTTTCCCCACGATTGGCCACCTTTTCCCAGTGACCTGAGCCATCTTTGCAACATCAAATGCTTTCCCTCCGTATGTAGATGCCAGGTGTTGAGCCACCTGATAGAGGAAGATACAGACAATCTAAAACAAAAAGACTGACTACAATATCTAGAATAACTCAAATAATAAGCAAATTACTATAATATTAATAACATAAAAACACTAAACACCTGAAAAACTATTAATACATTTTATAGAATTATAATAGCAAAAGTACATTATTAAAAATTACTATGAACATAATTCAAAATATTTCAATAACATAATTTCAAGAAAAAAAGAACACATCTGGAAATATTTGAATATTTACTAGACTAAATAAATATTTACACAATTTCACTTTTATTGGAAACACATACAAAAGTTTTCTAATGTACAACCTCAGTTTGACTTGTTTGTCCAACCAGCAGTCAAAAGCCCAAATAAAATTCATTTATAATTCATATGATGTTGCACTGTATATGTATATTTGGGCCTTGCTGCGCGGATTCCAATAGGTTCTGATAGAGCGGTTTTAAAGTTTGTTATGTGCATGTTATTTTCTGTTACACAATAAACAAATTGCAGGTTCAACAATGTACAGTAGATTAAAGTAGCAGCTGCTGGTATTCACATAATCGATTTGAGCTCTAACAGAGTTAAGCGCTAAGTGTTACTGCCACTTTGTCAATGAGGTGTCATATGTTTACAGAACGCAGGAGGGCTATTTGCTATTCAGATTGTTGGCTTGCCAATCATGTGAAAGGGCAAACACTGTCCAAATATCAACAGTGACCTTTTAGGAATATTCCAGAGAACACCACACTCACTGTCGAACGCCTCTAATGACGAGTAAGTGTACCAGCGCATCAGTACTTTTTCTTCATGAAACAATGTCCTATTGGATTTAATGAAAATGCTTAGGCTAATTATTGAGAAGATGGCATGTAGGTGATCTACAGTAAATCAATGTGCCCTTACTCAATGCTGTTGATCCACTGTACAGCAACAGTGCATGTGTCCAGTGTCTGGTGTAGTAGAAATGTCAGCATTGTTACAGCAGCGACTTTAATGTCAGCTTCACTGCTGCTGCCACGGCCAGAGACTGGCTTTATAAGTTTGTTTGCAGCCTGCATCTAGTTTTTGATTCTTTTCCTTTCTGTTTGACAACCTGGTGAACGTGTTTTAGTAAGTCAAACTCAGTCAAGGTTACAATTAACTACAACAACAGTATAGCATGTCCCTATGATATGCTGTACTGCAGCATTCCACTTGTGCTCTTTACTGTATACTGTACACATGTTTTACCTCATTCTCCAGTCCGTAATCCTGCACAAGGCGGATGTACAGTGTTGGTGTCCAGCCCTTTCCTCCCTCCAGCATCAAGCCAACAGTTCTGCAGGTATCGGCTGAGAGGCCATGGGTTTTAATGGCAGCATCCACGGTTTCTTCTGCCATAGCCCTGTATGTAGTCCACTTCCCCCCTGAACAAAACAAGATGACTACCTTAAGGTACAATAGTGTTCATACTGTAGATTTGATGCAGTATTTGTATTTAGAAATGATCCTTGTGTGAAAGCAGCTGACCAGCGATGGTGACGAGTCCACTGTCGCTGATGCTGACAATGTGGTTTCTGCAGATGGACTGAGTGTCTTTTGAGTTGGGGTCAGTCACCAGCGGACGGATGCCGCTCCACGCTGCTAACACGTCTCCTCGACGCACTGCAGGCACAAACAGCCAATATTTCAGTTCATGTTTAACTCTTTTTGAATTAACAGTTGGGGTTATATAGACATTATGTAGAATTTCTGGGTTATTTAACAAAAAGGGGCTAGATGTGTGTGACTAAACTCTAAATGGACCAAAGAGGACTCCTGTACCTTCTACGTCGGGGCTGAGGTAGTTGCGCACCTCCGTCAGGATGAAGTTAATGTCTTCCTCCCCTGGGATTGGGTGGGCTGTTACGTTGGTGGGTGTGTCGGTTGTTCCTGCAATGGTCACCTTCTCCCAGGGCAGAAAGAAGATGACACGTCCATCACTGGTGGCTGGATCCAGCAGACCCATGTTATCTGGACTGTAAAATAAGAGTAGATTAATTCTAAAAAATAAATGTGAGTATTATTTATTAAGTTTAATTTGTTATTATTGCTATGGTGCCATGTACTGCTGCTGACATAACTAAAGGAAGAGAGGAAGGGAAACAATGGCAAGCAGCAAAACAAGTGGGAGAAGTGATAGCGAAGTGGATAGGACGAAAGAAAGGGACAAATTGAGTCTGTGAGGAGTTGGAGAGGACAAAAACAAGAAAAAAAACACTGGAGGTGGAAGAAGAGTGGGAGGGGGTGGCAGATAGCGTCAGGAAGAAGGCGAGAGAAAGAAGGAAGAGAATTAGGTGCTTGGCATTTCTGCTGCTGTTCAAAGGGCTTGAACTCCCTCAGGTTTTGCTCAATAAGCTTCGTTGAACTTTAAAACCACTCTATTGCTCTGCTGTATCTTAACCAGGGAAGACTGTCCCCTGCATGCAGGTATAGGTCAGATAATAGTTTAGCAGGATTAGTATTTACACATGAGAATGAGAAAACACTGAGGAGAAAATGTTTACAGCTTAATGCATTGAAAAGAGGAGATGTCATCCATAAATTCAATAAAAATTTCTGGCAGTTTTAAAGGACATGCTATGATGGGCTGTATACAGTACGTGATGTATGGAGTACCTGTAGTAGCCGGGTATAACGATGTGTACTCCAGCGCTGGGTTGGCAAATATTTTTGGTTTCCTGGTTGTCCATTTTTCTCAGTGAGTCTGTGAAAGGTCCGGTGGCGTTGATCACACACTTGGCCCTCACGTCAAATTCCTGTCCTGTTAAGAACAGAAAAAATATGTGAAGCCATATAATCACCTATATGTAACATATGTCCCTGTAGGGGACAAACCTCAATTGACAAGCTTTCCTTTTCCTTTTTTTGCCGTCTCACCTGTGATGATGTCCCTGCAGCGAGCGCCACACACCTTCCCCTTGCCGGTCTGCTGGTCATTTGTCTTCAGCAGATGAACCACCTCCGTGTAGTTGGCGATGGCGACGCCGTGGCGAGCCGCAGTGAGGGCAATGGCCAGGTTCATGCGAGCGTCATTGTGCTGTCCTAAAAAACAAGTGAGACAGATGGAGGATGGACAAATTATAGCAGAGTAAAACAACCAAATAAAAATTTGTGCCATGTCCGAGAAGTGCATATTTAGATTTCATTTATTTTATTATGAAAATGCAACATGTAATCAGTAAAATATTTAGTTTGTATGCGTACATGATGTGATCTCTCCACCTCAAAGCACCAAATACATTCACAGATTAAAGCCAAGGTGATCATTCAGAGATGATGGATATTTAAACCTAGGTTCTATGTGTTGCTGAAAGACTCTTTGGCTGCAGTTGTTCCCAACAATGAGAGTTGCACTTTTTACTTGTGCTTTAAGCAAATACCATAAATGTAGTGTATCAAAACTGAATATATATATAATTCTTCTTTCTATAATATTACGCCTAAAAAGCTTCTATAGCTCAGCTTTGAAGAGATACACTCATGATATTTACTTGGCAGACTCCTGTTTTTTACTGTACATCTAGTATAAAACTTCAAATCTCACATAAGACTGTGAGCGTTGCAGTGTAACAATCAGCCCTCCATGTTTGGCTGTGCTTTATTAGTGGTAATAAATAAGCCTCTGGTACCGTTGGTGGCAGTGGCAGCAGCAGCAGTAACTAAGACACAGAGAGAAATTGCTGGGGCTCAGTCGGTCTGACCGATGACGATGCTCCTGCGCTCTACACCGCCGGGAGAGAAGGTCAGATTTTGAAATGTCACGGGCGTGATTGTTCCAGACGGCATAATTGGAGAAAAGACACCCCCCACCCCATCATCCCGGTGCTGTCCCCCCTCAGAGCAGATGATGGAGGGGGGGAGGTGGAAATCAAACATATGCTGCTTTGCACCAAGGAAATGCTCTTACATTTTGCAAGCCTGCATCCCGGCTTTTCATTTCGAAGAGTTTGTGATTTGGTTTCAGAAATGCAAGTGTATGTTCAGTACGCAGTATGAATAGATATAAGTGAGAATTTATGGTAGTTTAAACGCCTCTGTAGATGAGCTGACTATTAGTAAAGACCGAGGTAGCAGACGCACAACCCGCAGATGCAAAGTTGTTATTTCCAGAAAGGACGCCGGCGGCATGAAGCTGCTCACACTCAGCTGGACACTCAGCATATGCTTGATTCTCCTCAGCGCTCACCCACAGCACACGTAACCTTTACTGCCACAGGGAAGAGAGGGCATCTACCAGGCTGTCAACACGTTTTGTTAGGGACCAGTGGAGATGCGAGAGCCATGGGCAAGATTTATATCGGTGGCTATTTTAACAGCATGGTATTCACTGCTGACTGCAGCTGCCTTGTTCATATTCCAAGATAATGAAGAAGTAATCAGACAACAAAGATTCTAAAATGAATGCGTCTGATTATATCCAATTTCAAGCAAAGCCAAGGAGCACTGACTTACCATCATAGTAGACGATGGCTCCCACCAGCTTGTCCTTTTTAAGCATGGGGAACAGCTCTAGGGCCTTGGTCTTACTGAGGATGTAGCTGCTCTTCAGGCACTGGATTCCCGCCACCAAGTCGTACATCTTGATCCCTGCCCAGTAGTAAGGCAACTGCCACCATCTTGAAAACGTGATTAAAATTAAATACGTCTGTTTTATCCTTTAGACCTATTCATCTGCACATTCATTGGAGGCCATGGAAAGGTACTTTTTATGTGGTGGTGGTCTGACACTCACTTGTAAACAGGGAGCATGATGGGTAACGGTGCCGATAGATGAGGTGCGATCTCCAGCAGGTTGGCTCGCTCATGCAGGGCCTCTTTCACCATCATGTATTGTTCATAGTCCAGCTGGAGGATGGCCTTCTGGAGGTAGCGAACCCCACCGTGGATTAGCTTCGTGCTCCGGCTGCTTGTTCCCGAAGAGAAGTCGCTTCTTTCTACAAGAGCAGTCTTGAGGTCTGGGAAGAACGAGACACATAGCAATATACAGTACTTGAGCAGTTTGCTATTAAAATGTAAAAAACCTTATATTTATCATGGCTTTAGCAAGTCATTATGCTGAACTTTTCCAGTTGGCCTCGTGTTAGCCTGTTGCTCTCCCTTAGTCACTGCATTAATAAAAGGGTCTGAAACTTTAACGTTCCAGAAAAGAGCGCTTCTTGAATGTGGAGAGGACCTGTGGATAGTGAGCTTACTGCGTGTGACAGCATCTAAGGCACATCCTGCACCCGTGGCCCCTCCTCCCACCACTAGGACGTCGAACTCCTCTGTGTTCTTTAGTGCTGCAAGTTGGGCCTGTCGAGAGGGGAGTTCATCCGCAAAAGGGACTTTCAGCTCTGCTTCTGCATCTACGTTGGCCAAACGAGCCTGGACGTAACATAAACACACAAAACACAATGAGCACAATATGTTTGACAGCTTAAAGGTTCATTTTCATTTTCTAATATGTTCAGACATTGTTAAATTGTAGCGTAGCAACACTTTTCTTGTAAAACTGTATCGGCCCAATGGAAGCGCATTCCTAGTTCAATGAGCTTATGCATTGAAATCACATCATAAAACTACATGTGACATTAATCATAATGAGGGGCATCATTTTATCACACTGAACATATTCGATTACTGTAGGACATACAGTACATATCTTTTGTTGTACTGCAACACTGCTAATGATGGGAACGATGGTAGCATCTGAGCATTAATTAGGAATCAATATACCGATTGTAGCTACAGGTCTTGTTAGTTCTTTGCTTTTTAGAAAGTGGCATTTTAATGCAAACAGAATCAGGATGGGACATGCAACAATGGCTGCTCAGTGCCTTTAACATGTTGTAAACCTGTCATAGGAGCATCAGCCTCTGGACCCTGAATGTCTGACACTGAGGAGGGGCAAAGGAATCAAGAGATCCATCAGGATACCGTCGAGTGGCTGTCCAACTGATAATACAACCACAATAATGACTGTAAAAACGGAAATAAATCTACTCTAACATTGCTTCAGAGGCCCCAAAGTTGGAGAACTCAATGCAATAGTGACAAAGTGAAATGACCCTAAGAAAGTCATTTACACCAAACATCCTAAACAAATGGCAGAGCTAAAGCAACTGTGGTCCACCTGACCGTCAGGCATGTCTGAGATACAGTAAAGGGAGATTATTACTCACAAATTGGGGAGCTATTGAATTGATTGAGCTACTGAAACTAAAATGCAAGATTGTTTTAATGAAGGTAGAAAGTAAAATTATTACATGCTTCTGTCTCATTTTCAAGTAAAGTGTTGCTACAAAGCAGTTCCTATACTTAATATGAGTAGAGGCTAAGCAAGGTTTGCTGAGGTTCATGCTCGCTCCAGCGTCCCGCCCCACTTAAAAAGCTGCATTTTTGTCTGAGCATCCTTTACAAGCATAGTTTGATTAGCTAAATAATTAATATAAAGAAATAATCACAACTACAATAAAAGACAGCACCCCTCTGATAAACGGATTTCAATTCTAATGAAATATTTATTCATCTTCTATTTAGCAGTTCACGGTAAATGATTGCATCAAACTGCTTCGAAGCATTTGACTTGCAAATTGTAGCAGGCCTTTGTAATTTAGACCTGCAACTGCAAACAAGACGATGATATAATCATTGTCTATTTTTGATGATGCATACAGACAAACATCACCACAGAATTAGGTGCCAGCGTGCCCCCCTGTAATCAAGTTAAGTTAGTGAATAGCACAGCAAGGCCAATGCTAATAGCCAATCGGCCGGTGCCTTGAAAACTTCTCCAACTACTATTGCCAAAGGAGACAAAACGGACATTCATCTCATCAGCATTGCAATTACTGGGATTAGAGGCATGCATGATTACAAACTATTGTGCAAATAATTATATTTCATCAGGGTTGACTTCTTGCTTACCAATCCATGCTTGGTTGAGAGGATGACGATGGGCAAGAGAACACATTAGCGCAACAGGACACAAAACAGAGTTCACATTAGGTTGTACAGTCAAGTAAAATGGGGAATGTAGTTGTGTAGCATGTACAGTCAGGAGGTACGCAGCTGCCTGTCAAATGAAGTCAAGCTGTGAAAACTTTGGATGCTTGAAGGCATTTAAGTGTTAATGTTTCTATAAATAAAGCATTAAGATCCACATATAAAAATATAGATTAGACTTTTCTTCATTCTACATTTTTACTATATACGGTATATTACATTTGTGGATCATGGGTCTTTTTTCACTCATATGCTATTTAAGAACTGGATGCTGTGCGTGGATGCCCTAAATATACCTAAAGATTTTTCAAAATGTGTTGTTGTCAAAAAGATGTCTCTGTTGCCAAAGCTCGAATAAAAGTGGTTTCAGATCTAGACCCAACTTGTTTGCGGAGCAGCTGGTAAACAGGAAAAACGGGGAAACACATTCCAGAATTCTGATAGGACATGTCAAAAAGGCAGCCCGCTCTGCAATTTAAGATTCTTGAAATGTTGCTGTTCTCGTACCCAGATCTTTAACTGTATAATCATAAAAAGGTTGCCATTTAATTTAAGTGACATCTTTTGTCAACCTACCTGTGTTTTCTTGTACTCAATCAGCTGTGACACACCAAAAGCTGTGGCGACTGCCCCACTGCCAATTATCGCTGTTCTTTTCAGAGCCTTCCTAAACGCCATTGGACCTGCTAAAAACAATTACAGCAGCAAGATGGGGCAGACACGCTGGTTAATGCAGCTTTGACGTGACATGTGATCAAATGAAAGAGTAATGCTAACACAGTAAAGGGAGCACCATAAATAAAAAGGAAGGGAGAATCTAAAAAGCTGAAAGAGGGGAAAACGTTACGAGGGTAAGGAATGTGTTGTTCTTAACTAAGAGAAGCCTTTATTGTTCAAGGTTCCTTTGTACAGTAGGATAAGTGTTTATTTGTGGTCTATGCAATATCAAAAAAAAGCAAACAAACAAATAAGATTAAACATTAAACAGATGACAGACTTTATATTTATAGATTGAAGCTAAAAATAATTATTATTATTTAGGCTTAATTATAATTATTTTTTTTACTTTCTCTTTAAGTAAGTTTAACTGAGTAAATACACCATGTTTGCTTTGCTAATATGTCATATTGATCTCTAAATCATAACCTGTCCTGCTTTTCTCAAAAATTAAAAATTCTGATTAAACAATATCTTAGTATATATTTTACTGGTTTTGTAAAATGAATACAAATCAATAGTGTTACTACATTAGTACAAGAAACTTAAAATATATATACAGTGATTGAGAATATTTAATATCAAAGTTTTATGCAAAAGTTGTATTTTTATTTTCAGGATACTGTTCATACGTTTATAATCATTCTAATTTCCATAATCAGAACATGATGCTAGACTACTCAATTCCCACCATGCAACAAACTGCATGCCTACTGTGGTTAACAAAACAAAGGCTTGCATGGAGCAGCATACGCTGAAGCAGATTCTAATGCATTTTAATAAAACACAGCTACAGATGGCACAAATGTCAATAACCAGTTTGGTTTGACAAATGACCCATTAGCACCAAAACACACACCAAAGTCAGAGCCATAATTTTGCCAAATAATAAATTGTATCTTGTCAAATTTTTTGTGTGTTAAACACAAATGCCTTAGTAGAAAGTTTGTCAAAGCAGATCAGCTTTGTGCCTGTCTATCTGCTATTTTTTTTTGTATTACCCAATATTAATAAAACCTATTCAAGATCATCTTCATTCAGAGTATGTTTTCCATACTACATGTTGTAAGTACAACTACAGTAGTTAAAGTATATGTGAGGAGAAAAGCCTACTGGTGATGATGCTGGTACTCCCCCTCCCATCTGTCTGTCTCATCACACTTACATCAGTCTGCAGCCTCATTATGAGTCAATAGGGTCAACTAGGACGCGGGTTTGCGTTTGAGGAAACCCGCGGAAATGAATAGGTTCTTTTAACTGTATGTATTTCTATGTGATACGCCCCTCTTTGTTTGCACAGTAATGACAAATGTCCTGTTGTAAGATCTTGTTTTTCTGATGCCATGTCTGCTTACCCTGACTGACCAACAATCTGTGTGCACAAGAGGAAGAAAACCAGACACGCCTCGTTTTAATAATCTCTGATAACCTACAAAAAGAGGCGTTTCATGAACCTCTGTGGGAAGGGCCCGTGTAATCAGCAGAATTTAGCGGTCTGGATGTTTTATAGAAAGCAAGACACGCAAATAAACTTTAGTGTCTTCAGTTGCCATAAACGAGAAGTGATCACTTATTCATTGTCAAACAGTTACTAGCGAAGCAGAACCCGCAAATGGAGCTCCGTGTTTTTTGTGCCGAAACCCGCAGGGTTAACAATTAAATGGTTTTAAATTGTTATGAATCTACAGCTGACATTGACACTTACAGGAGTTCTTGTTCTGTGGCTGAATGTAACTCCTCGTCGCGGTGCCGGGCGACGACTGAAAACATCAGTTGTACTAAACTCTAGCCTTAGCTTGGGTTTGACAGCGACAACCAGGAAGCGGAGAGGATTCAAACGTCGTCACACTGAGCCAATCAGAACGCAGCGCTGAGCAATGGAGGGCGGTGTCGAATTGCTGACGTCATGACCGGAAGTTCTCGCTCACGCTCCATTCTCCTCCAGAATAATAATAAAGAGCGATTCCTATGTAATTATCTCTTTCTGCTACGGAAAATTTAAAACTCAGATCACTGACTGTAACGTCAACCTACGTTAAACCAGAGAGATGCCGAAACACCACAAATAGACACAAAACCAGATACAGCAAAATAGCTAAAGAATACAAATATGTCAATGGTCTAAAATAACAGAAAACCACACAAATCTGGGTAAATTTACCATCTAAGAATGAAAATTAAATTAAGAGAAATATCAAATGCAGCAATTTAACGCAAAGCAATTGCATGAGCTACAACAAGCCCCCATAAGGATGAAAAACCACACGGAAAATATGCTGCATTAGAAATGCAGAAATAATATAAAGTAGTTAAAAAGACTAATAAAAGAATACACAAAACAACCACAAAAACGTCAAAGCAATGTCAAATAACCACTAAAGACGAAACCCTCACAAAGATGCCAAAAAACTACAGAACCTTGCAAATTTGAAAAAAATAAAAATAAATAAGACCAGCAGACAATGCAAGACACATGTATTTTGTAATACACAAAAATACACAAAATATGTTTCAATGCACTAACTGATGCTTTAACCGCTGGTGATTTCTAACTTACTCACTGTTATCTCATTTCCAAATAATATCAAAAACCATAGGCGCTGCAGCCACAGATCTGATCACTGTTTGGGTGAATCAAAACAAAATTCTTATGACGTAAACTTGGAGAAAAGTGGGCAACGAGTTTATTTGCAAATGACATGAACCTCTTTCGGTGCCCACATCTTGTATGCACACAGCCACAAACACCACTCCACCCCTCTGTGTCCTGTGCGTAATAGGGTTTGGCACACTGGTTCGTACCACGTAAACAAAAGCACATTGTCGATGTCACTGGCAGTCAGAGTGGAAGCTGGGAGTGGGAGGAGTGGGAGGAACAGCCATTTCCTTTCCTCTCCACACAGTGAGTGGACTTTTCTGGTCGCAGCTAACGCTAGATCCACGCACAACTGCAGAACAGAATGGAATTATTAATAACTGTCGTCTTCCACAGGATGGAGGTTTAAGGTACTGCATATTTTAAAATTCTTCTCGTGAATAATTAAAAAAATCAGTGTCTTGATATATTGTAACAGTTCTACTGCAAGTGATGCACTAATGGTTGTTTCATATCAGCGGTAAGAGTGCAAAACATCATCTGGGAAACAGGACAACTTAAGCCTTAAGGTAATAATCTGTACATGTTTTTCAGTCTCATGTTGCTGCAGAAGTGTCTTTGACTTGAAGTGAAAACTAACTGAGGAGGTGCAAGTTGTTTTCAACTGACCTATTTCAATAAATCTTTAAAACCTCGTTTAATCTTATATAAAAGTTTTATACAGTAATTTAGTTTTTACGCAGTGTTTTAGGAAGAAACTAATTTATGAAACGTGTCCCTCTCTGCGTACTTTGGACTGACTTTATTCATGCTTGCAGCGACCATGCCGTGCGTCCAGACCCAGTGCGGCTCCTCTCCACAAGGAGCCAGCCCGGTCTCCCAGAGCTCCGACAGAGAGCGCAGCTGTGACTTCCTCACGCCAGAGTTTGTCAAGTTCAGCATGGACCTCACCAACAGTGAAGTCTCAGCTTCAACATCTGGTCCCAGTTTTGGACCTTTGGCGGACAGCTATGGCTCCGGGTACGACGTAAAGGCACCATGTCTCTTCCAGATGCCAGTGCAGGGGGAGCTCCCGTGCGTCAAAGTGGAGGACGCGCACGGCTGCCCGCGGTTCCAGCCGAATCAGCATCACTCACATCAGTCCGACGAGCTGCTCTCCTCCCCGGGACCAGTTTATTACTACCGGTCTCCATCCCCGCACGCTCCCATCACACCCGCTTTTCACACGCCTCCGGGACACATATGGGAGGACTCTGGGTCTCTGTACAGCTTCCGGCAAGACTATTTGGCGGCTGCCCACAGAAAAAACACTTTATCCAGATTCTCACTCTTTTCTATCAAACACGCACAGCACGGGGTACAAAGTTTGTCCACCTGTCAGATGAAATTTGACAGATCTCTCCACGTGTCCATGAGTCTGGATGCAGCTGGAGCGCAACAGCCGCTGGACAGCAACGGGGTTTTAGGCTCCGCGGATGTGGGAAAACAGTCCGGCGTGGGATTCCCTCACCCACTCCACCTCGCCCACGGCCACCACTTCATGGACTACCAGTCTTCCTCTGCCCCCGGCCGAGGACCGCTGAGCGCAGAGGGGCTTTGCGCGGTGTGCGGGGATAACGCGGCCTGCCAGCACTACGGAGTGCGCACCTGTGAGGGCTGCAAGGGTTTCTTTAAGGTTTGCACGAATGTCAACGGTTTCCTTGAAAAATAAAAGTATAAGCAAAAGAAAATATCTGACATTTGATTAAAATGTATGTATCAATTTTTGCTAATGAAACTCCAGTTTATAAAAGTTTATAATGTAAAACTTCTGGCCACTCGAATTGCGCATTAAATTTAAACGCACGTTTCGATCTCTTGACAAACGCGCACAGGGACAAATGTCTTGTATGAAAATAGCCACCAACGTGCCGCGAATAAAAATGGACCCCTTCTTCTTGCTGAAAACGTTCCCGGGGCGATTGTCCAAATTATGAATGGCCACGACCCGGTATTTGCCCAGACTGTCCTGTCCACCAGCTGAATGTCTGAGAACGCCTCCGATGCCCCAAGGTTCCAAAGCGCACGTCTCCATTTAAAATCAACTAGTTAACGATTTTTTACCCAACGTTCTCTTAGGAGAACAACCTTAGGTATTAACGGAAAACATTACTATATTAAAAGGTTTTAACCATTTATCAACAACAATATTATTTATAGCGATATTTAACAGTGAAGTGTTGCTTTTGTATTCATCAGTCAAGTCACATATATTTAAAGTAACCTATATATTTACTAGAATCATGAAGAAGCTAAATCGTTGCGAACAATGCAAACAGGATGTGTTTATGGATGTGGTGCATGTTTTCATGTCTGTAGTAAAAAATATCTGTAATTCTCTTTTTTTAGCGTACAGTGCAAAAAAACGCCAAATATGTGTGTTTGGCTGCCAAAAGCTGCCCTATGGACAAACGCAGGAGGAACAGGTGCCAGTACTGCCGCTTCCAGAAGTGCCTTGCAGTGGGAATGGTCAAAGAAGGTACACGTTGAAGCAACAGCTCATGTGACAAGTCTAAGAGCAGAGCGTGGCATGACTTTGTGTCTCCCTTTTCTCCATTCTTGTCAGTGGTGAGGACGGACAGTCTGAAAGGTCGAAGAGGTCGTCTGCCATCAAAACCTAAACCTCTTACAGATTCGTCTGCGCCTGTTACCAACCTACTAAGCGCCCTCACCAGGGCACACATGGAATCGAACCCTCAACCTTCTCGCATTGATTACTCCAAAGTAAGCAGAGTTGGGGTTATCTGTAAAGAAAACAAGAACACTACGAACCATAGAGTTAACCTTTGATTTTATTGGACTTCATTTGTTGCCTTCAGTTCAAAGAGAACTGTGGAAGTCCACTTGGAGACGATGCGCAGCACGTCCGGCAGTTTTACGACCTACTGACCAGATCAATGGAGGTGATCCGAGGTTGGGCGCACAAGATCCCAGGCTTTAGCTCCCTGCCCAAACACGACCAGGACCTTCTGTTCTATTCAGCTTTCCTGGAGCTCTTTGTTTTACGACTGTCATACAGGTAAGGAACACATACCTTAGAGGGATTGTTCTACAATCCTCCAGGAAGTGCAAACCAAGAGTTTTGCCAATAAGCAGTCACACCTATACAGTAGGTTACATGAATTCACAGGAAATTTTAAAACATTTTTTGAGACTAGCATCAATGAAAGTGTTAAGCGTAACATTCAACAGAAAAAGGATGCAACAAGAAGCCATTCAGTAAGTGTGAAATTACCTGTATTGACCTTGGTCTTTTGTATCCGTGCCTTTGCTGTCAAACCTTTTCAGATCCAACCCAGAGGAAGGGAAGCTGATCTTCTGTGATGGGTCAGTGTGGCATCGGCTTCAGTGCCTACGAGGCTTTGGAGAGTGGATCGACAGCATTGTTGAATTCTCTGCCAATCTGCAAAGGATGAATCTAGATGTCTCTACCTTTTCCTGCATTTGCACGCTTGCCCTTGTCACTGGTGAGACACCCAAAACACAGAGGCTAAGCTGTATTAGCTACTGTTTCTGTGTACGCGATGCTACTGTACGAATCAGTAGTGACTCAATCCTAGAATTGCACAACAAATGGTGCTGCAGAGTAAAAACACGGATGCAATTCTAAATGGTCAAAAATTTAGGATAACTTTGATGTCTTACAGTACATGTCAGACATGTGAGACGTTTAAGGCCAGATGTCATGTATGACACTTTAGAAACAAACTAATGTGATGCCAGAGTAGAGAGGAGCACTTGTACATGTCAACAAATGTTTGGAAGCTTTAAGACTAATAGATTAATATTTGAAATAGCTAACACCCTCAAATGAAATTAATTAAAGTAGTTTCAACAATAGATAGTTAGAGGGTAACTACTGTAAATATCTAGTGGCTGGCTTCATTTTTTCAAAGTAAATGTTTTAAATGTCTTATTGTGACATTAAATGTTTACCATGTCCCAAATCAATCAAAAAATCACGTGTTTCCTAATGTTCATGAACTTAGACAATATTTTAAAATGTGTCTTTCATGGACCTGCAGAGCGCCATGGGCTGAAGGAGCCAAACAAAGTGGAAGAGCTGCAGAACAACATCATCAAGTGCTTGAAGGATGGTGGGATGTGTGCAGACAGAGCTTCAAACTATTGGTCCAATCATTTGCCAAGAGTTTTGGAAAAGCTTCCTGAACTTCGCACTTTGTGCATTCAAGGCCTGCAAAGGATATTCTATTTGAAGCTGGAGGATTTGGTGCCGCCGCCTGCTATGATAGATAAGTTATTTCTAGACACGTTGCCATTTTAGAGACAAAAGAGAACCTTTTTTTTATTTTTCAGAGATGGTACATTTCAAAATCACCTGGAAGTATTTAAAATTTATAAAATCATGTGAACAAAAGGCACAATACATTTGATAATCAGTTTATTTCAACAACTGTGGATCTTTATTTTCTTTACATTATCAGTGTGCTTAAATATTATAAACACCCTCCAGAATCTCTGAAACTGAAGGATGATGACGGTGTCTTTTTTATAACACGTTTTACCTCCCAGCGTCAAAATGATGCATTGTAAGTGAATTGAACTACACATTTGGCAGGTAAGGAGTCATATTTTACACCTTTCCTGCTTCGAGGCAGCTTGACAGGCGTTCCATTTTTAAAAACATATATTAGCATACATCAGCATTTGGTAAACCAATGGTCCATTGTGTTTTCAGAATACACTGTCATTGTTCATGTTTTAATAAACATTTAACTTTACTGATCCTGGACTTCTGCACATTTATTTACCTCAAATCTAAGATCAGTGTTTTCAAATTGTAATCATAATATTCCTTTCTTGACATAAAACCATGTTGCACGCCCTGTAGTCTAATTATTGTATCTCAAATTGAAACTTGGTACAGATAAATTTTGGAGGACTGCTGCATTTGGGTGTTAAACCTTTTACAATATTTGGCTATAAAATATTCACATGTACAGTTGTAGTTTCCATGTAAATTTGTGAAATTAATGAATAGAATTCTTTTTAAACAGTAGTGAAAGTAGAGATTTGTTAATCTTAATGATGTTGCAGCTGGTACGTGAGATCATGTGTATATTATATTTAAATATAATATTTAAACTTTTTACCTACTATAAGGAACTAATAAATTCTAATCAACATTTTGTATCTTGCATTAATCATAATTTGAATAGTAAGAAAAGTTCTGTCATGAATATAGGAAAATAGTAGAATATTTACCCCTGCAGTGGAAAAGTAATTAAATGACCTAATTTCACAATATTCCTCAGATATGAACTCACGGTGAAATGTGTGTGTGAGCTTTTACGGCCACTGGCTAGCTAACATTTCTGCAGCCTTTTGGTTAGTTCTGTCATTAAAGATGAAGGCCCTGCTCACCTGCACACGGCAAGTACTGACGTAAAAAATTTAATAATGTAACTCAGAAAATACAGATGGACAGTACAAACAGGAAAGACTATTGATGAATATTAAGATACAAATATTGGTCTCATTGGTAAAATTGTGTTCTCTGCATTTGACCCATTCCCTAATGATGCATGTGACCTATGACCTCAATGGCGGGTTGCCCCCTTAAGGAGCATGGAAGATCATGTAAAGTATCTTGTTCTGGTGAGATTGGACTGGGGACTTTAAGCTTGTCAGGCCAACGCTCTACCCATTGAGCTACCTGGCCATCATCCACTTACAGTAAATACCTAAAACAACTGACTAGCAGGCAGAACTAAACAAATTCTGTGTGGAAGGGATTGTACAAACTATTGGAGGAAGGGAAGGGGAGGAAAGACCAAAAAGTGAAAGTGCGTGAGAAAGGGGCACGGCCAAGTGTGGGGTAAAAGCTGAAAACAAATCAGAATTACAATCGATTTTGACATTATGACCTGTTGGTGCTCAGGCAAATTCTCAACAGCAGCTCATGTAAACAAATAATATGGTAAATCATAATCCGGTCTAAGGTACAATAAAAAGCAAAATTATTACAAATTGTCTCATCTGATTTATTACTCAGTCTTGTTTGCAACAATGTGACACGGTGTATCTTTTATCTGAATGTGAAAATTGATTTGATGGTTTTAAAAAAGGTCTTCTGTTAAAAAAAATAAGATAATGTTCCCAAGGAGGTTTTAATAGGCTGGCAGATCAATAATGAAGGGTGTTCAATTCTCCAGTGTGGCAGGTGGAGATAGAAAGGAATCGATGACAATATGGGAGAAACGTCCAATTTATGGTGATGACGATGGTGATAGACAGGTGGAGAAGGAGGAGATACAGTAGCAGCACATTATGGGTATAGATATGAAAATACACATAAGGACAGGAAACACTACAGGAAAATCTGAGTGGTCTGTAAACCCTTTTTGTTCTATTCAATTCAATTCAATTTTATTTATATAGTGCCAAATCACAACAAAGTTATTTCAAGGCACTTTACAAAGTAAGGTTTAAAACCTCACACAACTAAACCCAACAAATCCCACATACAGCAAGCATTTAATTTGACAGCAACAGTGGAGAGGAAAAACTCCCTCTCTAACGAGGAAGAAACCTCCAGCAGAACCAGACTGGATGTGGGCGGCCATCTGCCTCGACCGGTTGGGGTGAGAGGATAGAGAGATAGAAAAGCACAGCAACAGCAACAAGCAACAACAAGCAACAACAGAGCACAGGCAGGATGGTAGGACCAGGGACTGGATGCAGGCAGGATGGTTGGATCCGCAGCTGCACATCACAGACACCAAACTTTGAGTCCAATGATACCTGTAGGTGAGGACAGAGAGGGAGAAAGAGTGGGGGGGGGGGGGGGGGGGGGGGGGGGAAGCACAACTCCTGGACAGAAAGAGACAAGGTTAGTTAAACATGGGACAATGATGGGAGGTTATGGGACAGAGGAGGTAGAAGGAAACAGAGGAGCTCAGTGTATAAATTAAGTCCCCCAGCAGTCTATGTCTATTGCAGCTTAACTAAGAGATGGTTCCTGTGACTAACAATAATTGCCAGTGACCTGAACCATCTCTAACTATAAGCTTTATCAAAAAGGAAGGTTTTAAGCCTAATCTTAAAGGTGGAGAGTGTGTCAGCTTCTCGAACCTGAAGAGGGAGCTGGTTCCAGAGGAGAGGAGCTTGGTAGCTAAAAGCTCTGCCCCCTGTTCTACATTTAAACACTCTAGGAACCACAAGTAGCCCAGCGCTCTGAGAATGAAGTGTTCTGCTGGGAGCATAAGGAACTATAAGGTCTTTAAGGTTCTGGTCTTAACATTTTTATATTTCAGTTATGTAATGTTAATGGACATGCTGTAAGTAGTTCATGTTTCAAGAAGCCACAACCACAGAAACAAGACAATTTATATGTGCGGTTATTTAAAATAATCAATTTAAGCAGCTTTAACTGAGTGTAGTTTACTTTAAAGCTTATCTGTTATTTATATTTGAAGTTAATTCAAACTTTAAGAGGAAGCAGACAAGGAGAGAATGTGCAAACAGCATAAAGATGATCCCTTCTCCCTTAATCTCAGGAGATTAAATGTGAATTGCAAACATTACATTATAAATACAACAGAGGGAGCATTTAAATTCTTTATGATTGTTCCTCACTGTCAACCATCTGAACCTGCACCAGAAACAGGTTGTTTCTGGTGCTGCTGAAGCCTCAGGCTACTTGTGCCCATATAGCAGCAGTAGATATTTTATCTCAAGAGAGCGACTTGTGAGCTTTTTCTAAGGCTTGGGCCACAGACTTTGATCTCTGCATCCATCCAGCTTCAATACAGCTTAACCCTTATCACCGCCAGCCCAGAGATGGTGAGCAAATTTACAGGCAAGGACTCCCCTCTTACTTTCAACATATAAACCATTATAGATTATTGCAGATTACTGATCAGATACTTCAATAACTTTTGATTATCAATAAACTTTATGGGAGTCAGGCACCTCCGTATTGTTAAATCTCTTTACACAGCTAAACAGCTAAATCAATAGATTGTATTATTTATGTTTTAGAGGTGCCCTATGAGGGATGAGATTTGAATCACTTTGCTATTTAATACTTCACATTAGAAACAACACCCAAAATAAATGGACATTTTGATAAGCTTAGTTAATTTAGGTTTTTATACAATCTTTTTAATAGAAGGTCTACACATTGTTATATTGATCAGTCATTGTCATTATTTTAACCTTAAGGCAAAAAATGCACCATGACTGCAGTTAGAACAAAGAGTACATGTGTAGCACTACATTCTTTTTAACCTTTTCCACAAAGTGGAAAGGTTAAAAAGAGGTCAATCACTTCATGCGCTTGTTTAATAAATTGGTCAACACAAAGTAATTTTATTAGCTGGTAAAAAAAAGACAAATTTGTCATTACTGTTAATCTGGCCTGGCAACCTGCTTAGGGTGTACGCCACCTATCGCCCGTAGATGGTTAGGATAGAATCCAGCACCCCCCCCCCCGTGACCCCACATGGGCCTAAGCAGTAGAAAATGGGTGGAAGAATGATTCTACTGTAAAAATCTGCTACAGACAAAGCCTCTAAGGCAAAACCATAAGAATTTCCTCAGAATTCCCTCTCGTGTTCCCCTGCAGTGAATTTGATGTACTTTACCTCTAGATATCAGCTAATATTAACATATATTACTAAATTGACCAGTGAGGGTTGGTTATCAGAAAAGCAATCAGTTGAATCATATTAAGTTGGATTTCATAAAAATGAATAGACCACTTAGCAACTCTAAATCTTCCTGTCACAAATTCACATAATAATTAGAAGGGATTAGACTGATTTATTTATGATGGTGTGTCCTTTGGGGAATCTCTCTCTCTCTCAGCAAGAAATGAAATTAGCTTCTAACAGGACAAACGGACATCTAAACACTTGAATCAATGCTTTGGATTATTCCAGCCTAGAGAGGAAACGCATTAAGATACTCATACAAACATCATCAGGATCCAAGAGCACAAAGAAACCAAAACTTCTTACCTGATGTTTTATTAATCTAGTTGTGGATTTTGGGAAGGCAACAGAAACAGAAAGCAACATTTTCACAGGGACTGCTGTTATATGGAGAATGAAGGACTCCCGTCTGACAGACATCACACACTGGACTATGTTTAATATATGGTTTGTATTGTTCTGTGAAAGCTCATTACAGTTTGTATTATGCTGTGCTAAAACTCTTTGGCAGTGATGTGGATTTGTGTCTTTACCTTCAGAGCTTCTATAGGACAACTGTGTTCACCTTCTAGATGAATATTCATGTTGACTGTTACACCAGTGATTTCATTTACTATACACGTTTAGTGTTGACTTGATTGGCTAATTTAAACACACTGCTGCATAATGTTACATTATTAAATCCCAGACAAACATTCTGCTTATATGGAGGTCTGTCCTATTCACACATAAATACACTGAGAATGCATAATACAGTTATTGTTTACATTTTTAATTACCAGCCATTTGGCTGATGCACTCCATTCTCAGTAAACTTGTGCAGTATTGGAATACAATTTCAGATTTTTATTATGAACTGACTTTACACATGAAGGATCTACAGTACATCTACTCCAATATAATATCATTATTTGGCTATACTGTGAAGGGGTGTTCAATTTCATAAGTGTTCTGAATGTACAATGGCTCAGGCATAAAATTATTAGATGATAGTGGATCCATTCAATACCTACTTATATAAAGTATAAATTAAATAATAAAAATATATTATTAATAAAATACTGTGACATTTTCTGCTTCTGCTACAAAAAAGATAAATTTCCTTGGACATAAGCCTTAAGGACCTTGTCTTTTCCACACTCAACCTAGATAGATAGACTTTTTAGGAGGGTCATAAAAGTGTTGGATCCTTTTAGTTACTGGTGCAGCGCGACACATATAGTCTGATAATACTTTACTGTTAGTTTACTCTTATTTTTACCTTAGATTATGTTGCAGTTCACCTCTCCGGTCTGCAGAGGGAGCCCTTGTTTGTTCCTCTCTTGTCCTTGTATTGTCTGAGTGCACATCCGGTTATTTGTGGTCTTAGTTTGCCACTGTTATGTTTTTATGCTGTGCAGTGAATCTCAGCTCCCTTAGTATCTGCATTGCTTGTCAGTCACTGTGTTCTGCTGCGTGTGCCAGCGACCTTTAGTTCTACAGTACGTTTATTCTTCCCGCTCTGCAGTGTATTTGGTTAGTTCAGCTCCTCACATTCCATTGTCAGTAATTTTGTCTTTTTTGTCTTTTGTCGCTAATCTAAATATCTTATACCTCATGTCCCACACATTTGGGTTCTCTTTGGTTCCAGTTTGGTGAGTTAAGTCCAGGTGAAGTCAGGCCTAGAGTGTAATAGGACAAGTATCGCCAGTGAGGGGGGGTTCAAGCCAGTGGCTCAGTGGAGTCAAGCGCAGGGTCAAGTAGGTCAATTCGGTGACATCAAGTGGCCAAAATAATTCTCTGCAATTAGGTCTGGTCAGGTAGAACAGCAGGTTTGCAACAGATTTCCCTTAAACAAAGGTACTCCAGTTGATACTAAGCTTTATACTAAACCTTGATAACTTATATGCATTAACTAGTTTACTGTATTTTAAGTTCTGTAGTTTGGATTGTTTAGTACTCTTTAAAGTCCAGGTAACATAGGTTTGGAATTTTAATTTTTAACAGGCCTACCCAGTGGTCCAGTTGGTACAGCAGTTGTCTGTAAACCCGAGGGTCCATCAAAACTAGTTTAAATGTTTTAAAAGGTTTATTGTAATTTGATAATTAAATCTTGAATCTATTGCAAGAAAAGTTGCAAAACACTCAGGGAAAGCAAAAGATTGCAATAGTTTACAGTCAAGAAAAGCAATCTCTCCAATGACAGAAGGCTAAAATGCAACAGTTGATAAAGATCTCTATTATCTGGCTCTGTCACAAACCATCTCTTCTGTCCAAAAACATGCTTGGGAGAGCGTTTGAAGAATCACGGGCTGTTGAGGGGATGAGGCTTAGAGTGTGAATGACTGTGGGTTTGTTTGAGGATTATGAGGGTGTTTACGTTCAGAGCCAAAGACCTGGTGCGAGGAGCTCAGGCCTCTGAGGCCTCCTGGATCAGCTCTGCATTCCTCAGCTCCAAAGAACGGTGAACAGATTTACAGTTTGGCATGACAACACAGAGCTGAATTTGAGAGAATAAACAATAATGTTTCAGTTGATACCAAAATATTACTTATTGCACTCAGAGTCTATTAGATATTTATTGCAGAACGTTCTACATTACTGCATACAGAAAAAAAATCAAAGTTATGATGGCGCCATCTAGTGACTGTAAACTATGAAGCTATTTAGTGCCATGTTAAAAAGCTCAACATGAAAATGTTTCAGCTGGATCCCCATCAATGTCCACCAAGTTCCTTCATTATTTTCATTTCCTTTTATTTTAAATAGTTTTCATCCCTCATCTCACTCTGGTCAAACAGTTAAAAAAAATATGGCCAAATAGAACAGAGAAGAAACCAACCATTCTTACTATGCACAAATTACACAATTCATTAAATAGCATTTCATTAGAAACGAGTATAATAATCTTTTACAGATTAAATACAATATTATTTAATTTAATTCTTATTGATACACTATCAAATTCTGTACTTCTGTTTAATATAGGTTCAATGCCCTAGTTTGACCAAACAGTTTCCTCTTCACTTCAAAAAAGTGACATGATTATTCATGATTAGAAAGACTGAGAATGGATTTAAGTATATTGTATAAGTATATTTATATTGGCAGTATATTGTCATTTTATTGTTGCAAATTGTTTATAAATTATGCATTGAATTTTTGGGAAATATATGACAACTGGGCCAATTAAAGGTGTTGCTGTCACAGTCTCTGGATCTGCTCCTTGTTTTATTTTGGTTCCAGTTTCCATTTCCGGTTTTATTTTGTAGCACTCCCGGTTTCTGTTTCGTGTGTCATCGTTGTTCCCCCAGTTCATTGTTCCTGTCCGGCCGTGTTTCATGTATCCTGGTGTTGATGATCGACCTTGTTTGCCTGCCTGACCACGCTTCTCCGCCTGACGACTCGGTACTGTTATTTCTGGCTTTCGTGTACGAACCTTGCCTGTCCCTGACGCTGTCTCTGCCTACCGGAATAAACCACCCTTTGATCACCGTCAACCTGTGTTCTGCTGTGCATTTGGGTCCTCATCCGAGCGTTCCCTGACAGTTGCTAGAACGTTACTCAATGTATTTTTAAAAGCACGAGTGGCAGTATATTTTAACTCTAAAGCATCCATCTATCCTTCAATAAAAAACTAAATATAAAACCTTTTAGGCCCTATTCACTGGGAAGGAAGTGTGTTTTACAGAATAAGTATTGTGTTTTACAGGATAAACAAATGCACAAATATAGACATGCCTAAAATTAAATTAAAGGGCTACAACACTATATAAGTCTTCATGTACATCAAACACAGACAAAGATATGATACAATAAGCCGTTAGCATGTAGTTAGCATTATAGCCAGCCCTGGACTAGTTTGCGACCCACTTATGGATTTACCACTGTGATACTTTATGCATACACGCATAAACAAGGGCTTAAATGAAAGCTCAAATCTAAAGGAATCTAAGGTTATGCACCAAAGCATGCTGGCTATCAAATGTGATGAGTTATGGAGCCAAAGAATGAAAAATGTTAAGCTAATCGCTAGCTAAATAAACAATGTACACGTTCAAATATCATCACACAAAGCCCATATTACGGATCCCGTAAAACGGATCCCATTCCCTGTTATTTCTACCTTCTGGGTTACCCAGAAGGTAGGGTTACCTGTTGTTAAGTCGATGTTCAACGATTGTGCTATGATTTAGTAGTAGTAGACGTAGTGGTAGAAGTACAGTAGAAGTTTCATTAGCCTCTGCTTTACTTGGATATATGTTCTGAAAGTGCATTTCTCTTCAGACATTACTGAAATATTCTACTTTTCTATTATTCATAAACATTGCATCAGTAACACCTACACTAATTTTATACCTCATATCACATCTCACAAGTGTCCCCTACATTAGGACACTATTTGCAGGTCAAACAGGCAGTGGTCAGATACTTAGCGGTTACTAGGGGTGGGCGGATCGATCCTAATATCGATAGTATCAATACCAACACTAGTATTGACATTGATCGATCCTGTAAGCCGGCGAGAAGCAGACACACACCAATGCCCCTCCCTCTTGCTTTGAGATCCCACGCGACTCACCGACTCGGGTCAGCAAACAAACAAGCATGAGGAGGACAAGACAAAAATAAAACAATGGCAACCTGTACAATCTGTACAAAGAGTGCAGGCAAGGCTGTGGTCAAAACAGAACTGGGTCAAGGCTCGGTCTAGACTATACAAGAAAAACACTGGAATGCTGGTCAATGTGAATGCTGGAACTTAAATACAGAGCAAATGACTAACAGGAAACAGCTGATGAATACTGAAACCGAAGTAAAGGTGGAGGCAAAACTGGTGGACTGACTGATACTGGAACTAGACAAAATAAGACAGGAAGTGGTTAATAACACGGTGAGGATTCTTGATTCCTGACAGAACCCCCTCATCCAGGGTGGCTTCCAGACAGCCCAGGATGGTCAGGATGGGCTTGATGGTATCCAGCAACGAGACCGGGATTGCAGAGATCCCTAGCCGGGATCCAGGACCGTTCCTCCAGACCGTACCCTTCCCAGTCCACAAGGTACTGCAGACCACGGCCCTGACGGCGGCTGGCCAACAACTCTTTGACCGTGTACACCGGGCCCCCGTCAACAATGCCTGCAGGTGGTGTAGGTGGGGTCGGTAGAACCAACAGAGGTCCGTGGACGCACTGGAATGGAGACAACCTAGTCGTGGAGCAGGGCAGAGTGTTGTGTGCAACACCCCACGAGGAGGGGTTTGTAGAGCAGAGGAGACGCAGTCTGGTCTCCAACTGCTGGTGGGTGCGTTTGGTTAGTCCATTGGACTGTGGGTGATAACCTGAGGAAAGACTGACCTGGGCACCCAACAGGGAACAGAACTCCTGCCAGAACCTTGACACAAACTTGGTACCCCAGTCTGACACCACGTCACAGGGGAAGCCGTGAAGGCAGAAGACGTACTCCAGCACAACTCAAGCAGTCTGCTTGGCGAAGGGGATTTTGGAAAGAGAAATAAAGTTAGTTAGCCGAGGAAAATCGATCAATAACTATCATGACTACAGTGTTGCCCTGGGAAGGAGGTAAAGCAGTGACAAAGTCCAGGGCGGTGTGTGACTATGTTCTATGGGGAACGGGGAGAGGTTGCAGGAACCCGGGTGGTTGTTGGTGGCCACATACTCCTTGACATCCCTGAGGACCGATGGCCACCAGAATCGACCAATAACAAAAGCTGTCCGGTGGATGCCTGGGTGACCACTGAAAGAGGATGTACAGTATGGGCCCATTGGATTACCTCTTCTTGGACCTCAGGGGGTACAAACAACCGGTTAGGGGGACAGGCTGGCTGGGAAAGTTGATCCAGGCCCGCTTCATTGACTCTATTCTCGATGGCCTACGTAACTGCTCCAACTAGATATGAGGTGGGCAGGATGGGTTCAGGGGTCTCGACATCCTCCTCGGCGTTGGGGAGGCGTGACAAAGCGTCCGGTTTTGTATTCTTGGAGACAGAGTGACGGGAGACATAAAAGTTAAACCTGCTGAAGAAGAGGGACCAACGTGCTTGACCAGAGTTCAACCTCTTGGTGGACTTGAGATACTTCAGGTTCTTATGGTCTGTGAACACAAGGAATGGCTGCTCTGCTCCCTGCAGCCAATGGCACCACTTTACAAGGGTGAGGGCCAGGAGCTTCCGATTCTTAATGTTGTAGTTTCGCTCTGCTGGGGACAATTTCCAGGACATAAAAGAACAGGGATGCAACTTAGCACTCTCAGTGTCTCGTTGGGAAAACACTGCACCTACAGTATCCCACAGTTGGATGCATCGACCTCCACCACAAACTGGCAAGCTGGATCTGGCATGTGAAGGACCGGTGTCATTGTGAAGCAGTGCTTGAGCTGAGAGAAGGAATTGTCAGCTTATGCCGACCACTGGAACTGCACCTTGGATGAGGTAAGGGGATGAAGGGGGAAAGCAATGCTGCTGAAATGCCGGTAGAAATTGGCAAAGCCCAAGAATCGCTGGACATCCCATCATGACTGAGGAACTGGCCACTCCTTCACGGCCTGAGTCCTAGTAGGCTCCATTTGGATTTGACCCTGTGATATGACAAATCCGGACATGGTAGGTACATGAAATTCACCCTTTTTTGCTTTAACATACAGTTTGAGTTCCAGTAACCTCTTCAGCACTTGTCTCACGTGTTGACGATGCTCCTCCTCAGAGCGTGAAAAGATCAAGATGTCGTCTAAATAAACAAATACAAAATCATTAATCGCGTAACCAAGGACATCATTCACGAAGGACTGGAACACTGCAGGAACATTGGTGAGGCCAAAGGGCATGACAAAGATATTCATAGCGTGAATGCGAATATAGATCGGATGATATGCAATGCGGAGATCTAGCTTAGTGTAAATGCGGGCGTCTGTGAGTAGCTTGAATGCTGAAGACAACAAGGGAAAATGGTAAGATTCATGTACTGTTATCTTGTTTAAGCCCCTATAATCAATACAAGGCGAAGGAGAGCTATCCTTCCTGTCAACAAAAAAGAATGGGGACGTGGATGGATGAATAATACAAGTAGACAGCGCGTTATCAATATACTCCTTCATGGTAAGCCTCTCCTTAGAAGCCAACTGGTAGAGCCTTCCGTTGGGAGGAGACATGCCAGGTCGCAGGTTAATGGCACAATCATGGAGCCGATGGGGAGGAGGAGATGTAGCCCTCTTCTTATTAAATACAGCACTTGGGAACCCCATCCACATCTGAGCACGGCTTTCTGGAGAGAACTAGAACCTGCTGAGATTGTGACAGTAGGCAGTGAGCGAGAAGGACCGTTAAACATGGAAGAGTGGCTCAACTCTAGCCTTCTCTTTAGCGGTGAGCCTGATCTTTTAGTGGGCACCTAACGGCGTCGTGGCCGCAATTGCATGGGTTCTTTGGCTTCCTGTTCACGAGTTGCCACATTTAACGTAATGGGAGACAAGAAATCAGCTTGAGTATTTACATCGTGGCGGCTCCTCCGGTCGTCTCAGAATGCAGTTTGCTCAGCGTCACCTGCGTGGTCTCGTGGTCCGACCCGCGTCTCCTCGTGCCCTTCTTCCCGACGCGCTTGGTCGCTGAAGCACAGCCGTCGGTCCAGGCTCTTGAAGAACAGGTAACAGGTAAATGCATCATTGGAAATAATAATAAATAGTGTAAATATATAGTGAATAAAGCTGTAAACAGATTCAAAGTAGAAGACTATAAAAGTAAAGGTACCTTTAGACTGTAACTATAGTACAGTGAGTACAATACCAGGCTACTAATGCTTATAAAGGCTGTTTAGTTTTATTTTCAGTTTTTAAACTTTAAAACCACCATCACTCCCTCTCCCATTTCTCTCCCTCCTCTCACCCTCCATATCTTTCTCCCTTTTGTCAATGCACACATCTATGATCTTCAAACATTCAAGTACCAGCTGTTTGTTCAAGAAATCGCCAGTAAACGCATATAAAAATTTGCAATAAAAAAAGATGCAAATAAAAAAATAGTGAGAGTAATACATTGCTGTAGTTTCTGTATACATACATACACTAATGAAAAAAATATATATTTTCAAAAATGCTAAAACAGCAATACAACAATGCTAAGATCAAACAGCAGGTAGAAAGTGTGTAACTAACTATGAAAAAAGCCTATTTCTACCCATTTATATGGTTTCATTGACCACACACATACCTTGACCAATTTATCTGTATTAGCATTGTAGTTGAATATTATTGTATTTATTTCATATTTATATTTATATGTAAATATTGAATTTTACAATATTTCTAGTATTTTTCCAGTCTAGCTTTTATTTTGAAAAGGCCAGTTTGACAACGGAAGGTATTTTAAAAGAACACAGCTGCAACTGTTAATGGCTCCACCTCTTTTCCTCCACCCCTAGTATGCAACTATAAGAGTGCATGTGTCTCACAAACAGGACTTCACTCACAGAGATCTCATTATAGGTTCACTGTGAGAAACTGCAGTTTGAGTTTTATACTACAACAAAACACAATAAGAACAGCAAAATGGTGAGTCATCAGTTCTTTTTTTTAGCACTAACAAGTGAGATTGGCATTGACAAAAGCAAAATCTGAATTATTTTACGTGAAAAAAAAATGGTAAAAATGTGTTAGAACAGTATTACCCTTGTGATGAGTGTATGCGTACTCCCTTTACAAGTTGTGTTACAAGCCCAAGCCTTTCTTTATTATTTCTGCTTTACAGCCCGCAGAAAGCTTTTGTAAAAATTCTGGAGTCCATAAAACCCCAGTCTTTATATGTTTAAAGTAGTGAAAAGCATTAAGTAAATCAGTGGAAACATGCTGCCAGGCATGTAGCTCCAGCTCCAGTAAAGGTTAATAGTTTCCATATGGGGACTGAGAGACCGTCTGGCTTCCTCGCCTAGCTTGTTGGGAGGGCTGATGTGGTCACCACTGCCTGTTTGTACTTTACATTTCTATTCCTATTGTTCGACAGTGAGCTGATAATTCCTGTTAAACCTCAAGCTACTACTTACAGTACTACTACTTTAGGTCCTTTCAACACACTAGGCACCTTTTAAACACAGAAATGTCAACTATGTAGCAAACACACATATATCAGATTTCAAACACGAGGTCAGGCACATGACAGTAAACCCTCCCAGCAGCCTCGGATCAATGTTTTTACAAGCTAAAGACCATTAGAAAGCTAAAAAGACTGAAGTCCACGCTGGCTAATTCCTTTGACTTTGTTCCATCATAATATAGGGGCTGTAACTGCAAGTCATGTCGCAACTCAGATAACATTTGACATTTCCTGTTGACTCACTCTGTTTTCAACATGGCAGAATTCTATCAGAGAGCACACACTTGAACAAGCAACACTCCAGCTTACACTCATTTAGGAAATTGAGAAATTGCAGATTATCTTCTCAATTATTCCACTTTTGGTTTTGTTCCACAGACAATCATGCAGTTCCACTCCCTTTTGCCTGGAAAATGTCACAGTGGCGAGCAGTGTGACTAGTAAACGTGAACCCTGGGGTGGTGTGTTGCAAAACTAGCAGGCGAACAAGTCGCCACTCCTACTTTTTTTTTTCTCGCACATATGTTGAAACTCACAAAAGCAGGAAAGTAAAAGTAAAGCTGAGCTAGTTAACAATTGCACTGAAAGTTGCAGTGAAAAGTCAGTTACTCTTTGAGATGTGGGTTAGTGGGTTAAAGCTGCAGGGGCGTGTGCGTCTGTGTGGGTCCTATGAATGACACTTACCCTAAAATAGTTGCCTGCTGAGATGGCAGCTACAGCCATACTTGGCTTCTCCCATGTGACCGTTACCACTCCCCTGGACTTAGTACAAGCTTTCTGAGTAAAGAGAAGATCAGAATTCTAAACAATCAAAACAAGTTATTAGTGTGTAACACTTTTGCATAAAGAACAGTACTAATTTGAGGGTTAGGGTTAGTTAAGTTAGTTTGTCACCTCGTAAACGAGCCACTTGTTAAACATGAAAGTGAATTTTGTGAAAAATTTATGTAAAAAAAAAATTGGAGTTTTTGCTCCACAAGTGGCACACATTATATTTGACAGCAATACTTGTCAAGTGTCTCATATTACTAGAGACAGCTGGTCTGTTGGTGACAGACTAATTCCTGTAAAAATGTAAACACCTAATAATGGGAGATGCTACATGCATTAAAACAAAGAAATAAGTAGAAGAATTTTACGAATGATTATAGTTATGTATGACTTTTGAGAACTGTTTTTATGTCAGTGATCCAATATGAGAAGTTTGGGCTTGCCTTCCATTCCACTCATTATCTTACGTATTTGAATCCTCTGTCACTTTTTTCTCCTCCTAAATACAGTTTCACCAAACGCAGTAGACAGCAGTGCTTTCTCACGTCTCTAGGCCAAGAATCTCTTTTCAAATGATGAGACCAAACTTGTTGTAGTCGATAGCAATCATGCACCTCGCACATACTTTAGAAGGAGCGACTTTACAAATACTTGTACAGGGTGTGGGAGCACTTTGGTCCCTCCAGGCATTCTGACAATGCTGCGTTAATCACATCTGCTTGCTCACTTACATAAGTGATTTCTTGAGTGATATGTGATTTGTCACATCCTACTTGCAAGATATAAATGTACTGTAACACTTATCCGCAAAGGGTTGCAGATGCAGTTTGAAAAGTCAAACTGTGCCACCAAAAAATAATATACAGTAAGCAGATGCGGCCAGTTGGCTTTATTCAGGTTTACTGGCTCTGTTACGAAAACTGTCTCAGCAGATCAAGACAAGTTTATAAAGCAGAAATGTTGACATTACAGTAAATCATGCAGTTAAATCACATGTCTTTGATTTGCATGATGAATTTAGTCCTAGGTTATATAATTCGAATCATTAATGATATTGGACTTTCTCTCTTCTTCCACAGCGTGAGTGCATCTCTATCCACGTTGGCCAGGCTGGGGTCCAAATGGGCAACACTTGCTGGGAACTGTACTGCCTGGAGCATGGAATCCAGCCCAACGGCCACATGCCCAGCAGCAAGCCCAGTGGAGGCTATGATGACTCCTTTACCACCTTTTTCAGTGAGACGGGAACTGGGAAGTATGTTCCCAGGGCCATATTTGTTGACTTGGAGCCAACTGTTATTGGTGAGGAATTTGTCTTATAATTATCTAAATTTAATTAAACCTCCAATGCTTCCAGGTATCTTCCTAACAATTTGATCAGCTGTTGGGTTATGTTATTGTTAGTGTTGATCATATCATTATTTTTTTAGACGAGGTTCGTACAGGGACCTATCGTCAACTTTTCCACCCTGAGCAGCTGATTTCAGGTAAGGAGGATGCTGCCAATAACTATGCCCGCGGCCACTACACCGTTGGAAAGGAGCACATTGATTCTGTACTCGACAGGATACGCAAGCTGGTAGGCTGTGCTTACTTTGCAGGAACTCAGATTGATTTGTCACTGATTAGAGGCTGATCTTTGAGGAAGGTTAATACAAAATACCCAAATGCTTCTGTCTCCTCAGTCTGATCAGTGCACAGGGCTCCAAGGTTTCCTCGTGTTTCACTCATTCGGAGGGGGAACAGGCTCTGGTTTCACCTCTCTGCTGATGGAACGCCTCTCAGTGGACTTTGGCAAGAAGTCCAAGCTTGAATTTGCCATCTACCCTGCTCCTCAGGTCTCTACAGCTGTGGTAGAGCCCTACAACTCCATCCTAACCACCCACACCACCTTGGAGCACTCTGACTGTGCCTTCATGGTGGATAATGAGGCCATCTATGACATCTGTCGCAGGAATTTGGACATTGAGCGCCCATCCTACACCAATCTCAACCGCCTTATTAGCCAGATCGTCTCCTCCATCACTGCCTCCTTGCGCTTTGATGGTGCCTTGAATGTGGACTTGACAGAATTCCAGACCAACTTGGTGCCCTATCCACGTATCCACTTCCCTCTGGCCACCTACGCCCCTGTTATCTCAGCAGAGAAGGCCTATCACGAGCAGCTCACTGTGGCTGAAATTACCAATTCCTGCTTTGAACCAGCCAACCAGATGGTTAAATGTGATCCTCGGCACGGCAAGTACATGGCCTGCTGCCTGCTGTATCGTGGCGATGTGGTACCCAAAGATGTCAACGTGGCAATCAGCAACATCAAAACTAAGCGTAGCATCCAGTTTGTGGACTGGTGTCCCACAGGCTTCAAGGTGGGCATCAACTACCAGCCTCCCACTGTGGTCCCTGGTGGAGACCTGGCCAAGGTGCAGAGGGCTGTGTGCATGCTGAGTAACACCACTGCCATTGCTGAAGCCTGGGCCCGACTTGACCACAAGTTTGACCTGATGTATGCCAAGAGGGCCTTTGTCCACTGGTATGTGGGTGAGGGTATGGAGGAGGGAGAGTTCTCAGAGGCCAGAGAGGACATGGCAGCTCTGGAGAAGGATTATGAAGAGGTTGGCCTCGACTCATATGATGATAATGACGAAGGGGAGGAGTATTAAAAACAGCTCTTAAAATGTTTTTTATGTCTGTTTTCTCCAGAGTTTGTGTTCATAAAACACTAAACCACTCTCTCATTGCTATAAGTTACTGCTGAGCAGCAGTTTGTTGAAATAAATACTATTATGTTTGATTTTACTGAAAGATGACTCTCCAGAGAAAAAAATAATAATTCTTTACCTTATTTTCTAAATAAAGCTGTTTACACCTTCTATACTTTTATTGTTTCGAAGCTTCCTTGGGCTAAACCTGATAGAGAGCGACAACGTTTTCTATTGTAGCTTTTCCTGATTGCTTAAACACTTTTCTTGAAATTACTTTTTGCATTCTCATAACAGTACACACAGGGTTATAATATCTCACCAAATTCTCCAAACATCCTATTTTCAGGTCAAAATTAATCGTTGCTCCATTTCATTTCACCTTTGGAACAAAACCATTCACGTTGGCTCCAAAACCAAACTTTGTGATAAACACAACAAACAACAAAAACACTTTAAAACATCTGAATTAAAGCTGGAACCAATCAGCTCTTGGGAAAAACATTCAGTGTCATAAACCAAATCAAAAACACCTATATTTTATATCACCTATAGCTAATTAATAGCTAATTGCAGATCAATAAAAACACATTGATAGAGAGAGAGTTACACAGTTTACAGTTTTGCGTGGTGGTTGTTTCTCCATGTGATGGCAGTGTGGTGTCACTCTAAAGACCAGTAGGATCAACATACAAGGAACGAAGTGGGATTAGGATAGACATCATAATAAGGTAGACATCAAAAATAATACTCAGATTTACATGCACTTGCAAAATTATTGCATATAAGCTTGAAACATACAGTTGTAATGGAAAAAATGTTTCTTCCTTATTCTTTCTTATTGATTGATTTATGACTTATGTTCTGCAATTAATATCTCATGTTTTGTCTTACCTCTGTTTTATTTTTTTGACATTTCACCTAGATTGTTCAATAGTTGTCTCTGCCTGATAGATTCTGGACTCTAGCTTCCAAACCCAAGGCCGGGGAGTTGTGTCTCTGTCTGTTGAGATTTAGCGCTTCTTCCTCTCAGACGCCAGTGATGCAGGTGTGAGAATGTAAACTTCTCCACACACACGGCAACAGGGATGAGATAGTGCATGTAATCTGATTGGGCTACACAGACGTTCCACCGTAGTCGGACAGAGAGGTTAAAAGGCAAAAGCAACTTGAGGATCGTGGGCTCTCTGCATCACACCTTCGTGGTGTGTGCAGTGATCTTCCCAACTGTTTTTTGGTTTGTTGATGTGCACGATCAACATCCATGTTTTTGATTTACTTTCCACATTATTTTTATTTTCCTTTATTTTTATAATAAACCACACAAAAGACAACTCTCTCATCTGCCTCTTTATGGGAAATTTCCACAACAGTATTTGGGTGTTTTTTGATCAATTGTGTTTTCCATTTTAGTGTCAAGAAAATATATTTCATTTATATTATCAGTGCTTAAGGAATTACATTTAAATAAAAGTATTTCCCTGTTATCTGAAACAAAAGTATCTTTAAATTAGAGTGATGCTGCAAGAAAGCTAAATGACTCTTGTTTAAAATAAATGGAGGATTTATTTTCAAAAGGATGGAGAAATGGAGAAAGACTTTCTCTTTGTCATAAATGTTCAGTTGAGAACCATGGGAGACAGGCAGATTTCCCAGCTCAGGTCTTAACTCGTAGTTTCTGAAGTTGTCAGTGGATTTTTTTATCCTTCTTCAGTGTGTGAGGCCTTCATTTAGGCTCCTTAATTGCTTCTACTGTAAGTAATTAACGCTTAGCAGAGTTTAGGCGGTATAGACAGGGGATTTATAAAAGGTCATCAAGGACACAATAAAACTTCTTTTCTTCTACATTTCTTTGCTATTTTTCTCAGGATGTGTATGGTTACAAAAATAACATGTTTGCTGTATTTTTAGTGGGAGGGTTACATCTGTGGATGGAATAAATGGAATGGAAAGAATAGAAGAGGAATGAACACAGAATGCATAGCAGGAAGTAGTCAGCCAGATAATGATAACCTGAAAAAGTCTTTTTGTGCTTAAACTCAACCTGGATTACTGTACCTTTCTCCCCTTTTGTATTTCACTTTAATCCCCTTCAACTCCTGGGATCTCCTACTCCTCCTGGTCATTATTCTGTCCTGGCTGACTGTACCTCAGCCTAACTAACAGACAGGAGGCAGCATGTGGGGCTGAGACAGTCAGCTTCAAACTTCTTGCTTTCTCCTTTCCTCCATCATATGACAGAACTGTCATTGAGTTTATTGCATTGAGATTCCCTGTTAGAAACCGCTTGGTTGCTACAACTTCCTGGAGCTAAACACCTTGGGTTTCCCTCTTATGCTTCCACCACCATCAGAGGCTGTGGAATAAGTTAAAGTATAGTATGTCAAGAAAATCACAAAGTCCAAACCATGCCATCGATTTCACTCCACTAAACGCTAACAAGGTCATCTGACCCACTCTATCACAGAGTTTGTGCTGCTTCCCAAATAACTCACACCCTCTTCTTATGTGGATAATTTGACAGACCTACGCATAGTATAATTGCATTTGAAGTTTCAAACATTTATTCACAGCTTCTGTGAAGAAAACTATTTTTTGGGGACCATTTCTGTGTATTATTTTGTGAACCTTCTATAATTTTTATTCATATATTTTAGTATTTTTTGATTATTGTGAAGCCGTAGTGTGGTGGATGGTAGAATTTCATAACAATGAGAAGATTTTGCAACAGAAATGTATTTCATAATTATAAGCTTAATTTGGAAAATGTTTGTGATTATTTCATAATTTCATGGTTAGTTTACATATTTGTCTCTCATCTATTTATATATGTATTTATTTAATTTCAATGTCCTATGGGGTAATCATAGGATTCGTGGTTTGATTTCTGGCTCTCCTGGGTCATGACAAAATGCTTTGCCATCAGTGTGTGCTTGTGCGAGTGAATGGGTAAATGTGATGCAGTATAGTTATTCTGTTACAATATTTTGATATTACATCAAACATTTTTTAAATTTTGATTACATTTATCAAGATAAGATATGGGCGCTGTGGGAATTGTGTGTGTTCAGGGTCGGTAAATGTGTGCATAGGTGTTTAATATGTAGGTGCAGCTGGGGTTTGAGTGAGTTCTGTGAAGTTACTGTGTTGTGTAGGTTATGCAGCACGATGGTGGAGAATAGTGTTAATGCGATGTGTGAGGTTCCAAAATAAAAGTGGGCATCTGAGCGCATACTCATACGGCAACAATGAGACCATTTGCTCTCTCTGTCTTTTCACTGTGGCTACAAGGTATCCAGGTTGTTGGATGTATGGGACACAGATACTCTCACCAATATGGCTCAGTGACGGGGCAGTTACTCACAGCTCGACACACAATAGGATGACCCGTTCGGGTCCTCTACCAGAGGCCAGGAAGCTTGAGGGTTCTGGATGTTTTTACAAGGATCTGTTGTAGCCACTCCTCCAGTTTGGGGGGTCACTGTGCTCCGATCACCACAGGCACCACTGTGGCCTTCACCTTCCAAGCCTTCTCCAGTTCTTCTCTGAGCCCTTGGTATTTCTCCGTCCGTCAAACACACACACACACACACACACACACACACACACACACACACACACACACACACACACACACACACACACACACACACACACACACACACACACACACACACGCACACACACACACATACACACAAACCATCAACACACCAACTAGCTTCTATTTATTTTAATAAATAATAAACAAGTTCCTTGACTTTGACATAAATATCAGTACATACAATTTATACATCTTTTAACAGTAGTGTTGCCTAAAAACTATGATAATGTATTAAATCTGCAACCACGTGTAAAACACAGGCAGCTTCACATGATCATACACAACTTGACATAGCCTAATTGCCTGAAGCGAAACATTATACTACATACAAATAATCTTATTCTAAGACTTTTCTTTACAATGCAATCTAAACACATATTGTACGCAAATGAAAAAGAAAAATCAGTAATCTTAGTAATTATGTGGTCTGATAGCTCAGTTGATAGAGTGTCGGCCTCGGAAGAGAAAAAGGTCTGCAGTTCGATCCCCCGCCTCGGCATCAGATGTCCTTGAGCAAGACACTTCGCACTAGCTCCCTGAGCGCCGCTCATGTGGCAGCTCACTGCTCCCCCAAGGGGGATGGGTAAAAATGCAGAGAACGAATTGTGGGACTGATAAGGAAATTTTCTATTAAGTACCACTAGTATAAAGAAACAGAGAGTGGGCACTAATTGTTTATTAAATATTGCTTATTCTTTAATGCAGCAGATGTCTCCATTGGTGGGTTTCCGATTATATACAGTAAATTTTTACGAAATGCTGCATGTGTCAAGCTATTGATTAAACTTTTTTTATTTCAGTTTGCTTGTTATATCCTTTTGCATTTGTTTTTTTACATATACAGTGCAGAGCTCTGATACAGATACAGTCTTGAGAAAGAATTTTTATGTACTTATAAATTCACCAAAATATTGGAATTATAAAACCACAACAACTTTTTCCATGTAAATCAGTGATTAAGATGTGTCTAAATCTAGTTCCTCCAACAAGTGCTGGCTTGAAGCAGACTGGTATAACACGGTTAACCAGTGTTGATTATCAAGAAGGTCACACCTTTGTTTTTTGGACTATTTAGTTTCATACCCTTTTTAAATGTACTCTGGGATAGTAGTATCTGCTGTTGTCAGATTATTTACATAAGTTAGATATAATTTATAAGTTAGTTAATGATTATTAAATACTGAATCGCAGGGAAACTGATATAAATTATATAAATGACCTTTTTGAATTGAAAAACAAATTTTCCAGACATCCCAAAATCACTGAGCTCAACGAGGCACCATATTGATATTTAGCTGAATGTACAATAGAAATTCTGTTCTACTAGGGAAATGAGCAATATAAATAAATTGGACTGTCGGTTAAGAATAGGCAGCTTCTGTACATCAACCATTCTGCGACTGCTACAGTATAAAATACACACGTTCCCGGTCTGCCAGGGAAACAGACTGACACATGGCCATCCAATAATAATCCTCTCACTCATCATCCCGTTGTTGGTCGGGTAATGTTGAAGAGTCGAGCAGACATCCTCTAAAATATCCAACTAGGGAGTGAGTCAGCTGAATCCTGCTGCGTCTTGACAGGAAGTGTCCTTCGTCTGGATAAATCTGTGCCATGGTGATACAAGTTGGGTAAATAAACACACACGCATGCACACACACACACATCTTGCCTAAACTTAGTGGCTTAGGAAATATTAAATAAAATATTTTAAAATGTTTTCAATAAACATTGGTTTGTCAAATGCTTTTAAAATAAATGTCATGATTCAATGGTCTTCAGCTCTGGGGTCACACAGACACAGTCTGACCCTGCCAACTGGCTTCATAATTATCCATCACACAAGACTGGTTTTGATATTTTTATCTTGTCAGGAAATTACAAAAGAATAATTCTTCTACATATTGAAATATTGTATCACGGTTAAAAGAAAAAATAAAGATTAAACAGACAAGCACTTTAAACACGTACTGTAACAGCTTTTCAGCTAATTCACTAATTCATTCACTTTTCAAAGGACAATGGATGTCCTGATGATGTAAAAAAACATATGTGCAGTATAGTAAGAGGATCAGTGAATTTTAATCAAAAAGCTCAGTCTTTTTTCTAATCAATCCTCATTTTTTTATGTATGAAAGTATGCTTACCTGCATAGTATAGTTGGCTCCTATCTTTATTAAGTGTTTGATAAGCTCTGCTGTGTGTTGGAAATGGACATTTGCTGCAGAACAAAAGGACATGCAAAAAAGTGTCAACAGGGTATTAGCATTACTGCTGGATAAAAGCTCCTGCTGTGATCAGAGTCAAGTTGTACATCACAGAGCCCCGCGTCTACTTTACTTGTAAAATTCTGTCTTGTTTAATGTTTTGCATTGAAAGCTGCCAAGAGAACAAAGTGTGCAAACCGTCAGCAGTGCCATGAGCTAGAAAAAGGGTTCCGCCCTGCAGACCCTTCATGCCCGGCAGAACTTTGGAGGCCTGGGAATGAAGATAAAGACAAAGCCTGTCACTCTCCAAAACTGAAATACTTTACTTAGATTTACTAATGACTTCAGGCTTAACATATGAGTTCAGTTACAGTGTGGAATAACTTCAGTTAAAGCTAAATCTACAATTTAGAGTTACACTAGGGTCAGTACAATGAAAGTTTTTGACACACCAATAAGATGAGATAATATTCAGGTGGTTAAAATAATAACCAAAAGGATTGAAAAAAAATGGATAAAAACATTTGACAGTTTGACAAAAAGACAATTCAAGATCAATTAAACATCAAAACAGTGGATCTTTTTTGTCAAAAGGCTAAAACGGGTTCATTATTTACATGAATACATGTACTGTAATATAGTATCTTGTATTTTCTCTTCTGTTCTGTATGCAAAAAAAAAAGCTGTGGGTTTGAGCTGGACTACAGAATATGCTTCTGAAATGTAATGAAGGAGTTTAAGTACAATACTGTATAGTAAAGTACAGTCTTACATACTGTTTATACCTTTCATAGATATATATGTACAGTAATATACTGTAACATAACCACCAAGTAAAGCTAGGTAAAAATATACATCCCTCACACATTTAAGTACTGTCCACTGAATGTAAATGTTACATCTGCAAAGCAAAAACTACAACACTCTATTTTTTTTTCTCTTAAAAAATTTGATGTTAGACATATCTTTACTCGGTCAAAAGGGACCCAGTCTGGACCATCTCTCCCATACAGTATATGGGAGGGCTGGGGGGTATGGAATCCAGATCAGATTAGATTTACTGCCCAGGGGAGTGTAGCTCCTTTATTACAGAATATCTCATTCAGTTTTCCCAGCTGGGATTTAGATCATTTTCTGGCCACATTTCAGCAACTGGGCATTTTCTAACCCATTTCATTTCTCTGTGTCTGTGTCTCAGTCTGATCACACAATAATCAGCAGGACATTTTCATTTATTCCGTCCTCTGTGCTACATTTCCCTTCTTTAGATGTCATTTGAAGCAGACAACGCTCCTGCTGAGAGTCACAAAAATAGCATCTTCTGGCCCAGTTACCCGCAACCCACTTAGCATGAATACACACTGTAACCTTCATTTGAAGGACAACTGTGTATTTTTTTGTACCTCCCCTATTTGCATTACTATATTTTTCATGTGTTCTTTTATTTGAGTCCTACAGTACTGTAAGTTAATGTAAGTCTGCTTATAGAAACATTGCCGGGTGTAGTCTTGACAAAGAGAGCTGTTTTTTTTGTGTTGTGAATGTGAGCAGACCTTTTTTTGTATTTTGATGTGTGTGGCCTGGTTTAGAAATATGACTGACCTCTACACTGAATAAAGGGCCCTGGGCACTAACTAATACAGTCAATCCTCCCAAACTTTGGCCATTCTGAGTTGTTTTTAGTTAGTGCCTAAATTATTCCTGCTCATATTGTGTCTGACATTAGTAGATATATATTTGCATTGTCTCTGATATATTGTTTATCATTAGTTGCTTGCGTGTAGTTTTAATTTTGTGTCTTTTGTGCTGACTACGCCGGACTCAGTGGTCACCCTGGATAGGGTTTTACTGTAAACGTGTCTGGGCAGACAGGAGCGCAAAAGGGACCGGGAAGAACAAGGGAGGTTCTGTGGTGGTGTTTGTCAACAATAGATAGAGCAACCCAGCGCATGTCGCTGTTAGAGAACAGTTCTGCACCAGAGACACACTCCTCACTGTCGGCATCAGGCCCTACTTATCGCGAGGGAGTTATTATACGTCGTTGTGCGCATACAGCTCTAAACCCCTCCCCCCACTTGGCCGCTCTGATCATAACCTGGTACATCTGCTCCAGGGTGAGAAGAGAACCAGTACAGGAGAAGTATAGACTGATGAGGCCTGTGAGAGATTCAAAGACTGTTTCCAGACCTCAGACTGGGTGAAACACTGTAGCCTTCATGGTGAGGACATCAACAGCCTGACCCACTGCATCACAGACTACATCAACTTCTGTGTGGAGAACATGGTACCCACCTGGAGGGTGAGGTGCTTCTCAAATAACAAGCCCTGTGTGACCCCTGAACTTAAAGCCCTACTAAACAGAAGAAGTGGGCTTTTATCTCAGGGGACAAAGAGGAGCAGCGGAGAGTTCAGCATGAAGTCAAGTAGAAGGTCAGGCAGGTCAAGAAGTGGTACAGGGAGAAGGTGGAGGAGAGGTTAGCGCAGAACATGTCCGACATGTGTGGAAGGGCCTAAGGACCATCTCTGGCCAGGTCCATGTAACCATCAACTGATCCTGACCCTTTGTTCTCTCCATGGACAATGAGCTGAATCTGTTCTTAACAGATTTGACTCCAGCCCCCCCCTCCACTTCACACATCTCCAGTCCAGCAGTGGCACCCACCCCCATGACTTCACACCTCTCCACACCAACCTCCTTCACAAGCAGCGCACCTCTGTCCCCCCAACGCACCTCTCCCTAACTTCAGACCAGGTGAGGAAACAACCGAGGCAGGTGTAAGACGAGGAGAGCTGCAGGTCCAGACGGCATCAGCCCCAGACTGCTCAGGGACTGTGCTGACCACCTTTGTGAGGCTGTGGAAGACCTTCTGTGGGTCCCTTATACGAGGCACGCTAAGGAACCAAACCACTGCAGACCAGTAGCCTTGACCGCCCACCTGATGAAGGCCATGGAGAGGCTCGTCCTCAGCCACCTTTGCACTGTGATGGGGCAGCAATGGACCCACTGCAGTTTGACTACAGGCCGAACACTGGGGTGGATGGCGCTGTCGTCTCTTATTAAACACACAAACAACACCAGAAAGACTAAGAAGATGGTGACTGACTTCGGGAGGAGAACAACACGTCACACACCGGTGAACATCCAGGGCTCAGACATTGAGACTGTGGACAATTTTAAGTACCTGGGTGTTCAGCTCAACCATAAACTAGACTGGACTAGCACTGATGCTCTGTACATGGGTACAAGGGCCAAAGTCCCCTCCACCTGCTGAGGAGACTGAGGTCCTCTGGAGTGTGCAGGCCTGCGTTAGGGACATTCTATGACTATGTGGTAGCCTCTGTCATCCACTAAGCAAACAGACAAGCAAAACAAACAGCACAAACAGAACAGGAAAGGACTGAAGAAGCTGGTGAGGCAGGACAGCTCTGTACTGGGATGTCCACTGGACTCTGAGGAGGAGGTGGGTGAGAGGAGGATGTTGGCCACGCTGACATCTATCATAGACAATTCTTCTCACCCACTGCCCCAGACTTTGGGAGCTCAGAGCAGCTCCTTCAGAGGCAGACTGATCCACCCACAGTGTAGAAAGCAGTGGTACCGCAGGTCCTTCATCCTTTCATCTTTCTATCTATGTACCTATGTATCTATCTAAGACTTTGTTTTATTTTCACCTTTGGAATATTTGTTGAAGGAATGCTGTGATGCAATAAATAATTAATAGAAGAATAATTACTTGCTTCTGTTAATGTAGTACCTTAAATGCATTTCCTCTTTTAAGTGACCTTTCACTTGAAAGTCATTTGTTTATATTAATGTACACTGTAGGTTGCTTAAGAAGATAAAATGCTTACATAAGAAACAAAATTTTAGCAACAGGTAAAAAATTGTTCAAAGCAGCTCACTTGGTATATGTTGTCATCAGTCGAAGGCGAGCCAAAGTACCTTTCTGAAAACGCAGAGGCTGGACAAGAGGAAGAACGGAAAACAGAGGTTATGTCTGTGAATTATGCAAAAAGCTTGGGGATAAAAAGAAAATTAAGGTATGCTGGATGTTTTTTCCCCCTCATGCATTCAACACAAATGCTGATTTTGGCAGCTTTCCCACCACAACATCTCCAGCATGAAGAAATTTATGGGCAACTCTGTGCTTTAACACTTTACTGTAGTTTGCTTTGGTCTAAATAAGAGTTGATGAGTTTGTAAACTTGGGGCAATTTCTCCTTGGTTCAGTTTTGTATCACACATAGAAAAATCCAAGCGAACCTCTGGGCGATCTCTGAAGACCAAACTCCATCTACCACTGACACACACACTCCTGTCTGTCTGTCTCTCATTCATCTGTCTCCAAAGTTAACATTGTTGCTCTTATAACTACACGACAACGCTCTCTTCTTGCCTATTGGTCAGAGGTGTGTGCTACGGGAACAAAACAGTAAATATAGGAAGAAGGTCCTGTGCTGTGGACTATGGCACAAGAGAGACAGTTTTATGATGGAGGTCAATCTAGACGAGTCGGTCCTCGACCTGCTGGTTTATCTTTAAAAACAACTGATGCACTGGAGGCGCATATCAAGGTAATATAGGGGGGTGCGCGCAATGATTTTATTGAACTTTTTTTTTTCTTTTTATTGACACTTAACTCATATGGTAGGCGGCCTTTGGTCCTGATTTGGTTTAGGTTTTCAGCAGGAGGACCGCACCAGAGTTCGCTCGATGATGCGGATCAAGAACACCGCATTTCAGAAATGAGAAAACTTTACGTCCAAAAATCCCATACACCTGAATTTCCAAAAGCGAAACCAAAGTATAATTAAAGTAACGTTATGCAGAGAATACATATGCAGGATAAGGATGTAGTGAATAAGGAAACGAAAGAAGCCAGCGGAGCAGCAGAAGTAATGTTCATTTCCACATCCCAGTAGTGTGTGTTAGGAGGTTGAGGATGATATTAATTTGACTTTTCACTTACCATACATGGTCCAGTCGATTATGGGAGCCTGAGCTGCAGCACATCTGATCAGCCTCTCTGTCGACTTCAGTATTGTCAGTGTAATGAACCCACCATAGTTCTGAAAGAAACATTAAGTGTAAACTGTTTTCAAGTTAAAAATAAAAGTATGTATGCTTCTTGTTGAGCATTTCATCCAGGCGTGATGCCTGTCTGGATATTTTTATTTTTATTTTATTTTTAACTTAAAAACAGATGTAATTGGAAAATTATGATGGTGGTTACGGTGGCAACGACATCAGAGAAGCAAGTACTTCTAAGTAATTCTTTGTGTAGAACTGTTTGAGAATTCTGCCACCAGAGCATAAGGCCATGGCTCTGGTGGACTAAATACATGACTACCCTTAGACAGATGCAAGTTTGAGCTGAGACAGTGGATAAGTTACAAGCCTATTGTTATCTCTCACTTTCCACCTGAGTTCAAATGGTAGAGCAGATGCTTCTAAACCAAGTTCTTGAGCTTTGGTGGTATTGCCTCTCGGATATATATTTCTCAGCTCGGCCACTAATTACTTAAACATTGTGATTGCATGCTGTCAGACAAACCTTTCCAAAGACTCCTACACGTGCACGATCAATAAACGGCAGCTTTGTGAGGTATCTGAAACACACACACACACAGAGCTGTGTCAAATCATAGAGAAGGCTTCAGGTCACAGTTTGAGGTTAACGCTGAAGACTTATTGATAATACCTTTTCACGTGCCTTCTAAAGTAACAGTAGTCAGAGTGAACTGCTGACAATATTAGTGATGCTGACTAGACAAATTCACTCACAAAGCTTAAAATGACCCAACACTGGACTAAAGTCTGCAAAAATGTGGCACAGTACATACTCCAGAGCTGCAATCTGATCCTCTGCATCCACTGTGCCGAGCCTCTGATGGATTTGCTGTAAAACCCTGTGAAGTGACGGACAGCGGGAGGTGAGCTGGACTTGACAAATGTGTCCCATTTGAAAACAGATACTTAAACAGATGAATACAGCTGATACAAAACTTGAAATTGACATGAACATAAAGTACAGTTATGAGATCCTTGTAAGAGATCCACTCGCAACCCATAAAAATATGTACATACTGTACACCTTGTGTTACATTCTTAAAGCATCTCACAGGTCACAATTTGAATAATATTTTATACTTTTATAAAATATTATTCAAACTAAACTAAACTAAATCATTTTGGTAAGCAAACTTCACCTGATTGTTGGATTTTATTGTAGAGAATGAATAAATTCAAATACAAAAAACCCCAAAAAACATCAAAAACACTAGTAATTTATGAATATTATTGTAACTGCTGCAGTGATTATCCTGTAAGAGCCAAGAAAGTAAGCACTAAACATGTTGTGTTGTGAGTGTAAGCTGATGACCATCTACAGGTCCTTCTGATGCTGTGGGAGGAGAATATGTGGCACAGTACCTCTGCCCTCTGAATCCAGACCCTCTCCCGTCAAGTCGTGCCACAATGATTTGCTCCGATCCAACTAGTACCCAGTCCCAGTCCAACCTAAACTCTTCCGTCACCTCCTGATCACCTGGAGAACTGCCACTGTCAGGACACGACACACACAAACACAGTCCTGTTACAGTATACATTATTGCTATTTACATCGCTTCCAATGAACTGAATTCACTGCATATTTATACTTCCTTCCCACATTTTTTACATTTGCTTCTATCCTACCCGGTTGTGCATGATATCTCACACTTATCTATGGTTGTTTGTGGCAGCTCGTAGCAATTAAAGATACAGATACACACAAGTTTATGTTTTGGTCACAAACATTATCTTTATAGTTTGGTTAAAAAATGCATTTTTTTTTACAAGCTCACATCATGTGTTCGAGGCTGTCTACAAATAGGTACAGGCCTGGAGTCAGAGAGGTAAAGGAATTTGATTTTAGGCATGTGTACTGTATATTCATGCATTTTGTTTATCCTGTAAACCCCCCCTAATTAGCCACACGCACATCCAAATCTTTTCAAAATAAAAACACCAATATAATTTATTAGCTTTAATTGCAATACTTCAGGTTTTGGCTGAATATTTAATGATATAACTTTACAATTGATCAATTAACTACAACTACTACCTCCCAATCCTGTCAGAATTAGTGATTTTTGTGATTGTCAATGATGTCCCAACCCATACTAAAACTATAAAAAGCAGTACCAAAAATGTAAATGAAAAAAATTTAATCTAATCAACGTGAGACAGGCTTACATAATAAGGAGAAGGCCATAGAGGTAGGACTCAGAGAAGTCTGGAGGATAGATAAGCTTCAGAGGCAGCTCTGTTAGGGAATAGAAAAACGTTAGCGAAGGGAAAGGAGAAGGGTGAATAAAGACAATCAGCCAAGCAGAGGAAAAAAGGCAGATTAAAAAAAACAGAAAGACAGACACACTCAAACACACACAAAGACAGGAAATCCTTCTGAGAAGATCACAGAGCAATATAGCTGTTAAGTGCAAATAATAATACCAAAATTGTCATTAGCGATCATCCGGATATCAGTCTGAATCATCCTTTTAGTCTCCAGTGCAGAGCGTAGAGGGAGGTTGTTCTCCAAAACAAAATATGCTGTAAAAAAGATATGATGCTTAGAAGAAAGCAATAGATTCGAGACATAAACATAACCAAAATGTACACAAATGGAGCAGCTTGCTCAATGACGTATGATTTCAGCACATTCTCAATAAACCCTTTGCATGAAGCATATTCCCTCACTCTAACATACTTAAAGGTCCCTGATCATACAGCTTTGCACTCTAAAGAATATTGGACTTAAATGTCCTGAATAAGGTGTCTGAGTTTTCATTCCATAGAACCATGTAGATTGTCCACACAGCCACTGTCAATGTGTGGTTTTCAGTCACTCTCCGTGAACAAGCTGTTTTTAGGGGCGTGTTGCAAGCGGAGCTGCTCGTCACACCTCACACCTCTTTTTTTTTTTGACCTATCACGGGATTAGGATACGATAGGTGGAGATAGTGCAACATTAAGCATGTAAGCCACCGTAATTCTCCACAGAAGAAGATGACAACACAACAAACCTCAATAGAGCAATAATAGCCTCAGTTCTTTCGGTAGTGGAGTCCAGACACACAGACACATTTGTTTGATCCAGAACCTGATCCTGTAGTATGTATGTATGTGTGTGTGTGTGTGTGTGTGTGTGTGTGTGTGTGTGTGTGTGTGTGTGTGTGTGTGCAGTGACCCCCAAACTAACTGGAGGAGTGGCTACAACAGATCCCTGGAAAAACATCCGACATCTCAGTCCAGAAGTGCAGTCCTAGGAACAGCAAGGATACTGCGCAGTATAAAATCCAGCACCCTGAGACTGTACGCTAGCCGCAAGGAAGGAGGCCGAGGACTAGTAAGCGTGAGAGCCACTATCTGGGATGAAACATCCAAGATCCATAAGTACATCAAGGATAAGGCCCCGACAGATGACGTGCTGAGTGAATGTCTCAGGCAGTGCAGAACAGAGGATGAGATGCTGGAAGAGGGAAAATCATGGGAGGACAAGCCCTTACACGGGATGTACCACCGGAACATAACTGAAGTGGCTGATCTCAACAAATCCTACCAATGGCTTGAAAGGGCCGGGCTGAAGGACAGCACAGAGGCACTCATCCTGGCTGCACAGGAGCAGGCCCTGAGCACCAGAGCCATAGAGGCCCAGATCTACCACACCAGACAAGACCCAAGGTGTAGACTGTGCAAAGAGGCCCCATAGACGGTCCAGCACATAACTGCAGGGTGTAAGATGCTGGCAGGCAAAGCATACATGGAACGCCATAACCAAGTGGCTGGCATAGTATACAGGAACATCTGCGCGGAGTATGGACTGGAAACCCCAAGGTCAAAGTGGGAAACACCTCCCAAGGTGGTAGAGAATGAGCGAGCCAAGATCCTGTGGGACTTCCAGATACAGACAGACAGAATGGTAATGGCGAACCAACCAGACATTGTGGTGGTGGACAAAGAGCAGAGGAAAGCCGTAGTGGTGGATGTGGCAATACCAAGCGATGGCAACATCAGGAAAAAGGAACATGAGAAACTAGAGAAATACCAAGGGCTCAGAGAAGAACTGGAGAAGGCTTGGAAGGTGAAGGCCACAGTGGTGCCTGTGGTGATCGGAGCACTGGGGGCTGTGACCCCCAAACTGGAGGAGTGGCTACAACAGATCCCTGGAAAAACATCCGAAATCTCAGTCCAGAAAAGTGCAGTCCTAGGAACAGCAAGGATACTGCGCAGAACCCTCAAGCTTCCTGGCCTCTGGTAGAGGACCCGAGCTTGGAAAGTGGATGAGACCACCCGCGGAGGGTGAGAATAGAGTGTTGTGTGTGTTATATATATACACCTTACTTCCTGATTGGTATGACACAGTTATAAATGTGTCATTACACACTTGTTATTAAACCGTTATGAATGCGTCACTGCATATGAGTAATGATATTTGGAAATCTGTTTTTGCTTCCTTTACAGTACTGTACATTTTTGCATCTCATTTCACACTTGAAACAGTTATACGGTAAATGGATGATATGCGAAAATCTCAAAATGAGGGCAAACAGCTTTAGAAGTTACAGTAAATATTTAATCAGAAACTTTATTTAGTTTAAAGTTCTTGAACTTTCTGCTTTTTATAGCCAGCCTTGTCTGCACAGAAACAGCTTTTTGAGGGGAGAAGTGAGTAAGAGGACTATTTAATATGTGCAATAAATGCACATATTAGAAAGATGAAAAAACATCCTGAAATGTACAAATTATCACGGCATCCTGGTGCAGCGTCAAACTAAAGACGTACTTCAAAAGACACCTAATTGCTGCTAATTTTCTTTTTCATTTCAAAAGGAAGGGTTCATATCAACACAAAATGGCTTCATGTGAAAAATTTAACAAGGAATACTCACAGTACACGTCGTCGAAGCTTAATAGTAAAACAGCTGGAACCCCTGGACCTGCAATGGAAGATACTCATTCTAATTATGAACTGTGTTCACACATTATGCAAAAGACTTTACATTACATTCTACGTAGATACAGGTTCTCTAAGTTACTGCATATGGAAGTCACACAAATTCAGTAAATGTGTTTGTAAGATTGCAGTATGTATGAATTTTTAAACTAACTGGCTATGCAAATGTACTCTAAAAAGGAAGTTAAAAAAAATAAAACTTTACATTTTCTCTTGTGAGTGAAGGTTATGAAATAGCAGAATTTGCTGCTCATGGTAAAATCAACCTTAAGTTAAAAATTGTAGATTCTGAATTTTAGATTCTGAAGAAACATATGAGCCACTTTCATCAATCCCCTTATTTTATATCAAAGCATTAAGTAATAACAATAAGAAACCTATTTGTTGACCTTTGCAGTGGAGGATGGCATACTGTGCATCAGGGCTGATGTCTGCACTGAAAAACGTGCAGTCCTCCTTCAGTCCACAGGTGAGACATCGCCGTGGAAACATATCAAGGGTTGCCACACTGTCAGAGGTAAAACAGTAAATTTTAACACTAAACTTTAATACAGAATAATGGTGATCAAGGACCAACCTGTGTTAATTTCCTGTGCATTTCACCTGTATAAGTGTCTCTCTTGTGCTGATTCCTCTGTGCTCAGGAAATATCTGCGGAGGAAAACAGAGCAGAAGTACTGTAGACCAAGGTCATGGATCCATTAAACATGAACCTTTACTAAACTGGGTCATTATTCTGTTTGCAGTAGGTACATTATACAGTATGTGTAGTCAAACTAACATGATTTGGTCTTTTTCGTCATAGGCCAGGATTTGTGTGACCTCCCACTCTCCTGATGTTAAGTGACGAACCTCGTCCTGGTCACGTCGTAACTAAGTAAAGCAGTTTGAAAAATTCATAACAAAAGAGAAGTTTAAGATCTTTCAATAGGCATTTCTGACAGGTTGGGTGATTGAGACTGAAGGAGGAGATAGCAAAGTGAAAAGGAGTCACCTTCGTGAACATGGTAATATGCTGGAAGTCTCCCTGACCTCTTTGTTTCACGGGTGTAGTGAGGAAAAACCTGCTCCTGTCTTTGGAGAACAGCGGCTCCTGCGTCTGAGGTAAGGTACACTTATTTCAGAGGTGACATATAGTACTTTAGCCATGAATGAATAATGGGATGTGCACTGCTTCAAGGACAACACAGCAAACGTACTGTATAGAAGCAATAGCAAGGGCACTGCCCTGTACAGTCTATATCATAAATATGCAAGGACAGTTTGTAAACAGAGGTTGGTGTCAGGTTTACCTGTCTGGAGAGCCACGTGGCCGATGTCTCTTCATGTCTCTGTCTCATTAAAAAAATTACAAATAGTATATCAGGCATGCTATCAATACAGTAGCAGCACAGATTTCAAAATATTGTTAACCGTGTAGCTACAATAGCAACGTAGCCACACCACAGCCCAGTATTAAGTGTTTCTTCAACTGCAAGTGTACCCACTGAATATATTCAATGCAATATTACTGCATGTGTAGTACTTGAAGCTAATTTAAATACTGTACTGAAAAAGAAAATACTGTACTGATGAGTATTCAAGGACTGTATCACCATAGACTGGCTCTCTCTCAGGCTTTCTCTCCCTATACAAAAACAGCTGCACATCTGGACACCAGTCTGTCAAACTCACGAAGTTTGCTGACGACACCACCCTCATCGGCCTCATCTCTGACGGAGATGAGTCAGCCTAGAGGAGTGAGATAGCCAGTCTGGTGTCATGGTGCAGCGCTAACAACCTAGAGCTAAATGCTCTGAAGACAATGGAGATGAGAGTGGACCTTAGGAAGGACCCAGCCCCCCTCACCCCTGTCATTCTCTGCGACACCCCTGTGACCTTTGTGGAGTCCTTCCGCCTTCTGGGCACCATCATCAGCCAGGACCTCAAGTGGGAGCAGAACATCAGCTCCATCACTAAGAAGGCTCAGCAGAGGATGTACCTTCTGAGGCAGCTGAAGAAGTTTCACCTCCCTGTAAAGATGTTGGTGAACTTCTACACTGTCATCATTGAATCCATCCTCACGTCCTCCATCACAGTCTGGTTTGCTGCGGCCACGGCCAAAGACAAGGCCAAGCTGCAGCGTGTCATCCACTCAGCAGAGAAGGTGATTGGCTGCCATCTCCCGTCTCTCCTGGAGAGGAGCTGCGGGTCCTGGAGAGCTGCACATCTCCAGTTGACCCCTCCAACCAAAGAACCATCGCTGCCACTTACAGGTCCCACCATCCCAGACCACTTGCGCATTCACTTCACTTCACTCTATAGAGTCTGTTTATAACTTCATTTTAATTTATCCTTAATTGCACTATTCAAGTTATGTCATGTGGTGTGTTGTTATTTTTTTATGCTGAGATGCACCACCTGCCAACACCAAGTCAAAGTCCTCGTTCTGTAAAGTGCCCCCTGTAGGTCCCCTGGGTCTACAGTTAAAGGAACATCAGCCTATTGATGGTACATACTGCTGGGAGTTAATTCAGAAACTCCTGGTCTAAATGTTAGAGATTGAGATCTACACAGACTCTTTGATACGGATACTTTGAAAAGCATTGTCACTCAGTATGTAGCAAGGAATCCAGAAATACAATCTGAACTACAGAGGAATTCAAACAAAACACTTGCACAGATGGCGTGTCCCTACTAAAGACTGACCTCTACATCATAGTGATAGTTTAAATTTACTTCTGCCACAAGACCTCTTTAAAATCAGAGACGCTCACCTGTAGACACACTCCTATGGTGGAGTCACACACAGTGAGCAGTGAAGCATTCTGGGGCCTGTTTAGCCACCGCACTGCAAGATGAGTATTACTGATCCACTTCACCATGGTGACATAGAAATTCCTGTAAACAAGAGGCACAGAGTAGAACATTGATAACAATACTGAAATAACACTCAGTATTGAGTATATTCATTGCACTGTACACTATTAGTTGGAGCTGCTACTGTAACTACTTGTGCACTTTATGTAGGTTTTTCTGTTTAGTGTTTATTTGAATTTTTAAGTTTAGTGCACAGGGGGTGGTGGGGGGGGGGGGGTTGCGGGGCTCAAGCCACTGCCCGTTAGCCCTCACAGCTCTGTCAGTCACTCCATGTACTCTGCTCTGGTATTTCCCACTCACTCACAAACACAAGCAATCAGTCAGAAAGTCGCTTGCTTCGGTTTCCACTGGAGCTTTTTTGTTTTGTAACAGAAGTAACATATTATTAGAGTCTTCAAAAGTTCCCTTGTCTACTTAAAGTGTTTTTGCATGTGTGTGCTTTCAAGTAAAAACAATAAAAATAAAATTGCACGTAATTGCCTTTACTTAATATGAGGCAGAGGGCGAGTCATGGAGTGAGGGATCAGCCAGAGCAGGCAGTTACAGGTAGCATAATTATTTGACCAAAGTCCAAGTGTGACTGGATGTATTTGAATAAATATATATATTTAATACAATATTATATAATATACTATTTTCAAAGTTTCTTATAGGTCCTGGTAGCTCAATAGGTAGAGTGTTAAACTTCCGAGCAGCTGGTCAATCCCCCACCTTCGCATGTAAATATAATGAATAATGTTTTCATAATTATTACAGAAAAGTGCTTTGTCTATTTGGATATTGCGTAACTGCCCTTTTTTGTTTTGGGCCACTGCCCTTTTACATGTCTGTGCACGGCCCTGGGCTGCACTTACATGTATGTGTGTGTTTGTTACCGGAGTTTGAGCTGATCTGGAGGCTGCAGCTCCTGAGTGTGCGTTGCTCCATACAGGGTGACCACAAACAACTTGACGGTGGGATTTTTCTGACCTGCCTGAAGGAGATAAATCCCACAAAAAAGCCACAGGTGAAGAAATCTTAGTCCATCAAAAAACCTGATAATTCACCCATCATCATGCTGTGTAAGTGTAGTCAACTTTTTATTGCATGTTAACTGAAATGACCTAGTTATGTGCTAAATAGTGTCTCTATCGAGTTTTGCAGGTTCCCTGAATTGACTACTCCCTGAACACTTGGCTGATTGGTGTCATCTGAAGGCCAGTGTTTAAAAGCCCTGCTAACCTCTTCAATCTCTCTCTCTCTCTCCAGGTTGTAAAAAAACCTTTTTTTTTTTAAATTGAATTTAACAACAACCATTCACATTTCAAAAGCTAAACCGTCAAAACACCTCTTGATTAAGCTGACAATATTTTCTTCAGCTATGCGGTGCAGCATTGGCTTCAGAGGCTTAGTGAGTAACTGGACAGAAGAGTGAAGTAAAAGAGTAGACTAATTTAAACAGACCTACCGTGGGGTATGGGTACTGTATCCCTCGGGGGTAGGTGCTGCCTGTGAACTGAGGCAGACCCATGTTTGGCACCAGGGTATCGTTGACAGTAAGGTAAGCCAGCCTTTCTCCATCAGGTGACCACCAGTGAGCCAAGTGGGACAGCAGAATCTCCTCTGAAATTATTATATTTTGTGATTTAAATACATAAACTATATAAAATTACTTTAAAATTTTAATTTTAATTATTTTCATTAATATTATTACATCTGCCTATAAATCCAAAAAGTTTTATTTCAAAATGTAATTTTTCCAAAGTCGTTTTTTATTCAATAATGTCCTTTTCCCCAGTGCCGTATTTATTCATGAAGCCACTTTACAGCAGAATGAGTTTGTCTGTCAATCAGTGCTGGTGGGTGGAACCTGCACGCCCATTGGCCGATCTTTTCACATCGATTCATTTTCCTAGACACCTGTGAGGGGTTGTGTCGAAAACTGTCTTCCCTCCTGCAATCATACCATCCACAAACTACGCATTATCTGTAACGATATTCACGGCCAGTGTTTTGTTTCAGTTGTCAGAGCTACAACTACATTTCAAGCTGTATACTACCATCTAGTAGGTAGCAGAGATTATTGCGCCACCAGACTTAAATCGATACCTAAAGTGCTGTTGCTTATGTCTGAGTTAAGGAGTAGCTAATCGCATGACTGCCTCCACCCTATTGACTTTATTGACAGGCGAAGTCATTCTGCTGAAAAGTAGCATTATTAAATAAAAACGGCACTGGGAAAAAGGGCATTATGCAACAAAAAAAAACTTTGAAAAAACTACATTCTGAAAAAACTTCTGGATTTAAATAAAAAGGCAGATATAATAATTGTTATTATTATGAAAATAATCATTATGAAATAAAATTTCATAATGATTATTTTCATAATAATTACCAGCACCAGCACTAACAGAACCTCTGTCTTTCCCTTTACTTTAAAAAATTAATATATTTCCTTACACAGCTTGGAAAGTCAGGTGATATTGTCTCTGGCAAAATGGTAATGAGATACCAATGCTCCCGGGACAAAAAGCATTCAAGCCATGTGTGTTACCACTACACTATCCAGGACTTAAACAGCAGATACCCCACATGAGCCTATGTAAGACTAGCAAGTACAGCATTTGAGTTCTAGCCGATCACCACCTACAGGTCGAAAAGACATAACACACACTCTTAAGCATTGAAACTGAGCTGATAACGCGGGACAAATGAAAACAAATCACAGTAGAGACACTTAATTGCTACAACTGTATTTCCTTACGCAGTGAAACATATTTTCAGTACTTTTTCTCGGCTTAACCACCTAACTTCAGAGACAACGTGTCTACATGTTTCAAAGCGCATTCTGGGAATTGTAGTTATGTCGTATTACACTCCATTGAAGTCCACAGCAGCAGTCGTTAATGTTAGTGATACATTAAATAAATAATACTGGCTGTTAAATGCAGGCATGCAGGGACTAGGCCTCGCTCACTACGAGCGGGAGGAAAGCTGCTATAGGCCCACAAATAAGACTGGAGGGAGAACCCACTTGCTGCCTGTTTTCTGAGTCTGGATCGGTGCTCATACTCCTTTTCAGCCCCAAGGCTGTTTTCTGAAGGTTTTCTGAAAAATGGCATAGCTACATTCAAATGAATTTATCTCTGCAGCCATGTCTATTTGATTGCAAATAGTGTCATAATGTAGGGGACACTTGAGAGATGTGGTATGAGGTGTAAAATTAGTGTTACTGTTACTGATGTGATGTTTCAGTTCTGTCGGAAGAGAAATGCACTTTTAGGATGAATATCTCTAAAATAGAGGCCTCAGTAACTTCTAACCCCCATGAAATCATAGCACAATCGGTGAACATCAACTCACCAAGGAGTTGGTTTTGATGTAGAGAAGCAGGACCAATATACCAATTTTAATGCAGTCAGATGAGCTTAGGAGTTTCTTAGTGTGGATATTCTATATGTTTTTTCCACTACTATCCACCTAAAACAGCAATAAAAGTGATGAATATATCCAAATACCAGTTACCTATACCAATTTTAAACATATATGAAAGTTGTTTCCACCTTGTCTAAATCTGTTGCTGTACAGACCACTAGGGGGGGCAGGTGTCTCTGCAGACATATCTCCGCCTAGCAACAACTGACTGTCGCCAGTGAGGTGTATTCTTACTTGTTATAAGCTATGGAATTGGCCTTGTAGCAATCCACGTCTGGACTGCGGTAACCTGACCTACATGTGAACTTAACTCCCTCCTTTGAAGAGCCTCTACGTCCCTTTCAGTTCCCAGAGATAAGGGACCCGGAATCTTTCTCCACAACAGAAAACTGGCTTCTATCACCACAGACACCAATTGACGCCAACATCTCAAATGTCCATATCAAAGAACCATGAGTCCACTTTGTTGATCTACCTGTAAATCTCTCAGGATTCCACCTCTGCTTATCATGCCAAAAGGACAGGCTGTCACATTTATCACCAAGAAGCTGTCTCTCCCAGAACTGGGACCACCAGCCATAAAATGTAGAATGTGCTCATCAAGACAATGAGAGACTACATTTTGACACAAGTTCTGGTTCAGATGCACCAGAGCCTTCAACTTTCATGAAACAGATGTCATTGTATTCTGTGGACAAAATGTTTTCATTTGATATTAGATTGGTTTCTGTGTGATGTTTAATGCCTGATCTACAGATTTGCCAGGAAATTCCTAAAGTTACAAAGGGACTTCAACTTATCACCATGCTTTCCTTTGTGTGTAGGCACAAAGTTGAGAGACTCACCTTCTTTACTTCTTTTAATCTGTGCAACATACACATAGACTATTTCCACCAGCTACAATTCGGTATCCTCTTTATTGTATTACATTTTTAAGTGTTACAATTGTTTAATTAGTAATGTCCAGATTAGGTGATTTATAATTTGATTTTGCTCACATTTATTATTAGTGTATGTTTTAGTGTTTACTGGGTGTTGCATAAGACAAGACCAGTCATCATGAAAAACATTTAATTTGTTACAGCGTTGTAAGGGACCACGTATAAGACCTTAATATTCTATGCATTTATTTTGCTGTTTAACCATTCTGACTTCGCTGCTTATTTGAGTGTCAAAGTGATCGTTACATGTGTATTGTGTTATGGTGTGATGGAACTTTGAGCTTGATGAAAAGAGGAAAGCTTAGTTATCCCAGATTTAGGAGCAATCGAAATCCAATAGTTTGATTTCTGATCTGAAGAGGTGGAACTCTTCACCACTGGTTGAACTAAATTCTCTGCCCTGCAGTGACCACGGCCCCAGGGGTATTTAAACCAGTGACACCCAAGGCGAATCGGATTTCCCTCTATCTTCAAACTTCTTTCACCTTTTCTTTTTGCATCGCATTACTTTTCTTTAATTTTCCTTTGTTCTTAAATTTTGTAAACCCAAGTTAAACTTAGAAACACGAACGAACAACGATTTTTATTACGTTAGAAAGTCATCAAGAAACTCCACGAAACTGAAACTATCACAACCAGTCCTTAATTGACTCGCTATTTTTGATCGAACTAGTTAAATTCGATTCCAGCCCGTTTCCTTTTTGGGCTAGTTTAAGTAGCACTGACGCTTTGAAACACCTTGGAAAGTCCAGCCTGACTGTTACTTTGCTGAACCCGAGCCGTCATCATCACCGCGGGCGACGATTCCTGTCCCAGAGGCCGTGGCACCTGGACCAGAGAGAGCACGCCTGCTCAACCAACCGGTAACGGGAGACGCTGCACAGCGGCTACAGCTCCAAACTAAGAGAAGAATTCTGGGAATTCTGGTGTTTCCCAAGGCGCTAACATTGAACATTCCAAATTCATTAGTTATCCATAGATTTGAATTAGTTAGAGACAAATACTCTTTTCGCTTGATCAAAACCATCACACACTCAGGTCTTGACCATTCTTTAGGTTTCACTCATTGATTCATTCACTGTTCATCATCTCATTCTGATTGTTCTCTCATTTTCTGTTTTGTTTATTTGAGTATTTCCATATTATGTTATTCATATATCCAGTAGTGTTAGATTAATAAAACGTTAAAAGGAATCTGGTTTTGTGTGCATTGTTCTTCATATTTAAGCAGAGGTCAATGAACCGCGACAAGAATTCACGGCATAAGACACTGATTTGGTTTTATCACAAGAAAGTTGTTATTGTTGTTCATAACTGATAACTCATTGAATTTACATCTGGCGTTAGCTTGATTGATACAAGCGTGGTTTCAGCTTTAAAACAAACCTGGTGCCCCAACTTTGAGGTATATTAATGTTTCTGCATTAATATCAAACTCTTAATAATTTGAATCCGCTACAGCCTAAAAACACCAACACAGGATTGACAGGACTGGTAGCCAGTAAGAATGGCTGATTACGTTTTCTGGCCCTGGTGCAATAAAAAATGCTGTCAATTGGCGCCCCTATAAATCACTTCAGACAAGCTCTGTGGGAGGGCTAGAGAGTAACAGAGTGGGTAACCGAGGAGGTAGAAAACAGAGAAGAGAGAGAATAGGATCGGTTCACTAGTAATATGGACTTTGTGTGATGATATTTGAATGTGTACATTGTTTTTTTTAGCGATTAGCTTAGCGTATGTCATCCTTTGGCTCATAATAGCTAGCATGCTTCGTGGTGCATAACCTCAGATACCTTTAGATTAGAGCTTTCATTTGAGCCCTTTTTAATGCGTGTTGCATAAACTGTCACAGCGGTAGACCTATAAATGGGTTGCAAACTAGCCCAGGGCGGACTATAACGCTAGCTAAATGCGAACTATTTATTGTGTCATACCTTCGTCTGTGTCTGATGCACATGAATGACTTTTATAAAGTGTAGCCCTCATGCTTCTGTTTAATTTGATGTCCTGGGCTGCACTCTGGACACAATGCAGGAGGTGGGTGAGAGAAGGGTCCTGGCTAATCTCACATCCATCCTTGACCAGGACTCTCACCCACTTGAGGACTCACTGTATGGAGAGCAGCTTCAGTGACAGACTAATTTACCGTCACTGTGTAAAGGAGAGATTTTGCAGATTTATTTCCTACAGTACCTGCTGCTATCAGACTATAATCAGCACTGTTAACTTCCTCCCAGTCCATAAACTCACCAATCAGTGGTTATGTAGGACAATTTTCTATGTGCAATATTAATATACTTATACAATATGCAATAAACCCTCCCATTACTCTTCACTCTGCCCACCACTTCAACACAACACATCACAACACAACTTGACTTATAATTCTTGCTGCTGTAATTTTATTTTATTTTTCTTTGTATTGTGCCTTGTGCTGCTTTGTGATGCAATTTTCCCACTGTGGGACTATTAAAGGTTTTCTTCGTCGACTCATTCGTATTATTCTTGACACAGGACAGGAATACAAGCAAAGTAACTGTGTCAAACAAACATCCACAATGAACTGACAAAGGAATGAACACAAACCAAGACTGAACACTATGTCTCCCACACAGGCCTATATAATACGGTACACAACAGCTTTTCAGGAATAAGAGTGTGAGCCGTTGCCACCTACAGGCCAAGAAGATGTAACACACACTGTGACGTGATTAAAATGCTGTGAGAATGTGGAGAAAATGGCAACCAATCAGAGTAGAGGCTGACACTTGTAACTGCTACAACTGTAAACCCTTATATATCCTTGTACTACACTTAGGACAGCACCTTACTCTTAAAGATGTCGTCATGTCTTGGTACTGAACTGTTACAGTACAAACCTTCGTACAGCCAGTCGGAGAGTCCATTTACAATGACACCCTCCATCCCAGAGGATGTAATTCTCAGGGAGTTACTCCTCACATCTGACTGGTAGTAGATGTTATTCTCAAATATGTAGATCTAAAAAGAAACAAGACAGAATAAAGATGTTGTCATACTTGCATCTTTTTCTTCTTATCTTTTATCTCATTAGTATATTTAAGACTCGCAGAGTTTATTGCAGCATGTGTGTGTTCTGTATATTTCACAGTATTTTCTTAAACTATATGCATTAGCAAACACAAACAGGATCTGCTCAAATTTCACTCAAGTCAGTTAAGAATTAAGTTAAAAAGTCAGTTAAGAATTACAGTTTTTGTTCACATTTACATGTACTTTCCCCTTAAATTGGTGTTTTACACAGACACATTTTAAGCTTGTGGTCCAATCGGACACTTTACTTTTAAGCATTTCTACTGTTTAAGCATGCCTACTGTTTAAAGAAGACTGCTAATATTGTTTTTCATGCTAATGAATGTCTCAATAAGGTGTCTGTAAGTTTTCAGGCAACAAAGCCCTGTAGCTCTTCCACACTGCCCTGCTCAAAGCGTGTATTTCCAGCCCCCCAGTGGAAATGCTGTTTTAGGAGTCTGTCACGTGTTCATCACCACGCCTCACGACGTCATAGGTATCATAGGTCACAGCATCCAGCTTGCCAATGTCTGACTAAAGCTAGCGGCTAGCGGCCCGCGGAGCTCATGATTCTAACAGGAGAGTCTGACACTGTGGAGCAGTGGTCCCCAAACCCTGGTACCGGTCTGTGGGTCAATTGGCAACAGGCTGCAAAAGAATCTCTCCGCTAAATCAATCTATAACTCACTGTTGATGCATTTCAAGACGCTTGCCTCGGTCTTACCTCTAATGAGGCAATGAAGCCTTCCAAGTGCTCTGCCACTTGGAGACCCAGCAGTCTGCATGTTACGCCGACGCTGCTAATAAAGCTGCATAAACAGTGGATTCACATTTATTATATTTAGAAAATACCAGTTTTTATGCTGATCGTATCATTTTATTTTGTTGTATATTTCCGCCATACCCACTGAAAATATCATGACATTAAACCCATCATGACATTAAACCCATCCATGGTGCAAAAAGTTTGGGGACCGATCCTGTAAAGGACCTGCTTGTTGCTGGAGCACATTGCTGTCTGCATTAGACGGCTGTGCTGCAGCTCCACTCTGTCCAACTGTGTGTTGGAAATACTGTTTTCTTATTGTGTTTTTCTGGGCAGGACCAATGATTACACGAGATTGGCTAAAGTAGCAAAATGTAAACCAAGTAGCGAGTGCGCTTTTGACACACCCCAAATGTGTGAAACATCCAATAGAGATGGAGAGAGGCCAATCAACCTAATGCGTGTTTAGACTGTGGGAGGAAGCTGGGGAACCCGGAGAGAACCCACACAAACACGGGGAGAATGTGCAAACTCCACACAGAAAGGAACCAGGGCCGCCTCCAGTAATCAAACCCAGAACCTTCTCACTGTGAGGAACTGTGCGACCCACCGCACCACCCTCACGTGTGAAACATGAACCACAGAATTACGTATATGTATATAAAGTGTGCATGCAAAATTCCCCATTTTAAAACCTTCTAAAAAGGTAAAGTAAGTTCATCAAAAGTAATGAAAATGTAAAAAAGGTTACTCTTGATTATTATGTAGAATTACTTTAAACTGTTTCCAAATGCTTAGCAATTGGTACAAAAGGGCTCTGGCCTCTTTTTTTTTTAATTTAAAGGTTAAAAAAAAAACTTTATGACCAAAAATACAATGTATTCTTCCATTACACTCTTGTTTCAAAAACTAGGTAGAAACACTGTCACTTGGCCTTAATTATAAAAAAGGTACCCAGTAGCTTTTTTGAAATCTTTTTAGGGAGATTAAACAAGAAGATTTTAATATGACATACATTTTCTGCAAAGAACTGCTGAAACATGCCATTTCAAGCTATATGCCAAGAACCCAAACCATGTTGTGATCCACTGCAAATATTCATTTAGCTCTTGGAAGGTTTAGTCTCGTTTGCTGTACTGTGCATCTGCCTAGAATTAGCAGCTGCACAGAAAGACTTTCCTATCATCATATAGCAGAGTTAGGCTTTTTTAGGTATCTATGAACAGAGGATCAGAGTAATGCTGTATTCAGTACAGTAAATGCACTTAAAGTTACCTGACTGCTGCAGAAGCCATCACTTATTTTATGTACGGTAACAAGTGACCCACCTCTAATGTAATGTAAAAATTCTTACAGTTGGAACTAGGTCAATGTCCAAGAAGCCAGACAGACATAGGAAAGCAGGCAGACACATCAAAGTACAGTATGTCTGTAAACAGAACCTATACAATAACAACAAAAATACCAGAGCAGCCGATTGCTTCAAATCCCTGCAGGCGAGGCAGATAAAATGAACTTAAAAAAAAAGGCAAACACATAGAAAGCAATAAAAAGATAGATTTTGCCCTCATCTTTACCAGCTGTTGTCCTTGTCGTCCCCATGCTGCGTGTTGGAGCACTGCATTCTGAACCTCTGGAGGGTTGAGCTCCCAGACCTCCCTGATGTGAACCGATATATATTAACAACCACCATCTGCTATGGTTATGCCACCATGAACATGCACTAGACAGCGTTGTTGCATATTCAGAGAGAAAAAGTATAAGTACATGTGCTTACAGTACCTGGTGTAGATGTTGTATATGATGTAGGATGCCACATATGAATACCTGTACATCTGCAATGAGAGATCAGCCACAGAGTTGAGAAACAGCAGGAGGGGAATGAAGTGCTTCATAACTTTCAAGATGTAGTGTAGCACTGACACCATTTAAATCAATGATTAATATATGCACAGCATGATTCAGGTGCACAGTGGAAATAATTTTTTTATGCAGCAATTTCACACTTAATGTCCATAAAGGTTAATATAAAGTCATGTATAAAAATTGGGTGCTGAATATAAACCCATGTTCAGCATCAAGTCATTAGGTCTCAGTTTAAACATAGAAGACCTTTACAGTGGTTTATAACAGGATGGAAGCAATTTGTATTTAACGGTCAAAAAGCTGAAAGAGATTAAGGAAGAATAGGTTGGGTTATAGTCACTAGTGTAAGAAGTACTGTACTCCTAAAAAGAATACTGTAGCTGAAAAGTGTCTAGCAGTACAGTACATGTTTTGCATCTGCCTCCTCCAGGTCTGCAAAAAAGCTGCTGATGTTTGCAGAATGAGATATTTAAAATCACTTTTACTTTTACTGTATGTTTTAAATTATGGCACAATCAGTTTCACAATTTTTCTATAATGGGAGGTTTGTGAATCTACATTTAAAACTCCTCCTGACCTTGTAATTCTTAGAACATGTACTATAGGACACACAGACTTCCTCTATGCAGTGCTATATTCAGTTACTGCAGTGCTTTTGGAGCCATCTTGCAAACAAATCAAAAAATCAATAGGAAATCCTTGACAGCAAGGAGAGAAAAAAGCCTTGTAGCAGATGACTGAATGTTACTCCACAAAGGTAAACACACATCAGAAAATAATCAGAAATAAAAAGTACAAATGTGCAAGAAGCAAAAACCCAAGACACAGAAACACTCCAGATTCACACCTGTGCAGTGCAAGTGGTGCAGTTTGTTTTTGGGAATATGCAGTGCACTTCACCGTCAGTTGGTGGTTTTAGCCTCCTTTTCTGAATTGTTCAATTCACTGTTTTTAATTTAACTCAAATCCAATTTTATTACTTTAAATGGGAAATAGCAAAAGGACTCTATTCATTAAACAAAAGAGCATAAAACATCAAAAGCCTAATGCCACAGGGCCAAACCTTGTGTGTGCATGTATGCATGCAGATGAGAGAGCACCCTCGGTACTGTACAAAACTATAATGAAAATGACAGCCTGCCAGGAAATAAATAAAAGAATGGTAACGTCAACCATGAGCCTACAACTACAATCACAGCTTGTTTTTTGTGAGAAGGACACAAATTGAAAAACAGTGTGTGTTTAATCTGGAACTCACTTGTTTGACATCATAAGCGAAGAGCGCATACTTCAAATCTGCAGACAAGGAGTACTTTGCCACTTTAAAAGCCACCTAAAAAAGAATAGATGCATTATTTGGTGTTAAACTATACAAATATACAAAAATTAATCAGGGTAAAAAGCACTGAACTCAACCAATACATGATTTATTGATAAAAATGATATATAAGAAAAAGTAGTTTGTACTGGTAAAGACCAAACTACACATGACCATTAAGTAAGTTGTTCTTTTATGAATAGAAGCATTAAAAAGGGCACACAGCTAACTCCAAATTGGCAGGTTAGAAATGCGTGTTTTGTGTCATCTGTAATATTGTTCATACTTTAATCCCATGACAACAACAAAAATGCAGCTGTCTAAAACTAATTTAGCAACGAAAGGTCATATAAACACAACGGAACCACAGGAGGGCTGACATTTCCAAAATGTTGTCTATAATATATATTTCAAATGAAACAAAATTAGAAAGACTTCTGACCAACCTGTGTCTTTTATATAAACTGTTAAATGTAATGACTAATATTAATAACTAAATATTATTAATAAAACTGATTGCTTGTATTAATACCTCCAAAGTTTTTCATTCTGATTCACTCAACCAGTGAATACGACTCATGCTAACTAAGCTCAGCCAGGCACACAGAGTGGCCAGTCTGGATACTGCACCATGTGTTATTTGTAGTGATTTTATTACCGTTGGAAAGCCAATCCCTATCAAATTCTCTTTTACAACCAATACAACCATGAGCTACATGAGTAAAATGGTGGAATACATATACAGTAAATATACAGTTGACCGGAAAGCTGCTTTAGAGACAGCAGGTTGTAACCTAGATCAGGTTACCACTGGATTATAATTACAATTAGAATTACAATTAGTTATTTATGGCATGCCGTTGATCAAACGTGGCATTTGTGGTTGAGTTTTGCTGAAGCAGATGTGAAACTATAATCAGATTACAAATGGTGGCATGATTTTGTATTCCTGGAATATGTACATGGGTAACAACTGCAGAAAATGTGTGCACCATGTGTTTTTTGAGATGGACACCTCGCATTAGCTCCCCAAACGCTGCCTACTGCTCCCCTCAGGGGATGGTTAAAAAATGCAGAGTGAGATCCCACCCCAATGTGGGATCAATAAAAAAGTTCAATTGGCATCCTGTGGGTGGTGCTCCGGGAGTATGGAGTTCAAGGCGTTTTGCTAAAGGCTGTTTGGTCTCTGTACAACTGGAGCAGGAGCTTGGTTCTGTAACATTGAGCCTCCGCGCCGCTAGAGGCGCTCCTGGGGTTTTTGTGTGGGTCTGTGAGCTCATTTCCTGTCTAATTAGTTGACTCACCTGTTTTGGTTCGGATTTAAGGGATGTCTTTTGTTTGACACACTTGTTGGTGTGTACGCGGTTGTAGCTGGATGCTACACCAAGTTACGTTTAAAGAGAGCAGAGTTTAAGGAGTGGAGTTCCTTTGTTTTCATTTGATGTCCTGTCACCACGTAAGGTTTGAGTGTCTTATGTTAATGTTCCATGTTTAGAATTTTGCCCGTGTTACGGAGCGTGTTTTGTTTAGCCTGTTAGACAGTGCTGTGGTTTAGTTCTTAGTTGTCCTCAGTTAATGTCCTGTGTTCAAGTGTATGTTTCTGCCCGTAGTGTACGGAGCGTTTAGTGTTCAGAGAGTTAGTTTGTTTCATAGTGTTTTCCTGCATTGCAACGATTTTTTGTTCTCACTTGTCGTGCTGAACTGGATCCTGCCATGCGGTGAGTGTTTGTTGTATTGAAATAAATCCTTTTGATGTTTGAATGTAAACGGTGTTGGATCGTGCACTTGGAGTCTTCCCTCTCCTGTGTTTCCCTGCAACCTGGTCTGCTGGTTGCAGCCAGGTGTCTGTGTGAGGGATTACTCAGTGTTTTATTAGCGTGGCATGTCCGCGCGGTGCCGGAGGCACGTTGGCCGTGGTGCCTGAACCCTTCGCTCAGTGTGAGCGCGTTCTCCTCCCGGCTCCGTGAGAGCCTAGTTTTCCCCGCTCGGAGCGGGTGCAGTCATTGTTCCTCTCCGCCGCTTCGGAACCGGCGGGGCGAGTTCGTAACAGGTTCGCATTGCCAGCCGTAAGTCAGACCTGTTCTGACTTACTGCCCTTTGTCACCGGTTCTGTTCATTATTTTTATGGACAGAATCTCTAGGCGCAGCCAGCGGCCAGAGGGAGTCTGGTTTGGGGACCACAGGATAGCATTTCTGCTTTTTTGCAGATCTTGTCCTGTTGGCTTAATCGGGCCAGGACCTCCAGCATGCGCCGGGTCGGTTTGCAGCTAAGTGTGAAGCGGCTGGGATGAAAATCAGTTCCTCCAAATCTGAGGCCATGGTTCTCGACCAGAAAAAGGTGGCTTGCTCTCTCCAGGTTGGAGGAAAGTTCCTGCCCCAAGTGGAGGAGTTCAAGTATCTTGGGGACTTGATCACAAGTGAGGGAAGGAAGGAGTGTGAGATTGACAGACGGATTGGTGCGGTGGCTGCAGCAATGTGGTCGGTGTACCAGTACATCGTGGTGAAGAGGGAGCTGAGCCGAAAGGCAAAGCTCTTAATTTACCGGTCAATCTACGTTCCTACCCTCACCTATTGTATGGTCATGAGCTTTGGGTCATGACCGAAAGAGCAAGATCACAGATACAAGCGGCCAAAATGAGCTTCCTCCATAGGGTGGCTGGGCGCTCCCTTAGAGATAGGATTAGGAGCTCTGTCACCCGGGAGAAGCTCGGAGTAGAGTCACTGCTCCTCCGCATCGAGAGGGCATGTCCCACTGGTCGGAGGCCCTGAGGAAGACCCAGGACACACTGGAAAGACTATGTCTCTCAGCTGTCCTGGGAACGCCTTGGGGTCCCACCGGAAGAGCTGGAGGAAGTGTCCAGGGACAGGGAAGTCTGGAACTCTTTGTTTAGACTGCTGCCCCCCCGTGACCCGGCCCGGGATAAGCGGTGGAAAATGGATGGATGGATGGATGGATGGATGGATGGATGGATGGACTGTTGTTACACAGGCATCTGCTGCTCACCTTTAGTTGGTATAGACTGGAATTTTTTTGGCATGAAAACTTACAGACACTTGTTGAGACGTCAAAGCCATTGACCCGCAAGCCACAGTCACAATCCATTTTTAATTGGCCCACAGCAAATTCCAAATATATGCCAGAATATGGCCCGCACCCGAAACCTGCCGATATTGAACTCTAGCCAGAGCTACTGAGTTGATCAAGGCAATTCCTCTACAAAGCAAAGTCAAGAAAAGAAAATTTGGCCACAGTTCATTGAAAATGACAACACCAAAGAAATGCAAGCAAGAAAGTTTTGAAGCTGTGCCAAATACAATTGACAAAACAAGACTTGGACATGTTGTGTGGAGCTACAACAGCATCTTTGTTGTTCACCAAGGTGCAGGAGAGCGGAGGTGAGGCAGTTAAAATGCACTGCATCATCCACCAACAAGCACTCTGAACAGTGATGAACACTGTGAAATGGTAAATAGAATTCAAGTACGAGCACTCTGCCAGAGAGAACGACAAATGCTCTTAACTGAAATGGATGCTGAATATGGGGACCTGCTCTAACATTCAAAAGTGTGCATCTTTAGCGGTATTATTCCCTGGGATCAGAGGTCAACCAGTTTTTGAAGGAAAAGGACCAACCGCTTCACAAGCTTAGTGGTCCTCTATGGTTGGCAGACCTTGGGTTAACTGACTCACATGAAAAGTTTGAAGCTCTGAATGTTTGAGCCACAGTTCTCCTTCAATGTTGCACACTTCCCAGCACAGTCCAAAATCAGTTCTGCATTTCCAAAGGCTGATCTTTATTATAAAAAGAGGAATATGTGTCTGTAATTACATCTCTCATGACAGAATTTTCTCAGCACTTCCAAGATTTTTCTACCATTAAGAACGATATTCAAGCTGTTCATGACTTCCCTTCCTTATCTTCTAACCACAAAACTGAATCAAAATATAAAATCTAAATATATTACTATTATGTATACAGTATGTGTTATTAATCCCTATTACCTACTGTAATAAATGTAATAATTTTATGCGGTACACAGGTAAGCAGTAAGCGAAGGTACAGATAAGGAGCAGCCTACAGCAGGGTTCTCGAAGTCACAGGTCAGCAACAGTTGAAGCAGTTCAGGCTACGGTACAGTCAAGGACGTTTCACAAAGGCTCGGCAACTTACAGGACAATCTGGAGTTCAAAGTAACGCTGGAAGATGGTGACAAAACACGACAATCTGGCAGAGGACTGAGGTGAGTACTAATGACTAAATGCACTGACTTATCACACAATGAATTACAAGTGGTGGATCACGTGACGTAAAAAGTCAAGGTGGAATGAAACATGAATGAACAGAAAACCGGAAGTGACAACCAAAATAAAACCGGACATGAATAATGACACTTTTTTTTTACGTTTTATGTTCTAAAAAAAATGTTGATGTGTTGTGGGCTGATTGATTTAGTTTACCTAAATAAACCAGGTGAGGCAACAAGTACTTCACCTTGACTGAGTGACCCCAGCCATTTGTGTAATTTACCGCATATGGCCCTTGGTTTGGACACCCCTGATTTAGAAGGTCAACAATTAGATGAGAGTCTTGAGTTATGAAAATATAAATATATACAGTGGGTTGTTGTATAAATTGCATATTCACACCTATGGTGATATGGGATTTTACTGAAGGTTTACTCATCAAAATAGCTGCCAAATGTGTTTGTTCATGGACGATGTGCAATATTTAAAACATGAAGCAAAATGTTTTTCCTGTATCTTTAGTTTACAGAAAATCAAAATCTAAAGTTGAAGCTGCAAAGTCTCAGGATTGCAAAACTGTGAAACTTACAAATGTGCTGTTGCTGAGAAGGACTTCAGTCTCATTCAAGTCAAAGTTGAACTTGATAACGTGCCCATCTCTGTTCCTGTACACCACTTCGGAGTCTGACAACAAAAACAGGAAAATGTGAACGGAAAAATTATTTAACTTAGACTGAACAATTTCTGTTGTTATTGTGTTTACCCTTTTCTAAATGTAAATAGTGTTCAATCCTATTCAGTCCATAATACTGCACAAAATTATGCATTCAACAAGATGGCAATTCATAATTCCACCAGTGGGATCACACAATCTGACCTTTTATTCTTATAAACCATATTGATCTATGTCAAAATGTTCACATACAAAGATAATGTTTATCCAACACTGTTAGATCAATAGTGGGGGAGAAGTCTGTACTGTAAGATGGCAGAGTTTTAGTTTAGTTGAGGCCAGATGTTACAGCCACAGGTCAGCAGAAAGCATGCTGTAGGACATGAGGTGTGTGGAGAATCACCCAAAAAACAAATTGAAAACAATGTCCATAAATCTAGTGAAAACAATACAGTTACATAGTAGGGGGCTTAATTAATATAGGCCAGACGCAGAAGGCTTGTGTGCATAAAATCAGGAAATAACCTAAGCTTTGGAGCTATCACTGATTGGTAAAATGAAAAGCCCAAATAACAAGGCAGGTGGAAGTATGAATGTAAGTATACAGTACATTATAACACAGCTTCACTATTATTATGTAGACTCACCACGTTAGTAATAACACTGAATTATAATTGCATTATCTGGTTGTGTAAAAGTCTTCACAACCACAGGAAGTGAACACAACCACAGTATACAGTGAAATGCTAATGTGCATGAGCACGGCCTATCACCCAGATTTCTAAATTTATCCAAAAATCAAAACTAAAAACATATGTGTTCCTCTAAAAAAAGAAAAGCAAACCTTCTGCACAATGAATAAAAAACGTACTGCCCTCTTTTTTATTACACTGGAGATTCAGAGTCGGTTAGTTTATTAACCATCGCTCTGAATGTATAGGTTTGTAATTCATAGGAACAGGCAAAGAGCAGCACTACAGTGACTGATGTGTGACCACACATCCTGGACCTCTCCACATTAGGGTCATAGCTGTTAAAAGCTGTCACAATAATTCACCTCGTGTATGAGATGTGAAGTCCTGCAGAAGATATGATGGGCATTTGAAACCTACAACAGCCTCAAACCTTAAAATATACAGAGTCTTACCTGATAAGGCTGCACAAACTAATGACATGCATTAGTTGCCTTAATTTCACCTACTGTATTACTTAGAGAATACTTGTGTTTATTTCTATTTTAGTTTAGCTCATATTTTGACCCAAATTGCAACAAAACGTAGCAAGATGCAAAAGTTTGTGAAGGATTGACATTAATCTTTTGATTTAAGCCAGTTCGAGCACATTGTGTTCACTTCACACTCTTTTTGTAAGTAGAAACATGTTACTGCATCTAATCTCACTAATTTATCCAATCTCTGCCGTTTCAAATTCTAAACATCCTCATCAAAGTGAACCGGGAACAGATGTCCCTCGCTGCCTTTCTCACTGCCTGATGAACTTCTGGAACACATTCAGGGTGAATTTGCGGCTGATTACAGAGAAAGCAATCACAGATGGCTTTTAGGCTGGAAAATGCTTCATTAAAAAAATAAATAAATAAATAAATAAAAATAGAACCATGAAAAAGTAAAATGTAACACTATGTTTCACTGATTTCATTTACATAGAAAAACTACAGGTGGTTGAATGTATTCATGCATTTAGATTCAGATCTCCCCTAAAGCAATAATAGAGACCAACACTAGAGCACAATAAAAGTGTTTTCTTTTGTAATCCACACGATGTGCACATCTACAGTGTATTTGATTTTTAACATTTATACATTCTTCTAAACTCTACTTCAATATTCAAGTGAACGGAAATGTACAGCCACATTATATTCTGGGTCTTGACACAGTCTGGTTAACACTTTTTGATTTTACCAGGTATTTTTCCAGCTTACTGTATATCAGAAGCAAGTTTACACATCAACTTACACATCAAAACATCTGGTCACATTCAAATCAAAGGTTTAAACTCTGGTAGATAAAACTGTACAACTGAACTGAACATTGGTCATCATTGGTTATTGAAAAGCATTTTTTGTTTGCAATCATTTAATAATTCAGAGATCTGTAAGAATTTATAAAGGATCTGTTTTTGTGATGCTACTGTGAGAAGTTTGCCATTTAGTTTCATGTCTCCACATGATTTACTTATTTTGCATACACCTGATGCATTATTTATGTTTTATTCACAAGTCACTGCAGAAAATGTAGTCTATTGTCTGTAAAGAAAACATTAGCAATCATGTCTCACAAACCAAGCTGTACTGTGTATGGCACTCAGCACACACTGTAGCCCTGTACCTGGATATAGTCTTCATCTTCCGAGGTAAACAAGCTTTGCTTTAAAGACACACAATGTAAATGTAGCCCTTCTGTTGATTGACATGCAGTTAGTGTATATACCTGCTTTGCTTGTAACCAAGATCATTAACATGCTTCTAATATTAGAAAAGCTATTAAAAAAGGGTCAGATAAATACTAGCCTAACAACTTCATGACTGAATGCTTCATCTGTTTATGCTTAATTTTAGTGCAGACACATGCTCTGTGGTCAGGAAAAAGATTTATCTGTGCTGAAATGTTACCTCAGTAATATTCCTCTCCTGATAGTGGCAAGGAGATGCAACCTCACGTCTCTAGCTACTGGTATTATTCATTTTTTTTATTCAATGTTAAAGTAAGTAAGAAATCAGGCCCAAGTGTCCCTCATGCTCTAAATTAGAGCGAACAGCTATTGAAGTCTGATTCAGACGTTAGAGGTGAAAATAGAAAATGAGATAGAGGATGTCAAGAAAGTAATTTTCATTACAGACCTGCTTGAATTATGCCCACAACACCTCCTGAGGCAACAGCTGTAAAACCAGACCCAGACCACTCTGGGCTACCTGGGTCTGCATTAGATTTATACCACACAACATGTCAGATGTTAATTCCCCAGCTTCATCATTACTGTAATCTCAGGCAAATAGCCAAAAAAGACGGCTGACCCTGTTGGGTGCAAAAATCAGTACTGTTTAACAATCAGCACTACATACTTGTGACTCTCCCTTTTAGAATATAGTAATGTTATATATACTGGAGATCAAAATTGAAAAACAGTTTATAAATAATTGAACAATTCTGAATGTCCTTTTCACTGCTCCACAGTTGAAGGAGTTTGTGTCCTGTCTATGCCATGCTACTAGAACACCTTTTACATACAAAATAACTACTAATGCTCCGAATGACTTCAGCACATCTGCGACCACAGGGCAGCACTAGTCTCTTTGGTCCACTTTTCTTCCAGTCTCCTCCACAGTTCATTGACTGTAGTGGGTTTCTTGGCCATAACTTTATCGCCCAGGGTTTTCTAGAGGTTCTCTGTTGGGTTGAGATCAGGACTCTGTGCAGGTCATGTCATTATTTCAATGTTTTCTGTTTCAAGGAACTGCTTTACCAGTTTTGCTGTGACATGGAGCGTTGTCATGGATGAACACTGAAGGCTGATTGGGTGATGAACGAAGGGAAGGAACCATATGCTGTTGAAGAAGGTTCTGATAAACATTTGCATTCACTTTGTCATGTACAGTAGCTGTATAGAGGCCCAACTCCCGCTGCAGAAAACATGCCCCAAACCGTGACACTTCCTCCTCCACCTTTCACTGACTTCTTTATACACTTTGGGTTCAGTCTTTCTACAGTTTGTCGCCGAATAATGGACACATGGGACCCAAATAAATTAAGCTTTCATCACTGAAGTGAACTTTGGACCAGTTCTCTTTCTCCTAATGAGAGGTTTGGTCACTGCAGAGTGGGCAGTGTGGAAATGATTGCCCATTGAAATCCTCTGCAGTATCCTGGCCTCTCTTGTATTTGTCTTCTGTGGACGACCAGACTTCTTGGGGGACTTGAATGAGTTTGTGACGTTGTAAAGATTCAAATTTCAAAATCTCAGATTTGGAACGACTAACTTGTCATGCTATGGCTGATAGGGTCATCCCCTTTGGCCTTCACCTGGACAACCTGCTGCCGGAGGCTTTCAGTTACTTTACAACGACCCACCATCTTGCAGAGTCAGTGAAACTGGAACTTAAGATGCCAGTTACAGTAAATAGGGCTTGACAGATAATTAAAAAAAAATAGCACCAGGTGCCACTTTAACACCAGTTACTGGAAGGTATCTGAAAGTGTTCTCTAAAGTGTTTTTCTTCAAAATAATACTTTTTGTTGAAATGCCTTAGTTATTTTGTGGAAAAGGTGTTCTGGTAGCATGGTATAGACAGGAGAAAAACTCATTCAGCTGTTGTGCAGTGAAGATAACATTTCTTTTCAGAATTGATCCATTGCCTATGAATTGTTCTCTAATTCTGATCTCCAGTGTACAGTCAATGCATCATTTCATTATTGCTATATACAACCGAGGGAAATCAACTACTTTTGAAGAAATAACTTTTTTCAAAAATGCAATAAAATCTAAAAACCCAGTCCACCATTGCATTCATAAGCGCAATATAAGTTCATCTCCATCTCCTCAGACATACTGCAGCTCCAGTCCAGCCTGATATAGACTGAAAATGATCACACTGTAGACTCTAAACCTCTGCTGCCATTAAGTGGGGTTCTTTCCTATTCACTGACATCCATTCTTACACAAATGGGATTGTTGGGTTCCTCTTTATAGTTTAAGGTCAATGACTGTAATAATTATTACAAATAATTAGTTATTTGAGGTACTTATTTGTGATTTTGCTCTAAATACTGTAAATAAATATAAAAAAACTAAAACTCACGTTAGAGGAATCAAAAGATTTCATTCTTATTATCAACTTCAACTGGTAGAGGTCAAACGGGTCTAGTCAAATCAATCATTTGGCCTAGATTAAAGATTAAAGGAAGTGTGCATAGTTGCTACTGCAATCTTAACCAGTGCTAGTAACAAGAACCCACAGAACTGTCATTAGTGCATTGTCCGACTCAGTGTACTGCCCAGACACAGACAGTATTTAAATGAATTCACATATTTATATAGCGTGTCACGGGAGGAGTCTACTACTGTACTCAATCACCTGCGCTCAATTCTACATTGATTGGTATGTACAAAGGAAACCTGCTTAGATTCATACTTAGTAGTGATTGATACATCTGTACTCACGCATCTTTACATGAGGCTCCTGGGGCCTCATGTACTTACCAATCAACGTAGCATTGAGCACAGACTCCTCCCATGACACGCCTCTATATAAATATGTTAATTTAATTAAATATGGCCTGCATCTGAGCAGTACGCCGAGCCGTGTGTGCAGGTGTTAATGCTGCTGTTCTGCACAGGAGCAAAAATAAAATTTGTACGTTGATGAAACAAAAATGTTTTCTGTTGACATGTGTCACTTCATCCTGTGACGGTGCTTTTATAGCGATGTCTCCAGTTGATGGGTCTGATTGCATCAGGTAAACCGGCTCTCGCTGCAAATTGCACTTTAATGTTGCCCTGATCAATCATTATATGGGAACCTATGCCTTGCTCATATATGAATGATTGCGTCACACACAGCTGGCTCTGCTCGGCTCAGGGTCATATACGAGACCAATCTGCAGCCCCCTCTGGATGCCCCTGTGGCTGGAACCAGTGTGGTCAACAGCTGGATGTCGCTGGTCGCGCGGGTTCTCGCTGTGTGTCGCTCCAAGAATGGGCGCCTCTAGCAGACTAGATCCTCTATCAGATGATCTAACACGGCTATACAATATGTTTGCACCGTTTTGCGTATATTTTAATATCATCTTATTGGTTTGCAGATGTGTGGCTGTATTTTAATTATTTTTTGTTTTTTTCCGGTAACTAACGATTGTTTTCATGTGAATAACAGCCAGTGAGCTACCGTAGATCTGCGCACGTTTCTACTTCACATTTTGATACATCTGACCGTAGGTGTACAGTAGATTCAAGCTCACGCCAGGTTTTCGTATGAGGCACAAGGTCCCTAGCATTTCTGTAAATTCAAATGTTGCTGTCATTTTCTCTTTTTGTTGTTGTGTTTTGTAAAATGTTGTTGCGTTTTCTCTACTTGTCATTGTGATTTGCACTTCTGGGCCGCCGCAGAAAGGGAAGGACATAGCAGGCTGCAGATCACCGTTTCATATCCAGAGCATGAAGGCCATGTCACGATCTCTCCACGCCTCTGTCCTTGTGTTTGTATTCTCCCGTAGCCTCAAGAAAGCAGTTTACATACATTTAGTAATCTTTGTCTTAAATTTACCATTAAACATAATAATTCAGCTGTCATCATCTATAAACTGAACCTTTGCCAGCTAAAACCACTGTTTACTTTACCTTCCCTCTCTCTCTCTTCCTCACATGCAAACAGTCTGTCACAATGTCAAGAAGCCAGTTAATTGGCGTTTCAGATTTTTCACATTTTAACGTTTGAATAATGCTAACTGAAGGGTTTGTGACAGTGAAGCTCTAGGTCAAAGATCAAGGCTGTGCGATAACAAAGCCTGCAAAATGCACGTTATGCAAGACTGGATACAAATGTTGTGTTAAGGTCTTGGAGATGTGGCCTGGAGACATACTGGGCAGAAGAAAGGTCAGTAGTGAAGTGAGCTGCACTGTTTTTACTGCAAGTTACATTTGCTGCTCTTTCCTTTGCTTCTCTATTTTCAGCCTAGATTTTTACTAAATCTACTTTAATCTTTGCAGAATTAAATTTACTAACACGTGTGTAAAAATGTTAAATTGGTATCAAGTAAAAAAAACTGAGAAAAACAGGAAACAAGGGGCAAGAATCACTCATCTCACAAACTCTCCCAAAATCACATTTAGGGAAAATCAAATTTGGATATGTTACCGTTATACAAATTAGTGTAGACCCTGGCAAGCTGTTTAGGATGTGCATGTACACCACCCCTTGCCCAACAACGACTGGGATAGGCTACACTTCCCCTGTGACCCTTACAAGGAGAAGCAGTTTAGATGATGGATGGACAAAGTCCCAGATCCACACACCATTACCACCTGCGCTCTCATTTACTAAAAAGTGCATACTTTTCTATCACAAAAAGACATGTACTGGAGACAGACTTACTGTAGGATAAGATAGAACACAAATTTATAATTTCACAATAGGGAAATTATTTAATTTATGAACTTATTTCTTGCTAGTGTGGTACCACGTCTAAAAACTAGGGACACTGGGAACTACTCAAAATGTATATTAAAATGTGGCTGCTATAAAACAAACACTGGTATTTTAACCATATGGGAGGGGTTTGTGTCCTTTGTCTGATTTACAGTTGTAAACCCTTGGAAATTAATGCATCATACATTCTTTGTTGTAGATACAACTACTTTTTAAAAAAAAGATAAGTCAGATTTTACAATTAAGAACTCAGTATTTTTTTTACTATTTAATTGGAAAAAGCAAATTGACTACTGGGGACATTTCACATATTTTGTATTTTGTCAAACTGCACTTGTACTTCACTTGTGAACACAAACTTTAAGTTGCATTGTGATTACTGTATACTGTATGTTGTCCAGCATCTTAAAAGTCAATGTTTGGCTTTGGGCTGGGCAACTTTGTTTTGGTTCAAACTAAAATTCTTACCAGTCTTTGTTCTTACCAGTAACTAACTTAAAAATACTTTTCAATTTTCAATTTTATTTAGCCTCTTGAAATTATGTACATTTGTACAAATCTTACCTTATCAACTCGTTCTAAATGAGAAATGAGTGTGAAGCTGAGCCAACAATAAGAGGTTCAAATACGTGAATACAGAGAAGAATATCCAAGAACATTTGAGAAAAGAAGATGAGCTACTAACCACTGATCCATGTGGCCTCAGGGTCATGAACGCTGAACTCCGATTTGTACAAATCTGTCACAATCAGTCTGGACCTGCTGCTTTCAGGGAGCTCCACTGGGAAAACAAACAGTTTCATCAATAGCAAAGTCCTGTCAGAGCAACACCTAAGACAGGTCTGATGCCAAGGTCTAGAAATAGGAATGGAAAAAAAAAAAAAAACAGTGGTAAACAGATGCAGTGATTATTGATCTGGTTCTTTATGCTTGTACGAGCATGTGATACACACACACACACACACACACACACACACACACACACACACACACACACACACACACACACACACACACACACACAGACACAGACACAGACACAGACACAGACACAGACACACACACACACACACACACTTTATGTTTCATATATCTGAGATTTCACCGCTTGGTGCCATGTTCCTACAGTACCCCAGTAGAATGTAACATAAATCACCCGCCTTCCCACACACACGGCACTAATTTTATTTACAGTACATGCTACAGTAAAAATGAAAAATTAAAGCATTAATGTACACAGTAACCTACCAGGCGTGAGAACAACTACTGACAAGGTGATGAGCGAGCAAACCACCACTATCACCAGCAGAGAGATGGCAATCCCCTTCCAGTTTCTCTGCGGCGGACTGACATCCACAAACTCCTGCACACAGACACACAAAAGTAATCAACACGGTCATCCCACATTGTTAACTATTGGACTTTCTGGGGCTAAATGAGGAGTTCAAGCTTGCAGTGGGCGTTCCCCCTTCACCCAGGATGAAAGGGTTAAGGTTCCGATTTAAAGGTCCATGCACATGCTTTTTTACGTGCTAAATAATGCTAAAGAATTTAACCTTGATGTCTTAATACGGTGTCTGTAACTTTTCATGCCAACAAGCCCACAGGGCCCATCTGAAAACGTGTTTTAAGCTCTTATCCACAACAATCTGTTTTAGAGGTGTGTCGCAAGCCAAGTTGATTGCCACACTTCTTTGAGGAAGCGAATAGCCGTGATCCGCTGCGGGGATCAAAAGCCATGGTCAATGAATCTATGCTAACAGCAAAATTGGCTACAGTACCTCGTCCATTAGTGGAGTTCAACCATATGTTTGAAGTCAAAAGGTAGGCTGTTGAAGTGGTTAAACTTTGACTGGTGTAAGGTATGTCTCAATGGCAATTTCACATTTCATTCAATTTATGTATTTATACAATATGCAACTTGATTAGCGGCCAGTTGCCAATAGCCTATGCAACCTGAATAAATAAAACAGGCTCCTAACACGACTATAGCTTGTGTGGGAGCATAGCTCGATAAACTAATATAAACTCATTTTTACACGTTCTTCTCTTACTCATATTGCTGCTGTGTCAAAATAATTTCTCCATAATGGGATCTTGAGCAGGGTGGCACAGTGGTGCAGTGGGTAGCGTGAAGCGATTCCCGGGGCAGACCGGGTTTGCATTCTCCCTGTGTTCACGTTGGTTCTTTCCGGGCTTAATTGGTCGCTCTAAATTGCCTGTAGATGTGAGTGTTTGTGAAAGGTTGTCTATGTGTTGCACTGCGATGAACTGGCAACCTGTCCAGGGTGTACCCCAACTCTTGCCCATAGCCAGCTCGGATAGGCTCCAGCACCCCGCGACCCCACGTACAGCATTAAGTGGATTAAGAATGGGATCTTCAGCTGCATCTTATATTTTGCCGTATTTGTCTGTAATTAGGTGCCAACAGTTAATGCCTACAAACAGCAACTGTTGCTGTCAAGACAATGATGTGTTTAATTCTTTTATTATTGTGACATGGTATTTGATATTAAAATTTAGATAAACCTTACCACAAGACGCCTGAACCAGTTGCCAAACCTACTGTCATGTACGGTTTAGGATCCAAGCGAGTATGTTTTAATGTGTATTCATATTCTTATACAGAACACATTTAATATACAGTACATCAGACAAACTGTAGACAATTACACATGCATTGAATAAATCAGTATCTCAGTAAAACGTTGTAAAATTAATTGAAATTCTATTTACAGATTAATCACTGCATAACCTACCTGGGAACTCTGGTTTAAAGAGTTGGTTCTAAATACATATTGACATTTTAACATTTTAATTGCTTTTAGTAATGTGTATGATATATCAAGTGCTAATATATAATAGAAATGTAGGTATTTTGTTTGTCTTCTTCATAAATCTGACAGTACTATATCTGTGTGTATCTCAAGTCGTTGCAGGTATCTAGCCTAGAGAGGTCTTGTCAGCTGGTGCTGGGGACTTCTAGGGTGAATAGTCTAAGTTGTCATCCCATATTCCCTGGTCTTGTGGATCAGGGCAGTGTTTCCTGAGGGACAAGGCACCTATGTTGGACTCAGACCACCTGTGAAATAACTAAATTACTGTTTTTGTTGAAATACCTGAATAAAAGTTCAAATAATATAAAACATGTTTTTTACAAGGGGAAATTACAAGAGTTCAGTTAAACAGCAATAGTCAAAGCCAACTTTATTATCAACCAATGCACCATCACTATAATGTTGGATAAGTTATCTTAACAGTTCAATGTGCAGGAGGAGTAGCCTGATGGATTAATGAAAAGAAGTAGGGTAAACAGACCATATGATGAATGGGTAGGATTCATTGTTATGTTGAAAGCACAGTTTCTGGAGTAGAACAGGTACAGTCATGGACAGTTGGCTGAGGAGATGTGGTATTTGGAGCAAACACATTTTCAACTTAGCTTTTATAGTGATGGTTTGATAAATCTTGGCATGGAATTAATGACCTCCTTTCTGTCAGGCTGCGCAAATTCTGCTCAGAGGGTCGGTGGGACAGGGATGTTAATAAGGTTCTCCATATAATGACCTGGGTCCAGCAGGACTTTATTGAAGATGGTCTCCATCAGGTTTTCCACATAATCTGTACCATAAGACAAGAATTACAAATTGCCCATAAACAGATTAAAATATTAAAATAAGTTGATCAACTGCATATAGAGTAAATATATAGACAATAATATAGCTCAGGTTATGAATACTTCAACTACAGCTACTCAAATGTGAAATCCAAAATCTCTGTCAAAATTAACTACCTATTAGCCAACAAATTATCATACTGATATTAAATGTACATACCTTTACTCCTGAGGTGAGCAACAACTCTTTTACGAGGTAGCTGTTTGCCTACAGCCTGCAGTGGCAACCTCCTTGCGTTTCAGTGGCTAGGATGCGCAAGCAAAAACAATGTCACACAGCTAGCTAATGTGGGAAATTTTGTGTTGTCATGAGATGCTGTGCCTCTGGCCGGGGGGGTCATCAAGAAGCATTTGGTTATCAGATGGTGGGGGTTTCACTTTGGTGACCACGGGAACATTGTTAAAGGAAGTACTGTAAAGTGGGGTTTACTGCACTCGTGTATCAAAGAATAGTCAACAGCTCACGTGAGGGTTTGTAACAGGGTATAAATACAGGTCTTGTGTCCTCAGTCCTTCAGTTGATACTTTGTACATAGAAAGATGTGCCTTATTGTACGTCTTAGATGTACTGTGATTGTGTGCAACATCATACATGTTAGGCTTTGATAAAACTTTCCATAACCCAAATTCACAGGTCTACAACATAAACATGAACATAACAACATAAACAACATAAACAACTCTGTAGTAATTCGACACACAGCTGACTCTCACAACTTACTGTTGCAGCCAAACCCAAGTTGTACTCATGGACTCATGCTCCAACATCATGTGGAGGGCTAGCGCTAGCTACTAACGCTAGCGGCTAACATGGTGCAGCTAAAATGTGAGTTAATGGTGAATGACCTCGGTACCATATATCACACGGTTCGAACTGGTCAAATGCTGGAGAGGCTTGGATTCCTCCAAGATGCGTGGCAGCAACTTGCAACACTGTCTCTCTCTGTCGCTGTAGGTGTTAGCATCAACTGTTCTAGCTATTAGCATTCCTTACAAAGGAGCAAAGCTAGATTATAAAACAGGGGTCTCAAACTGATGCCGATGAGGGCCGCTGCCCTGCTGGTTTTCCACCTCTCCCTGCCCCAGTGCCTACTGATTACCTTGACCAGGTATGTTCAGTCAATGACAAACTGGAAAAGCCAGCTCACACACCTAATCAAGGTAATCAGCAGAGGGAGCTGGAAAACCAGCAGGGACACCGGCCCTCAAGGACCGGAGCTCAACAAGTGTTATAAACAAAAAAACGTCTGGAGTACATACGTAGTATCAAGCATGTACTTACGTTTGGGGAAGCAGCAAGTGGATCACGTCTTATAGGAACAGAGCCCTTCTTCAACCTCAAATGAAGCATTAAATACACTCTTGTTTTCGAAGCAGTTGAAGGTGAAACGGTGTCCACATACGAACAAGCATTTAGGCAGCGGTGCCGGCGCTGGTCCATTTACAACAAAATGAATCCATAAACCTCTCCTTTCTTGCTACGCTGGTAAAATGAAAAGGCTGCGATGCTCGTTGGAAAAACCAACAACAGAGCACTTTCTGAACACTAATGGCCCCATGTCAGTTCGTATGACAGTGACAAACTGAACCGCGATGTTACAGGTAAATTCCAGTGTCCAGGTTTGTTTGGGCTGATGCTGCTTCTGTGAGTGGTCTAAAACTGTAGACGTACAGTAGACTTTTAGGTAAATTTGACACCAATCGTTCTTAGACCGTATTGAATAAAGTAGCAAAATGTGAAATAAGTAGGGATTGTACTTTACTGTAAATACTCAAGAAGTAAGTTAACTTGAACCAGGGAGTCATATAAATTTACCAAAGTACCAATGATTTTGCATTGTACAGGGACCTTTAAAAGTTGTTCCACAATAATTGGTAAAATGTAGCTAGGAGGTAATGTAATGAATGAGACAAAGGGTCACTTGTCCTTCTTTCCAGTGACAGCTGAGATTGGCACCAACACCCAGTCAGATAATGGGTAGATAAACTAATGAAATACAAGCCAGCTTTTTTGTCATGTTTTCAGATCAGCTTATCTTCAGTTGAGGGTTTAAAATATTGGTCCATTAGAGATTCATACAAAGTCACTGCAGTGCAAACATATGCAAAATAAAAAGCAGCTTCCTGACAACTACATAATAAATGTGATATTTCCTAAGTGGGCTATTTGCATGTATGTTGTGTGTTTAACCTTAATGATATTAGCAACTTTAGCTGCTATATCAGAGAACCTTTAGTGATTACTGTACTGATGAAAAGAGAAAAACAATAACTAGTCAATAACAAATCAATAACTAGTGGGCCACAGTCAACTTCTCACTATAGTTGACTGCTGTGACTGAAGAAATTCAATAAATATGCATTTTCCTATAATTGGCCTTCAATAAAATACCACTTTACAGTATCTACTGTAGTTAAACATTGCATCAGGTACAATAGTGTATAGACTATACACACTATAGTCACTTTAAACCAGTTCTAAAAAGGCAGGTTTCCATTCTTCTAAAGTCAGCTTCAATTCCAGAATTCTAGTTCATCAAGACTTTTAGTTTATAATCAGGATGTCACCATGTTTCTTGGGAAATAAGATGTGCTAAGGACAGAAATTAGTATCACATACAGTATAGAACCACTGTATAATACAGTATTAAACCTCCTTGTGTGCAGGGTTAAGGTTCAAGCATATTTTCTTTAATATCTGATAACGATTAAATAAGGAACTTTACTGTAGTTTTTTGTCATTTGTTTTGTAAATTTACCATTAACATTTTTATTGTTTAACCCCAATTCGACTGCATGTATCATATCAAACTTTAGGTAAAGAAAATTATACTGGCTGTCTCACTGCTATATTATAAAAAGGCACCACCTTAATCTTGTGTTTGACTGTCAACTATCTTGTGTGTAAATAATTTTGCTGCCCTGTACTGTATATACTGTTGGGGATTTGGCTATATTACAAAGTTACCCCTCTTTAATATTCTTGTTTACTTTGGGTGAATATCTTAAATATACATGTCAAAAGTACCAAAAGAAATGAATGCACATGCAGATGTTTCACTGAAATGTGAATACCCTGAGCTTTTACAATTATTGTAAAATGATCGTATGTATACATTTAAGTTTCCTAATACTACAAAATGGACTGACTGATTTGAGTTATTTTAGTCAATCAAGTTATTAGAGTACTTGTTTAAGTAAGAGAAGCACATGTGTATTTTTTCAAAACACAAACCATTAGGTAAGAATGGACAATTAGGATCAATGTAGGTAAAAACAGATTTAGTTTTTGAACAAACTGATAAAAGACTAAATTTATTGATTTGATTTTTCTCATTGTATAAATGTTTACTTATGAATGGCATAAATTACATACACATTACAGTATACTGAATGAAATGCATTTCTTTTATGACCCATTTAATTTCTAGTAATTAAAAAAAAAGGTTAAGTAGTTTTATTGAACTCCACAGCGAACGACCCATCTACAATTACAGCCAGAGCAGTATATTGTATCAAAAAGACAAACAAAAAAAACATAAATAATGTAATAATCTAAGCTTTTGACTTTTAGATTCTCTACTTTGTAGCATATAAAAGCTCCTAGACAGCAACAATTTATTTAATTTAATTTTTTTTCCCCCAAAATCTGTTCGCACCTCTGACCCTGCTGATGCTCGGTTACATCATTTCTCCGGACTGATCTTTTCACTCTGGCTTCATGCCTGAATGATCAAAGTTACAGAAACCAAGAGAAAGGAGAGGGAAAGAGAGGAAGGAAAGGAAAGTGATGCAAGGAGGATTTTAGTTCAACTGGACGTGTGCTTGCAAGCTTCCAGCAGTGACACTGCAGGGAACTGTAATAGGAAGCTGTCATGTGGTGTCTAATTCACCTTTCTTTAGAACATCAGTGTGGAGCCTTGTTCACACATCAAACATGTCAGGCTGAATGCTAACTTTTCCTAACAGCACTGCTTGGTTCTTTTGTGAAACTTACAAGGAAAATGTTGTTTCTGTGCAACATCAGAGAGAAGAAACAATGTAGCAGCTGAGAGAGACAAGCAGGAGGAAATTTATATCTTCTCATGCAGCTCTTTGGTTACACAGATACAGTAAGTAACCAGTAGGTAATGATTATCCTTTGAAGTCTACAAGTGTGTTTAGCAGTACAAAAGGTGCAGAAAGTGTTGTTCTATGATGTGAGACTTGCAGAGTCATCTGAAGGTGTGATAGCTCTTTATATAAGAAGTTGTCTGCATGTAGTAGAAATACTGTATACTGTATGTAGTATACAGTATTTCAGAAAGTAGCTAGATAAGTAGCAGATATATGCGTAGGAATCTTCAAATCTACAGTTTGCTACAAAATGTAGTGCTACATAAAATGTAGTCATATTATCAACCTTTTAACGGCAACTCTCTTGCACTGATTGTGAGTCATTACTATAAAATGCTTAGATTTGCTGATGAATATGCTGATTTTCAAGTGAACAGGGTCAAGCTGACAGTTTTGCTGTGTCCAGTCTTTATGCTAATATAGGCTATGGAGCAATGTAACTGTTGCTATACAGACACCTTATCTGTGTGTTTCTTTACTGTGCTATACTATACAATTTTGTGAACAATCTGAATTTCATTGATTTCAAATACTGTGGTAGTTCAATATTATATTATAAGCTATTATAAATCTAAAAATCTTTTTTTTTACAGCTTCCTTTATTGTCCACTCAATTATTTATTGTCAATAAAAAGAAAACTCTTTTCTTCTTATGTACTATTCAGTTGTCAACATTTCTAGTGCTAGATGTCAATTAGAGCTGAAGCTGCTGATCATTCTTGTACGAGAACGAGACTTTAATGCTCTGCCGCTTGTCTAGAGCTGTTTGTACCGTTTCTGTGAGCGATAGTGGCTTTATCAGTTATAGTAGCACAATTGGAGATTAAAAAGTTCCAGCTGTTTTCAAAAGCATTAATAACAAAGGCAAGAGAAGACCTCTACTTCGGAAGGAAATCCCTCTGAAGTGTTTACGCGTGGAAAAGCGATCAACTGTAGAATTAACCAATTTGCAGTTTAGAGACATGATATTAAAACAGTTTAATACAAAGTTAACCTCTAAAATGCAAACACGTCGCGCTGTGGTACTTTTATATTTCAAGATTCTGTGTATTTTTCCTATAATATTCTGCCAGCACCAGCATTAGCGAAGCTAATCTACTAACCGTACTGTAGTTTTCCCATAACGTCATTCCAAAATCTATCACAGGATGAATCTACAGAGGACCCACAGAGCATGTCTATCTAGCTGAATGAATGAAACCTAATGAAAACATGTGCGTGTACCTCATCCTGCTGCGACTCCTTGGGCTTTTTCTTGGTCGGATCCTTGGACGCGGTCATGGTACCGGAGCCACAGTCTCTCCCGGTAATAACATCCAAACCTGTCGGCGAGTCAATTTAGCGGCTCGAACGTCAAGCTAGTCGGGATGTGGACAAGGGCTACTTCCCGGAATACCTTTCAAAATAAAGACTGTGACTGTTTGATTTTAATTTTATCGCCGATGTTTGGGCTCTTACTCATGGAGACTGTTAGTTACGTTAATGTTTTTTCTTAATTAATTCATTAAGTGTGACAGCATATTAAATGAAAAAATATGATTAGGAATTATGCCATTTTACTATCTGTGAGATTTAGGCATCTCTTTTCAAAATATTGTTGACATTGATATAGTTAATACACAAGCTTAGATTTTTATAGCCATACATACAGTACAATATGCCGGGTGTCGGTTCTGCCTGTTGTTGACGTTGGTTTTGAAATCATTATCATTTGCAAGACTATGTTACACAACAGAAGTACAATTAATATATTTTTAGAATAGAATAGTTTTAGCTAATCATATTTTCAGATCTATAAGTGCCCTCCAACCTGATTTTCCAGAAATAAAAGTTGAGTCAACTGCTAATGGTGAGACCATAGGTCAGGAGTGGCCAACCCTGGCCACAGTCCTGCTGGTTTTTCCAATGTTCCCTGCTGATTACCTTGATCAGGTGTCAGTTAGCTGCTGACTGACTGAACACACCTGGTCAAGATGATCAGTATTAGCTGGGACAGGGAGAGTTGGAAAACCAGCAAGACTGTGACCCTCGAGAACCAGGGTTGGCCACTCCTGACAGTGATATAGTCAACTGAAATGCTTGAACATGTTATGACTCAGTTGTCTGTTAAAGTTATGGTCATGTTGTTTTCTTAGTGCTTTGTGTGTGCTGCGTTGCAGTGATCTTTAGTTCTGAGTTTTGTGTTTCCCCTCATTGTAATCCACCTAATGCGGTGGATTTTAGATCTAGTTTCATGTTTAGGTTCATATTTGATTCCCTGTTTAGCTGCGTTTGAAGTTAGTTATTATATCCTGGTTTGCATTTATTTTAGTCATGTGATATGTGTATTGTGAGTCCTCCATTTTGCTTGTCAGCTGGCCTTGTGCTCTATGGAGCGGCCAGACCAGGACTGACTTTGTCCCCATGAGGGTTTTGTCTCTGAGCCTAGTGGTAGGGTTAGGCTTAGGGGTTCTAGTGTTAAAGCTGTTCCTCCCCTCTTGTAGTGAGCGCGAGCCTAGTTTAGTTTGTCCAGCTATGACAGACAACCGAACAAAGTACAGTTGTCACAAAATAAACCCCACGAGAATTCTGCAGACAGAATTTTAAGCAAAATACAGCTTAGTTAAATCTGTCAATAGTTTAATCATAAGTTAATTATTCGACAGCTGTAGCACTGATAAAATGTGATTCACTAAACCATCCAATTAAATTTTTAGCAGAACTGTACAGTAGCTTCACACTTTGTGATATAATGATGTCACTCTACTATTCTTACACTACTGTATAACTTCAGGGAGTGAGAGCCTCTGTGATATCTAGTATTCAAATGTCCCTCAGAATTGAATTCTAGGATTATGGTTTTGTGTGTCATCGGAAAATGAACCAGGCTGCGGCTGCGACTGAAATCCCTTCAGAGGAGAATAAAGCGAGACAATCAAGCAGATCAGTAACCAGCTGGCCTTTCCTGCTGCCAAGTGACTGAATGCAAACTGATAGGTGTCACAGAGAAAGCCCTGAAGACACAAACCCCATCAACAAACACAGACACACAAATGCTCCCACTATCCCATCTAAAAATAATGAAGATAAAAGGAGGAAAGAAACCAAATAGGAAACCGAGAAGAGACCACAGCTTGAGGATGTTTGTGTCCTCTTTTTTGTGTAGGTCTATATTTACAGTATGAGGACTTAAATCCTCCCTCAAGGATGCAAAACAGTTTTCCTTTCTACAGTACAAATCCCCACTAACCTTAGTTACTGTAGTAGGCTTGCCAATCATTCTACTGTATTTACATGTACAATTTGAGTGAGCATCCAACCTGGGCAAATTTCAGAATTTTGTATGGCTGCTGTACAAATTATTAAATACTTAGCATTCACCTTTGAGGTTTAAACTATGAGATATGCAATAACAGCCAGTATGTACATACTGTATGCTTCAGGGTAACAGAATGAGCCATGTTAGTGTTCAGGAGGGAGGAAAGGTACGAGTTCAACAAGCAGAGAAGAAGAAAATGGCTGCAGATTGGAAATTCAGGGCAGAGCATGAGGGAAACAACAAGGGGTAATTCGAAGGAGATTGAAAGAGACACTGAAGACGATGAAAGGATGTGTAGGAGGGGAAGAGAGAACAAAACAGCAGGATCAGAAAAAGAAAGAGAAAAACATCCTCAAAGCTCTGACTTTTTTTTCTTCTCATTAAATATTTAGCCAATGGGGTAAGAGACCACATGGAAATGATCTCTATGTGCATTTAGGAAGTTCAACAATATTCCCAAGGTGTCTTTGGGCTACAGGCTGGTGTTACTTGTATTTGGGTGTCTACATTGTACTAGCAAGTTGCACACCAAATCTTTAAGCTGCTTACATTCTTCTCATTTAGAGAGTTAGCGCCTTCTGTAATGTCTGTTTTAGTTTGACTGTAATTTAATCTCATCAGTCAAATAAAGATAAGAGAATTTTAAACAGCCAAGGGCAAAAAGAAGGCAACGGAGGATTCCCTCCGTTCCCACTCTGATCTCCAAACTCTTCAGGGTGTCACACGTGTTGTTTAATATGGGCACCAGGTGAATGTAATTAACCTAATGCCAGAAAGGAAACCTGCAGGGCAGCAAGTTGGAAACCACTGAGGTTTGGTGGAAAAGTTGAAGGAGGAGGATAGGGGGTGATAAGAAAAGTTTCTGAGTGTATTAATTGACCCTGAAGGATCTGAGGTAGGGTCCTGATAAGAGCTTCTCACCTTCAACATGCAAAAAACTTAAACCAACTAAAGTATGAGAGACACTGCAGCCGCTTTCATTTAAGTCCTAATGTTGCATTGTCATTTTTGTAACTGAATTTGTATCAGTATGAAAGAGCACAGGGGTTAGCTGACTTTTGCTCACAAGATCTAGCTTTTCGTGAAAGATCTGTCTTGATAATGAAGTGGAAGTGTTTACAACCACATCTATCCCTTTTCCTTCAGTCATCACAGTGATAGATGTTGGTACAGTAGCTGCCTACTGTAAGTCCACCATCACCAGCCTGAACAACTACAGCAAAAAGAGGTTGCAGTAAAACTGGGACTGCACTACTACCTGCAGCATCTGGCTCTCCCTGGCACATATGCCAGAATCCTGGTTGTGGACTTCAGCTCAGCCTTCAATACCATCACCCCTGGAATACTCCACTATAAACTGACCCAGTTTACTGTCCCCAATCCCACGTGCCGGTGCATCAGGAGCTTTCTGACTGACAAGAGGCAGCAATGTGATGCTGCCCAGCCTCACCTGGCACCCGCATCATCACTACTGGTGCACCACAGGGGTGCGTCCTCTCCCCACTGCTCTTCTCCCTCTAAACCAACAACTGCACCTCATCTGCTCATCCAGGGTTGTGATGAATCTGCAGAGGTTGTACTTCCTGAGACAGCTCAGGAAGTACAACCTGCCCCAGGAGCTGCTGACCACGTTTTACACGGCCATCATCCAGTCTGTCCTCTGCACCTCCATCACTGTGTGGTTTGGTTCAGCCACCAAGCAGGACAGACACCAGAGAAAATCATTGGGACTACATGTAAGCTTCCATCCATTGAGCACCTGTACCGGCCAGACTGAAAAAACGAGCAGCAAACATCACTGTTGACCATTCATTAAATAGATAATATTATATTTAATAGATAGTCATTAAACAGCGTGGGGGGCCTTGGCCAGAAGAGACACGGTCATTCAAGAAAAGACATTAAATTGCAAAAATATAAGCACTTCTTTTGACAAAAAATGTGGATGCATCTAAGTCTTCTTAGATGCATCTACAATTCTGCGCTAAAAAAGAAATTCTATGTGAGCCCTTCTTTATCAATTGTATTAAATTATTGTTAGCAAGTTCATCTAGAAAATTAAACATATTTAATCTGAGATACCAGCTGTTAATGTTTATGTTATTATGAATGAATGTGTCTCCAAACCATTAAGTGATGGATGCCATAATCCACTGAATAGATCATTATGAAAACTTCACAGTATGATCCTCAACAATATCTTTAAGCTGATGAAAAGCTGGGATGATAGTTTTCTGTTTTTTCCTGGTGGGGCTCGAACTGGCAACCTCCTGCTTTCAAGTCCAACACTACACTCACTGATTCACTAGAGGACTACTTACACATGATGTGAGTATTTTAAAAAAGTTATATATATGAATAGTATAAATATATATGGTTGATTGGTTATTGATGAACCCTGAAATATAATATATAAACATGGGTTATGCTAAAGCATTGTTATTCAGAGAATGTCAAAGGTCACCGAAACATTAAAAGAACAGAAAACTGACAAAGTAAAAACCTGTAGTTACTGTAATTTGGAATCTGGTGTTTAACTAGAATGTTAATGTTCTTAATGTTTCTGCATTAATATAAAAAATATTAAAAGTAAACCACTACAATCATTATACATATCTGCAGTATCCTTTAATCACATTAGATTATGACACTAAATGTCACTAAATCACTAAATATTGTTTTTTCACCTAATGAGGGGATTTCAGGGCCACATGTCATACCACTCACTCAACACCTTGTATAAAAAGCACAACACTGTGGTTTCTATAAATAAGAGGATTTTGATGCCTCACCTCCAGGAACCTGAGCTCTGGGTCCATTATGTTGATGTGTCTCCAGTCAAAACACTGAAACATGGAGCATCAAATGTTCCTCTTGCTCCTCAAATATTTCAAAACCTCAAAATGAGCAGTGGTGACCAAAAATTTTTAAAAATGCATTCATTCTACAAAGCAATGGAGTAGAAAAGGAAAGAGCTGGTTTCCTCTTCTCCTCTTTCCTCTAGTGTGTCTGTCTGGCTTTTCTCTTCAGAGTAAACAGACGACTGCCACACATGCACACACACGAAACCCCTCTGTTCTGATTTTAGTAAAAATGGTGTCATTCATAAGTGAAATCAGTCAACCTAGTTTCGCTGGGCATCGTTGGTCTAATAATCTAATTCTGTGTCAGGGGGAATTCAACTGGTGGCGACATTGAGGCCCAGTGAGCTGAATTCAGTTTCTGTGTCAAAGGAACAATCAGGTTAAAAAAGGTTTAAAATAAGTTACAGGAACATCACAAAGAAGGAATTTTTACTGTTAGGCAAATATTTTAAGGATCGACAACAAAATACCTTTTTTATTAACACAAACATTGTTAACACTGAGTTAAAGCACAATGCCAGAGCAGTAAACATTAAATAATGATTTCAAGGAACAGCTTACATAGGAGAATGAATGTATTTGGATAATTATGTCATTTATTTAAAATACAAGAATTTTACATTATAATTAATAATAATAATGATATCATCCAGTACAAAAACATGTAATTGGGCTAGTTGGAGAATTAAAATTGTCCCTTGGTGTGAATGTGAAGCCAATGAATGTTATGACTTTTTTTTGTTTAACTTCAGGACCACGTTTGCGCTCATACTGTCAGGACTCGGGCAGGCGGCGGACCCACATGCACAGCACGGAGGCGGGATTATGATCAAACAGAGGTTTATTTTTCACGGCAGGGTCAGACGGTCCAGGTCATACACAAAAAGGTCACGGCAAAAATACAGGCAGGGATCAGGCAAACTCACGGTCAGTAGTTAGTCCAGGGTCAGGCAGGATACACGGTTCAAAGAAAAACAGGAACAAAACGCGAGGGTCACGGAACACGAAACACTAGAACGAGGAAACACACGAAACTCAGGACACTCATGAAACTAGGGAAACTCGGAACACTGAAGAAACACGACAATCTGGCAGGGGACTAAGGACACAGGTGGTGGTTAAATACACAGTGACTTGATGACTAATAGAGTGCAGGTGTGGGTAATGACCAGATGAAGCAGGGACAGCTGTGACAGGACATGAACCGGAAGTGAAGCTTGAGCAGACACAGAAACCAGGAGACTACCAAAATAAAACAGGAAACAACTAGAAACACAAAACCAGATCATGACACATACATGCAACCCAGATTAAGAGCATCTTTGGAAAATCCCTTACTCTTATGAATGGGTCTCATAGTCATGACACACCTCACGTTTGACCAATCACGTTAGTCATGTGATAATTGAGCAATCACTTTTAGTTTGGCGCAACATACAATCCGTCTGTGTCTATACACATTGCTTCACTCTGGAGCTTGAGCTGGACAACATGGCTGCACATGAGCTTGAGCTGGCTCGGTGACAGGTCCAGCAGGGGTCAGACGTGGCTCAGCGACAGGTGCAGCAAGGGTCATGACGGGAAGAGAACCAGTGGTGATGCAGGTCGGGAACCCATGGCTGAAGCAGGCAAAGGCGGTGGTTCTGATACTGACACAGATAGCGGCTCGGAGGAGAGACGGGTGCTGGCGTCTGACGTGAGCGTATTCCACAAGCCACAAAAATAACCAGGAGCTTGATTTCATTCGGGCTGGAGCTGGCTGGGTCCAAGTCTGGCCAGATTGTACTGTCATGGGTTCTGAGATGGCGGACCCACACGCACAGCACAGGAAGCAATCAGGGAAATTCAAGGGTTTAATCCCAATCTCCAGGTCAGGTTACAGGCGAGGTTCGGTACACAGTGGACTGATCAGAGACGGCACAAAGGAGCAGGCAACAGAGTGATCGGGTAGGGCTACGGTACAGACAGGGACGATCCAAAAAGACTTACCTGGTAACAAAAAAACAAGGCAAGACTAGGAACGTGGGAACAAGGTGCTGGATACATGAGGAACACATACACAATGATCTGGCGGGTACTGATGGTTAAAGACATGGACGTGAGTAGCAGATGAGTAACAGCTGACTGTCTTGCCACCAGGAGTAAATTAGCAGATCAACGTCTGAGGCAGGAACCGGATGTGACTACCAAAATAAAACTGTAGGACTTCTACATACTGAGGTTTAAGAGGGATCAGGTTTGCATTGATAGGACAGACAGATGTACAGTCCACGGCATCATGCTGTGGACATTAATTAAACAAGTTCCAAACTGACTCCTAGTGCTGTAAATGTCTAAAGGTTGAGTCATGTCAACTGGCCTTTTTTCTCCCAGGTGGCTTCTTCAGTCTGAGGAAACTTGGTTGATGACCACACATTTATCCTCCAGAGAGGTTTGACCTCAGGGTCTTTGGGTGTGTCCTTTCTCTTGGACTTTTGACTTGGGTCACTAACGAAGCCACCTACAGTACTGTAGATAGGTGGTGAAAATAGTAGACATGAATCAACCCTCAGACAATTTCACTTAGATAGCCTGGATCTTCAGCGATATGTTGCAAATGAAACTCACTGGGAATGTCTGCACCTTCTATTTATGCATTTCAATCACCACAACAACCTAAATGGTAACACAGGACTAGAAATTTAGGTGTAGTGAATTTTTCCCTAATAAAAAGACCAAACCATAGCCATGGCCCTGCATGAAGATAACTGTCCTTAGGACCTTAAATTAGTCAATGAAAAGATTAAGAGCTGCACTTTCATGACATCTATAAATCAAGGTATCTCTCAACAGTAGGAAGGTTGATAGACATTTCTTCTTAAAAAAAAGGAAGGAAATGCCTGGAGGGGTTCCAGTCCAGAGGGAGGGATTCAAACTGTGAAGTTGACACTGCAGCACAGCATGATTTCATCCCAACCTGCACAGTGAGATATTGAGTTAAAACCCATCAGAGTTGTTGCATCTCCAACAATCCATTTATTTACACACTTTGTGGCAAAATTGTAAGCAAAGATAACTTTAATTAACTTGCCTGGCAATACAGTAACTGCTATAATGGTTACAGTACATCATTAAAAGCCTTACAGTAAAGACTGGCTATAAAACTATAAATACACTTACTGTACTGTTTCTTGTCTGAAGAGTAAAAATAAATTTGATACGTTATTATTCTGAAAGTAACATGTTATCTACAAATGATATTTTCTCGTTTCTGAAGTAGTTTACATGGTAGGTACAGTACTGTAGCAAATGTATAAATGTTGGACACTCTCAAAGGACAATTTGAAAAACTAATTTTCTGCCCAATGGCAGCTTCTATTACTTTATATTGCAGACTTTTCATGTACAACCAAACCCAGAAAAAGCGTTAACAATGTGAGGAAAGTAAGGGATTTGGGCTGAGATGTGTTACCCTATCAAGCAAGCAGCTAAGGGTAAAAGTAAACTAACAAATATGTTAAGATAACCAGCTTTAGGTGGTCATTCCTCCCCACAACCATCAGGCTGTACAACACATCACTGCACTGACACACAACTGTCATAATTCATTGTTGTGCAGTGTCTCTGGTCCCTACTATTCACATGACAATGTTTTTGTCATACAGTTTGTAGGACATGCAGAGACAACACTGATGCCCTGTTCTTGTACAGTTTATAACTGTTGTATGTAGTATTCTTAGTACAAGTATGTGCAATTATTACTGTTCTTTTCTGGACTATTATTACTCTTGTTTTATTTTGCACAATTACTGTATTAATGTTTCTTTTTTTTGTCTTGTAAACCGTCACGTTGCTGCTGTAAAGAAATTTCCCATTGTAGGATTAACAAAGTCGTATCTTATCTTATCCAATTTTTCCATCTACAGATCTCAAACAGCAGAAATATCTGAATGGTGAGGTTGAGATTTCAACTGATGACTGGTTAAGTTTGACTCCATATTTTATTTTACAATTAATATAATATTTTTATGGTAATGCTTGGTCAAACCACCTACTGTAATGGTCTTTAAGTAAGCTGAACATCTCTATCTAGAACGGTGGCATCTGGTTCAGCAAACTACAGCAAATGTAGATCTGCCAAGAAAGGTTTTTCAGTTTCTCCAGTTGCATCTTAAGGTATTCACAAGCCAGTTTTCCTACCAAACTAATGTGCCTGCAAACCTCAAAATGAGGTGCTCATGTGTGCATGAAAAACCATGCCAGACTGAACCAATAGAGCCCCATCTTTCACAAAAAGATCCAATTCTACAACACTGAGATCCCCACCAACACACTTTTTTACTGTATCCTAATAAATCCTGTACTAGACAAATGTCAGACTTTTTTTTAAATCTAGTAAGATGCTCGGTCTGTCTGAGTCCAGTTTATCAAGCATAAATTTAAGTAAACTAGCAAACCCGCCATCTCCACTTCCATTCATCTTCTTCTTACAGTACATCACATATTACCACCTGGAGAGAAGTTGTGGATCACAGAGTTCATTACTGATTAAGAGAAAAGCCGTTAAAGCAATTGATGGAGCAAGCGTAGTAGAGATACAGGAGTAGTCAGGTGTCATATAGTGAATGCCTGCTGTTCCTTTTCAGTCCTTTTACTGAAACCTCCTCAGGTCCTCTATAGTACTTGTATCTTTTACAAAAAAGGTTGTGTCCCAAATCAACCTACAGTGTCATTGTCTTATTTAGTATCTGTAGGGATTATATATTTAGGTAGTCCATGTTTCAATATGGAACTCACAGCCCATCCTCTGATCATCTTCTGTGGTTTACACTCATGTCCAAGGTGTCAATGTTTGTCAGTTCATCTACAGTCTCTTCATCATTGCTTGTAGTGTGTACTGAACTGGGCAAAGAGATGAATACTCCAGAAATGGTATATGGTAAATTACCCATGTTCAAATGGAACGAGTTGAATTTTTTTATAGAGAATAGATCTTTCATTCAATTAGCTGTAGCCAATTATTAACAATTTCTTTTTTCTTTCTTTTTTTAGATTGTGAGCAGGGCCAGATGCTAATAAAATAGGGAAATGGTACACCAAGGCAAGATCTTAGTGGACTGCCAGTACTCATGCGTACAGAGTCATAGCCTAGTACAGTATAAATACGAGAATATGTACATCTTAAGCTCCAATTTGCAGTTCACTGGAAAGGGCAGGAGATTAGGCTGAAACCACTGATCATGGTTTTGCATTGGCTTCCTGTGCTCTAAGCAATTTGAGGTCTGAGACAACAAAACTTTTAGGTGGTATGGACTTCTACAAAGTGTTAAAATGAATAGGGCTGTGATTGAATTCACTGATATACTGTATGATGCTTTCTGAATGTTTTATCCACCCTAGTTGGCAGTCATATCTTTTAGGATCTAAAGGAGGCCATCGGCTCATCCTTTTGCCATTTTCCCATTTGCTTTAGAACTTCTCAATAAAACATGTTGTAGAAGCCAGTTAATTTCAGGTGCTGATTGCTGAACTGTTGCGAAAATGACAAAAGAAAGCAAGTTCAGAGACTAGGCCTTTTCCTTGTCAGAAACAGGGACATCTCTATTGGTGGGACAAACCCTCTCCAAACTTTATCTGAAAATGTATTTTGAAGAACAAGAATCAGATCCCCACCTACATTACAGCTGTTACCCAAAGTTAAGTGTATACAGACATCAGAGAGGTGGGCGACAACAAGAGCTGTACATACTGTAGCTGCTACATCTGGATGCTGGCTTAAGTAAGGTAAAAATTGCTAGGATCACTATGGTACAATTCAGTATGGCAGACCCATGGTCCAGAACTGGCCAGTGGACTTGGTAGGTAGGTACATGTAAAACTGATGTCCATCTGCTGCAGCTCTGTTATAAAGCTCTGTTTTCTTTACATTTACAGTAGATGAACACAAGTAATTGTGTAGAGTGAGTGGGCACAGGCAGGTGAGTATAAACAAAATGGCACAGTTGAGCTGGACTCCTGTTGAGTCAGAAAACAGGCAGAAAAGACTAGATATACAGGTTGTTGATATTTGCGCAAGAATGCACATTTGCGCTCTAGTAAGATCAGTTCACTGTCTTCTGCATCCTCTTTTTCAGTCCAGCGTGCATGAACGACAATAGTGATAAAAGCTGAGGGTGTAAAGTAGGTGCAGGCCAAAATTGGAGTCAACAAAGCCAGAAGCAGTTTCCAGGGTTTCAGGTCAGCTAGAGTTCAGGTGACTGGAAAACAAACTCAAAGTCAGACAAAGTCAGAATTTAGAGCCAGGGACTTCTGAGATGACTGCTTAAAAGCAGACCAGACAGACTAGCTGGGTCAAAAACACTTAATTTTCATTCAGGGGCATACAAGGGCTTATAGTAAGAGTCCCCAGTGCAACAAAATAGATGAGACAATGTAGCAGAGACGCAATGGCCCTATATAGGCATTATACAGGTACAGACAATAAAGGTAGACTGAGCCAAAGAGTACACAAGTTGTTTTGTCTTTAATGTGTAAACTTACATTTCCAATGTCTCATTTAATTATATGTATATATAATATGTATGTATAGATACACACACACCCAAGCCTCAAACCCAGGTGTGGTATGATTTGACAGGCAGTTGTAGCTGAGTAAGGATAAAACAGCTCCTTTGTATTAGGATGTGAGCACATGTACAGCATCCAGGCTGCAATGCATTCATAGCAGTGACCTTGGTTTAGGCAATTATGTTTCTGAGCAGTCTATCCTGAAATGATTCCTTGTGGTACTTGGCACCGTATAAGCCACAGGCTGACTCACTGATCCCAAAATAACTCATCAGAGTAAAAAACAGGGATGTGCTATGTAGAGAAAAACATTTACACTGCCAGGGTAATGAATACCTGAATTGGCACATTTTTCTGTTTTTATGGTAATAATATATAACTTAAATCTAATCAAAATAAATATTTAGCATCACAATTTCAGGTAAATATTTGTAGTAAATGTATTTCTTTAAAAGAAACATTTTTGTGTGAATCATTTGACTTTGAACGGATAGGTCATAACTAACAATACATTACCACCAGCAGAAACCCCTGATAGCAGTGCAGCACAGCCTTGTGAGAGACTGTCCTCTAGTGACAAAAATAGGATTTGCATTCATGTGTATCAGAAAACGCTTGTGGTGCATTTTGCCTGTCATCCATCCTGTTGGATTGCTACAAACCCAGAGATGCTTTGTGTCATTGTTCATTTGTCTTTCACAATTTAGAATTTGTGATGGAACAAGTACTAGTGAATAATAATGTACTGTAAGGCATTGTAATAGGACAAATGCACTGTTATCAGTCCATGTGTCAGGAAGGGCATCTGGAGTAAAAACTTGCCATTTGCTGCTATAACCCAGATGTAGACTCCCTCCTCAGAACCCAACGCTGCTGACTCATCTCAGGTCTCATCGTCCCTGTCTATTGCTGCTCCCGTTAAACAGGACTCAAGACCTAATGCAGTTAAGGACTCTGTCCATCGGCCTCAGTCCATCTCATTCAGTGTCTACGTTTCAGCTCTACAGCAAAGTTCTGCCCTGCCTGTTCCTGTCTTCAAGCCACGTTCGACCTCAACTGCCCCAGTCATCCGGCTGCGTCTTAGGTCTGCTGCTCCTGTTGCAAAGCCATGCCTGGCCTCTGCTGTTCCTGATGCCAAGCTTCCTCCAGCTCAAGCTCCATTCCAGCATTCACGTCCTGCTCGACCTCCAGCTCTGCATCTCCGTCCTGTTCCTGCTGGTCCGGAGGTGACCACTCATGACCTTGTTCCAGGTGGTCCGGTAAAGCAGATCCTTTCAGTTCCTGATCCTGGTGGTTTAGAAGTTACCACGCTTGCCCTGGTTCCTGGCTGTCCAGTGATGCCTGCTCCAGTTCTGATCCCACGCCTGGAGGCCGTCCAGCAGCCGGGTTTGTCAGTTCCAGACTCCTCCGCTCTTGTGTCCGCAGGCATTTCCCCTGAGGTGGCACGGAAGCTGAGCAGCTCTCCTCTTTGGTTCCTAAACACTTCCCTACCACTGTTCCACTCAGCTCCCAGGTTCCTTTGTTTCATCATGCTTCTGACTCAGAATATATTCCCTAAAGGTACAGTAAATACAGATGAATGCTCAACCTGAATTCATCACATATTATTCTTTAAAAAAAAACACATGATAAACTTTAAGCTAGTTTTAAACATAAAGATGGTTTAATGAGAGTTTTGATGATGCATCAAAGACATTATCAAAGACTTATTGGTGGATTTGACACCTCAGTGTCTAGAGCGTTTCAGATTGGGGACCGGTCTGATGAATGATAATAATGCCTGAGTGTTTAAAGAGTAATCAGTCACTGCCCCCAGTGCATCTCCTTGGTATATGCCACATTTGATGGATACTTGGGCAAGTGGCTTCCCATTGGCTTCAAGGGTGGTTCTCCACAACCTCATCGAGTTTGCAATGAAGGCCCTTAGAGTTCTGTTGATGTTGTACAGCTCCAAGCATTCAGTGATCCATGTGTGTGGCATTGAGTCATAGGCTTTCTTGTAGTCGATCCAGGCTGTGCACAGGTTGGTGTGTCGCACTCTGCAGTCTTGGGCGACTGTTCTGTCAACCAGGAGTTGGTGTTTGGCTCCTCTGGTATCCTTACTAATGCCCTTCTGTGCTTCGCTCATGTATTGACCCATGTGCCCACTTATCTTAGCGGCGATGATGCCTGACATGAGCTTCCATGTTGTGGAGAGACAGGTTATTGGCCGGTAGTTGGATGGGACTGTGCCCTTTGAGGGATCCTTCATTATCAGGATCGTTCGCCCTTTGGTTAGCCATTCAGGGTGAGTCCCATCCCTTAGCAGCTGGTTCATTTGTGTTGCCAGGCGCTCATGGATTGCAGTAAGCTTCTTTAGCCAGTAGGCGTGGATCATGTCAGGGCCAGGTGCTGTCCAGTTTTTCATACCTGAGACTCTTTGTTGGATGTCTGCCACTGTGATAGTCATTGGATTCTGTTCAGGGAGGTTGCTGTGGTCTTCCCTCAGATCCACCAGCCACTGTGCATCACTGTTGTGTGATGCCTCCCTCTCCCAGTACTGTTCAGTTTCTTCTTGTTCTTGTTCAGTATATATATATATATATATATATATATATATATATATATATATATATATATTTATTTATAAAGCAAAGCTGTCCTTCACAATACGGTACTCAGCCTAATACATGCTGCTTGTTAAACTGCTGGACAGAACAAGAAAAAGTCTAACGTGCTAATTACAGGTTTATGATAATCCGCAGTGCAGTAAGGTCAGTGATGAAGATGAGAATGGTTGAGTCAGCGAGCTTCTTTTATCGTCTCCATGACAACAAACGATGATGGCATGTGAATATTCACATGCCGCAGGCTGTTTAAACTCAGTTATGGTCACAATCTGTTCAGTTTCCCACATTTTAGTATTGCTGCTAGAGGAAGTTGTATTGCATTGTATTATAACCTGGAGGAAAAGTGATTCAGGGATTCAAGGATTCACAGTCTGTCTGCTTTGATTTTGAAGATACAGTCATTATCTATAGTATCTGTTATCAGAGCACCCTCATGACAACTTTAGTTTTGAACTCCCACTTTTGTGAGTTCTGGATGTTGTGAGATCAGGTAAAACTAAGAACTGTGCTGTTTTAGGTTGGACACAGGAAACAAGTTAAAATTATTAAATTAAAAAAAAAAGATAATAAAGGTCAGCGACTGAATGATACTCCTGTAAGAAATATCCTTCCAATTATAACTTTTGCGCATTTTACCATTTCACATATCGACAATAAGTTGAGTAGGACCTGTAAAGCTAGGATGTTACACTTCTTAGATGTCCTAATTCTAATAATTGTGCAATCTCCCAGGCCTACAAGAATCAGAATAAAACAACAACAGTACTCAAAACTCTATTACAGGAAACAAACAAGAGGGGGCAAGAGTAAAAGGGAAAACCTAGACAGCTAATCATAGCAAAAATTGAAAATACAAAATATGCCATGCATTGCTTTTTTTGGCTTTAGCTTGAAAAAGCCTTAGCAGATGACTAAAGACAACCAAAGTGAAAATTATTACATCCACAAACCATTCACGGCTACAGTACCATGGATTTATGAGCACACTCCCACTCTCCTGTACTCATGCAAAGGGGGTTGGAGTGATCCATATACAGTATGTATTGACAAAAATAAACAGGAATAACAAGTTACTTAGCAAAAACTACCGTGATCATAACTGCACTGGAGAATGATGAGATGGAGTGGTCCTTATTAACATAATGACAAGAGTAAACGTTTCATATTCTAAAAACCTGACAATGGTCATTTCTTCAAGTTGGGATGCTGCTGATGGTAAAGTGTCATCAGATGTTTGCTTTAGACTCCTAGAGTAAAATATATACATTCATGTGCAAGACATTAGTAACACATTTATCACAAACACCTCTGCTTAAACCACATTAGATTTATATTTAATTCTGCTTTGTTGAGAATGAAGAATGAACCAGTGTATGGTAGCTGTTATTTGCAGATTATGAATTAGGGGCCAGAACAGGTGCTACAGTATATTATGCATGGTTTCAGGAAACACATTTCAGGTTCTGTGGTTAGATGCATGGTTCAGCACATGGAACTGAAAAGGTTAGATGGTGGGTTTTTGATTCCTTGACATCTATATTTATAAGAAAGTCGGATGTCATTAATGGGTTCTAGGATGCAATGATGGTTTCAATATTGCACTGTTTCCATGGATGCATTATTGAATGAACATATTGGCCAAAGGCTCTGAGAGGCTAAAGGCCACTTGGATACAGTAACAAGTGAGTGTTTCTTGCTTGAAAGAGTTGTAAACACACAGAGTACATACTGTATTTCAAAAATCTGAGAGATGTGTGAAAACAAAATCTAATTGGCATTAACAGTGTGTGTACACTCACACTCATCTATGTTAACCCTTCCTGCAGCCCAGTGGCTTCAAACTCAGTCCAGAGGAGTTAAATTCGATGGTCATTTAAACAAAGAATAACTGAATTACTACTCAACATTTACTTGGGCGTTTGGCTTCAGTTACACTTTCATCACCATCTTCACAGGAAAGAGCAGCAAGACAAGAAACTGCAAATGTGAGTGATTCAAATCACACTTACAGAACAGTGTTGTGCTGTGGCCACTTTAACAACAAGGTCCTCCAACAGTCAGCTGCATTCAAATGATCTGATTGCTCACAAAATCCTAACTGCCAGTACTATCATTATCATTTCGACAACCATCATCATACTACCATAACCTGTATGCTGTGAGGTAAAACGGCATTATAATTTGTTGTACTGTATTGACATAGACTGTATGCATAGTTGCATGTTTACAGACTTGCATTTGTGCCATAACCTGAACATTTCTCATCTGCACCACTGTACAAACACAGGTTAGTTTAGTTTAGTATTAAATTGCTTGACTGCTTTTGCAGCTGGTGTGCAGGAAGAATATAATACTGAAACATAATTTAATATCATATATTCTTTCTTTAATAGTACTATACAGTATATGTGTGTTTTCATTATTTTGTACATAATAATGAAAAACTTTTAAACTTGGTTTTAAACCAACTATTTTACAAAGCCTAAAGATACTGCCTGTTGATTTGTTGGTGACTAGTGCAGTGACACCACAAAGTTTGAAAATACAATGCCTTATTGTGGATAAATGCAATAACGCAGCTGTCATACCTTGGTGTCCTTTACCAGCTGACATTCAATCTGATGAGAAACGGATGCAGTTTGGTTCATCTTCTCTTTGTTTCACAAAATGCTTCTTCATGCGAAACCAGAACATCAAATAAATCCAATGGTTTAGTTTCCACGTATCCCTCAGCTAACACCTACGCTACGGCAATAACACAAAGAAGTCGAGGTGGGAAATGTTCTTCCTCGTCGTTTTTAAGGCTTTACCACAGGCAACAATCTGCCTCTCGTTTGTTTCTCTCTCAAGCAATAAATGATTTCAGTGCCACAGTTAGACACAGTCCCTCCCTTTGAGATCTTCCCTCTCTTCTTCCCTCTCGTTCTCTCTCTAGCAAGTTATTCAGCTGACAGACAGTTCACAAACCAGGATGTTTGCCAGTGCCTCCTACATCGAGGATGCCTCTTGATCAAAATGCAGATTTCCTTCAGGCAAAGATGTTGCAGACATTTTGTTTGAGTTTTTACATTTAAAAGCATTTCTCCGACACTCGCATTCAAAACATCTTTAATGTCTGGATGAAAGGCTTTCTGACAAGTTGCTCTGCTTTTCTTTCTTTTTCTAACGACTTACACTGATAGATTTATGTTGAACCTTCCTTTAGGCTTTAGTTGAAACCTGTGTTACTTTTTATTTTTTACTTTTTGAATATGTGTACACAATGTACACATTATTAATGCGCTTACATGTAACTGTGCTTTATTTCTTGTTCTATAGAGCCTTGAATCTGCAGAACGCTACTTTTTCAGCACCATCAGACCTTATTGATTTAGAAAAACGTCTTTATTGCGCTTGGGCATAAAGAGCATTTGGTGAAGTCTCTTGGCCACCAAACCCCCTCCCCCCACCACAAACACACAATCTTTCTCCATGCCATGTTCTGGAGCAGGGGTGTCAAAATGAGGGCTGCTGTCCCTGCTGGTTTTCCACCTCTCCCTGCCCCAGCTGCTACTGATTACGTTGACCAGTATGTTCAGTCAATAAACACCTGGAAAAGCCACCTGACTCACCTGATCAAGGTAATCAGCAGGGGCTGTATAAAGATGTACTTCAATTTCCTACTAAACTTGGCATGAGTTCAAATCCAGAAAACTGTGTAAGTAGGAATTTATCAACCTCTGGATTTGTTTTTTTCGCTATTCAGGTGTATCTTATTTTATTGATTTGCGTCAGTATTTCTATTCATTATCTGTATTTCTACTCATTATCTGTATTTCCATGCTTGCTGTTGTTCCAGTTGCTAGTGTGTCATCCCTGCTCCTCGTGCCTTACCTGTCTGCTACACTTCTCCAACCTCTAGTTTGACAGGTTACCCACGGTTATGAGTTTGGTAGTTAGTGTTTAGCTTGATTCAAGACTTTTTATTTCAAGCCTTGCTATAATTTTCTTGTTGTTCTGTACTTATTTTTGCTCTTGGGTCAAACCTGTTATCTATTTCTGTGACAATTTCCATGTTACAAACATCCCCAAGACCAGACAGGATGGAACCCACAAGGAGTCACAGGCGAGGATGGCAGATACAAAATGATATTTATTATAACTATACTAAACAGAGAGTCACTACAGAGTAGGGAAAAGGTTCGCTAACTTAAACTGAGGTGCACTGCAAAGCAGAACCGTCATACAAGAAGTCGGAGACTGGATCCAGACAGATGCAAACAGAGAGTCCACCATGACACACTGACAAGGAGGAGTCTCCATCCTCCACTTAAATAGTCCCCCAGTTAATGATGTTCCCGGAAGGAAACAGCTCCTCAGTGCCGCCCTCTGAGGTTGGGAGGAGACTCACAACATTCCATACATGTTTGCCTTACTGGATCCAACACAGGCAGAGGTACTGACAAGGACTAGGCAAACCAGGGTCTGAATACAGAAACAGGTACGAGGTCATGAACTGGCTGGCAAACAAAACTGAATGCTGGAAAGTGGTGACAACACGCAACTATCTGGCAAAGGAGCAAGATGTTGGGGGGCCTCATGTGCATAAACTGAATAAAAAGAATCATTATTAGGCCCCACGGGTTTAAACACAGGAATTATTGCATGTAAAGCCTTTATCCTGGTTGTAGTGACTTTAAACACATGATTCAGAATGCTGGCCAGGCACCACACTGTGAGTCTTCACATCCAAGTGTGAACTACATACCTTAAACAATATTGGATGCTACAAGCAGGGTGGGAAAGGAGGAGGGTCTAAGCAAAGGTACAACAATACAGAGACAGATACATGGAACCCATAGGCACACTGAAAAGGAGTGAGACCATTAGACACTCAGGGCAGCGTGTTATGGGTGAATTCCACTCATAGCAACTTCTGTGACCAGGTGGAGGGACTCTGAGGCATGGAGACGCAAACCGTCTCCAACTCGTGGTTGGTTTGCTCCGTCTGACCATTAGACTGCGGGTGGTAACCTGAGGAGAGGCTTACCTCCGTCCCTAGCCGGGTGCAGAACTCTTTTCAGAACTGGGAGACGAACTGGGTCCTCTATCAGACACCATGTCCCGCGGAAACCCGTATAACCGAAAGACATGCTCCATCATGGCTGGTGCCGTCTGCTTGGCAGTGGGTCACTTAGGAAGAGGTATGAAGTGAGTCAGGCGAGAGAACTAATTCATTAAAGTCATTACTACAGTTTTACCCCAAGAAAGAGGGAGGCCTGTGCCCAGGGCGATATGGGACCATTGCCGATGGGGAACCGGGAGAGGACTTAGGAAACCCACCAGTCACGCTGCAACATAAGTTTAACATAACATAAGTTTATGCAACATAAAAGGAGGGGGTCTGGCTTGCAGTTTCTAGATCCTGGACGATAAGACAGATGAAAGTTAAATCAACCAAAGAACAAAGACCAGCGAGCTTGACAGGTGTTGAGTCTCTTGGCCGATCAGAGATATTCAAGGTTCTTGTGGTCCATGTAAACAAGAAACGGCTGCTCAGCTCCCTCCAGCCAGTGTCTCTATTCCTCCAATGCTCTTTTAATCGCCAACAGCTCCCCATCCATATATCCATATCATTGTTTGGAGGCATCCACTTCCACCACAAACTGATGGGATGGATCCAGCAGGTGGAGGATGGGCGCTGAGGTGAAGCTCCATTTCAGGAGGCAGAAGACAGCATCGGTGTCAGTTGACCACTGGAAACTGGTCCTGGAAGAGGTGAGAGCGTGGAGAGGGGAAGGGAATCTACTAATGAACCTCTGGTAAGTTGGCAAACCCCAGGAACCGATGCACGTCTCGCCAACACTGTAGGACAGGCCAATTTTCCACCGCCGAGTCTTTGCCGGATCCATGAGGATTTGTTCCTGAGAGATCACAAAACCCAAAAATGACACAGTGAAAACGTGAAACTCTTGGCCTTGACGTAGAACCTGTGCTCAAGCAGCCGCTTGAGTACCCGCCGCAAATTGCTGTTTCTCTTCTATATGTGTCCCAACACCATGGGTTGGTAACAAGCACAAACGACAAGGAAGTTCATCTCCTCTGTATGGTCATCAGGACGGGACAAGGTGACGGGTCCAGTGTGGTGTGTGACCCTCCAGAGCTTATGACCGTCTAATGCTGTGGTTTCCATGGCTGAAGCGAGAGGAAAAATGGCTATCCCCAGCCTCCTCGCCAGCTCAGCATCCTGTAAACTAGCATTGGCTCCTGAGTCAAATAAAACAATACAGCCTGCTGCAGGGAGGCTGGCGAACGTTGTCATGCAAGCTGATTTATTTTGCGTCTGGAGAGAGGCACACAAGTACTGCCATTTCTGGCCAGATCGAACTGTCAGAATGGTTGAGATGGCAGATCCACATGCACAGCACCAGAGACAGAGGCCCCAGGCTGTGGGACCACAGCAGGTATTGGAGCTGGCAACCTCGAAGAGACAGGAGTTAAGGTCGATGGGTTTTTTCCAGATTGTCCCAGCCAAAGGCAGAGGCGGTCCTCACCAAACCACTAGGAAGTGAGGCAGAGGCGGTCCTCACTGGATTACCAGGAAACGAGGCACAGGCGGTCCCCACCGGACCACCAGGAAAAAAGGGTGGAGTGGTCTCCTTGGGTCCGCGTCCCTGTTTCTCATGGATCCCCAAGGTGTCGGTTTGGACCACTTCAGGAAACAGGGTCAGAAGAAGTCCTGTCGGGTCTGCAACAAGAAATCTGATCAGAAGGAGTCCTCTCGGGTCCGCTACAGGAAACAGGATCAGAAGGCGTCCTCTTGGGTCCAGAACAGAAAACAGGGTCATGGACTAGAGGGGTCCGCTTTACCGGGCCACTAGGGACAGGGACTGGAATGGTCGCTTCCGGACCAACAGGAACTAGGGCTAGAATAGTCGCTTCCAGGCCAACAAGAACTAGGGCTTGAGGGGTCCACTTTACTGGGAAGCCAGGGATGAGGGCTGGGGCAGGAGCTTGACGTGGCAGAGCTGAAACTTGAGCTGGAGCATGACATGGCTGAGCTGCAGCTGGAGCTTGAATCAGACGTGCGTACTGAACTGATGCTTAAACTGATTGTACAAGCTGGACTGTAGCTTAAGCTGGGCTAAAGCACTAAGTTGAATCGGGATACAATGGCTGCAAGGGGGCAAGATGGCTGCTGTGCTGGGGCTTGAACAGGGTGTGACTGCTGCCACGCTGGGGCTTAAACAGGGCGTGACTGCTGCGCTGGAACTTGACATGGCTGGACAGCGGGTGCAGCAGAGGCGGGAAAAGTTTTCACAGCAACAGCCAGTGGAACAGCAGCAGCAATGAGCTGAGACGTTGTAGCTGATGCAGGCTAAGACTCCATGGCTGATGCAGGCTGCGGTTCTGTGGCTGTAGCAGGGGACAGGAACCAGCTGAGAACCTGCAGTGGGTGAAGATTCACATGAACTGGAGTTGAACCATTAACTCATCGTGGCTCTGGTGCTGAGGCAGCGTGGGGCATGGAACTGAAGCGCTGGTGGGCGCGAGATCTTTGCACATCATGCTCAGCATAAACCACAATTGCTCTACCCTCGGCTAATCGAGCCACCACTCCTCTTTAGTAGGGATGTCGTCTAGCTCATTTATTGAGTTTAGCCCCTCAGTAAATCCTTGAAGGTGACAAGGAAGTGATTAGATAATGCTGGCCAGGTGGAATCAGCTCCAAAGCAAAAACTTTTTCCACAAGCACAAAATTGAGCGGAAACTAGATTACCAACAGGCCAGGCTGGCTGGGTCCAAACGTGGCCAGATTGTTCTGTCAGGAACCAACCCAAATGCACAGCTCGACAGACAGGACTTGTGTAAAACTGAAGCTTCAAGAAGCTTTTGTGCTGGAGTGAACCAACTGGATGGAAGGCTTCAATGTTTCACAAAGCACTAGTGATCAGGTAGGCAACAGTCAAAACAATAAATTCAACACAGCCAGAGGTACCGACCAGGACTAGGCAAAACAAGGTCTGGATTTGGGAACAAGTATGAGTTCATGCACTGCCTGGCAAACAACACACTGGAAATTGGTGAAAACACAAAACAATCTGGCAGAGGAGCAAGGTGAGTACTAGAGACTATATAGCAGTGTAACAGGATGTAGCAACAAAATAGAAAAGGAAGTGGCATGAAACAATGACCGAGACTACAGATCCATGACAACCTGTATGTCCTGGATGCAGGGTTTCCAGAATTATTGTTGTATGTTCCAGTAAACCACTGACCATTTAAATATGTACAGTATGCCCATAATGCATATCTGATGACAAGCCTATTTTCCATGCTGATTTTATTGTTGAGTATAATTGCTTTCATTGAGCATTGATTTATCATAACTACTGCATGTCTCTGTGATAACCTGGACTTTCATTTACATTTCCTGTTTTATTTTGGTACTTCCTGTTTTGTTTTTTGTCTGCCTTAGTTTTGGTTTTACTCATCCAGTCATGTGATTCACCAGTAGTTGTCAATTACTAATCAGGTCATGCATTTAAACCCCAATACTCACCACACTCATTGCCAGGTTGTTTGATCAACTTACTGTATCAACACTCCAGCATTTCATGTCAGTAAGTTCTTGGTTTGATCCTATAGTCTGCGTGTGACCTTGTTTCGGAGTTCTGGAGTGTTTAGGATTACTGTCTTTGATCACTGCCTGTTCCTGAGTTCCTTTCGCCTGAGCCCTGTCTGAACCTTCATCTCTGCCTGCCGTGTACTGACCTTTGCTTGCCTGATGACGACCATAGTTAAATCCACTAAACTGAATTCTTGTCTGAGCTGTGCATTTGGGTCCCTCACCTTGCTGATTCCTGACAGTACAATCTGGCCACGCTCGGACCCAGCCAGCTCTCTAGTTTTTTTTTTTTTTTTAGTCTAGAGACTTTTTGTTTAGTCTTATTTTGGAGCTTGTGAAGAATGTTTTTGTTGCACGCCATGGAGTTTGTCTGGTCCAGCCCAGCCCCGCTCCGCTCCGCTTAAGCGCCAGCCCCAGCAACTGCCCAGTCAAGCCAAGCAACTGCCCAGTCAAGCCAAGCAACTGCCCAGTCAAGCCAAGCAACTGTCCAGTCAGTTTAATAGAATTTTAAATTCTGCTACTCACCTACAAAGCACTTAATGATGAAGCTCCCTCTTATCTTAAAAACCCCATAGTTCCTTATGCTCCGAGCAGAACACTTTGTTGTTGCTAGAGTCTTTAGTAGAATGGGAGGCAGAACTTTTAGCTACCAAGCTCCTCTCCCTTGGAACCACCTCCCTGTTCAGGTTTGAGGTTTCTACCTCCACTTTTGCTGTCAAATTGTAATTAAAGGCTTGCTGTATGTGTGATCTGTTGGATTTAGTTGTGTAAGGTCTTAAACCTTAATAAGGTCTTAAAGTGCCTTGTTTTGATTTGGTGCTATAAAAATAAAATTGAAGTGAATTGAATTGAAGTACATCAGAGTAGTTCAGGAGAGGAGTATGACGGTGGTGAGATGTGCTGTAGGTCAGACAGAGGAGTTCAAAGTGTAGGTGGGACTACACCAAGGATCAGCTTTGAGTCCCTTCATGTTTGCTATGCTGATGGACAGGCTGACAGATGAGGTCACACAGGAATCTCCCCGGACAATGATACTTAATCTGCAGTGAGAGTAAAGAGCAGGTGGAGGAAAAGCTGGAGAGGTGGAGGTTTGCTCTGGAAATAAGAGAGGTCAGTTGCAGTAAGACAGAATACAGTACATGTGTCTAAACCAGAAGGCACGAGGTAGAACAGTGAGGTTACAGGGGGCTGAGGTGAGGAAGGTGCAGGAGTAGTACCAGGGTGAACAGTTCAGTGTGATGGGGAGTGTGGAAAAGAGATGAGTGCAGGTGGGTTGGAGCGGAGGGAGGAAAGGGTCAGGGGTGTTTTGTAACAGAAGAGTGTCAGCAAGACTCAAAGGAAAGGTGTACAAGACAGTGGTGAGACCAGCTCTGATCTATGGGTTAGAGACAGTAGCAGTGAGAAAGAGACAAGAGGCTGAAATGGAGGCAGCAGAGATGAAGATGCTAAGGTTCTCCTTAGGAGTGACAAGGTTGTACAGAATCGGTAACAAGCTCATCAGAGGGACGGGTCACATCACCTGTGAGAGTAACAAAGTCAGAGAGGTCAGACTGAGATGGTTTGGACATGTGCAGAGGAGGGATAGTGAATATATTGGAAGACAGATGTTGGAGATGGAGCTGCGATGCAGGAGGATGGAGGACATAAATGGATGTGCTAACAGAGGACATGGGGTTGGCTGGACTCAGAGTAGAAGATGCTCAGGATGGAGTCAGGTGGAAAAGGATGATTTGCTGTGGAAACACTTGATGGGAACAGCTGAAATATAAAGAAGTGTTAGAGTTAGTTAACCCTATCCGTAAAGTGAATTACAAATATCTGTAATAACATTTTTGGTCACAATTCAAATTTTGTCCCGCACCAAACCTGCAACAAACTGCCTTTACTGTTTTCCCTGTTGTTTTCAATCTGGTCTGGTCATGCCTGGATTAACATGGGATATTTTGAAATGAAAAATTTAAAAAGTGAGGGGGAAACTCCTGAAGACCCATATGTATATATATATATGCACACTCTATTCTCACCCTCCGCGTGTGGTCTCATCCACTTTCCAAGCTCGGGTCCTCTACCAGAGGCCAGGGAGCTTGAGGGTTCTGCGCAGTATCCTTGCTGTTCCTAGGACTGCACTTTTCTGGACTGAGATTTCGGATGTTTTTCCAGGGATCTGTCGTAGCCACTCCTCCAGTTTGGGGGTCACAGCCCCTAGTGCTCCGATCACCACAGGCACCACTGTGGCCTTTACCTTCCAAGCCTTCTCCAGTTCTTCTCTGAGCCCTTGGTATTTCTCTAGTTTCTCATGTTCCTTTTTCCTGATGTTGCCATCGCTTGGTATTGCCACATCCACCACTACGGCTTTCCTCTGCTCTTTATCCACCACCACAATGTCTGGTTGGTTCGCCATTACCATTCTGTCTGTCTGTATCTGGAAGTCCCACAGGATCTTGGCTCGCTCATTCTCTACCACCTTGGGAGGTGTTTCCCACTTTGACCTTGGGGTTTCCAGTCCATAGTCCGCGCAGATGTTCCTGTATACTATGCCAGCCACTTGGTTATGGCGTTCCATGTATGCTTTGCCTGCCAGCATCTTACACCCTGCAGTTATGTGCTGGACCGTCTCTGGGGCCTCTTTGCACAGTCTACACCTTGGGTCTTGTCTGGTGTGGTAGATCTGGGCCTCTATGGCTCTGGTGCTCAGGGCCTGCTCCTGTGCGGCCAGGATGAGTGCCTCTGTGCTGTCCTTCAGCCCAGCCCTTTCAAGCCATTGGTAGGATTTGTTGAGATCAGCCACTTCAGTTATGTTCCCATGCATCCCGTGCAAGGGCTTGTCCTCCCATGATGGTCCCTCTTCCAGCATCTCATCCTCTGTTCTCCACTGCCTGAGACATTCACTCAGCACGTCATCTGTCGGGGCCTTATCCTTGATGTACTTATGGATCTTGGATGTTTCATCCTGGATAGTGGCTCTCACGCTCACTAGTCCTCGGCCTCCTTCCTTGCGGCTAGTGTACAGTCTCAGGGTGCTGGATTTGGGGTGGAACCCTCCATGCATGGTGAGGAGCTTTCGTGTCTTAACATCTGTGGTCTGTATCTCTTCCTTTGGCCACCTTATTATTCCTGCAGGGTATCTGATCACTGGCAGAGCGTAGCTGTTTATTGCCCGGGATTTGTTCTTGCCATTGAGCTGGCTTCTTAGGACTTGCCTTACTCGTTGGAGGTATTTGGCTGTTGCCGCATTCCTTGTTGCCTGTTCAAGGTTGCCGTTTGCCTGTGGTATTCCAAGGTACTTGTAATTGTCCTCAATGTCTGCTATTCTGCCTTCTGGGAGTGAGACCCCTTCTGTGTGGATTACCTTGCCTCTCTTTGTCACCATCCTCCCACATTTCTCGAGTCCGAATGACATCCCGATGTCTGAGCTGTAGATCCTGGTGGTGTGGATCAGCGAGTCGATGTCTCGCACCTGGTGGTGTGGATCAGCGAGTCGATGTCTCGCTCACTCTTGGCGTACAGCTTGATGTCATCCATGTAGAGGAGGTGACTTATGGTGGCCCCGTTCCGGAGTCGGTATCCATAGCCAGTCTTGTTTATTATTTGGCTGAGGGGGTTCAGACCTATGCAGAACAGCAGTGGGGACAGTGCATCTCCTTGGTATATGCCACATTTGATGGATACTTGGGCAAGTGGCTTCCCATTGGCTTCAAGGGTGGTTCTCCACAACCTCATCGAGTTTGCAATGAAGGCCCTTAGAGTTCTGTTGATGTTGTACAGCTCCAAGCATTCAGTGATCCATGTGTGTGGCATTGAGTCATAGGCTTTCTTGTAGTCGATCCAGGCTGTGCACAGGTTGGTGTGTCGCATTCTGCAGTCTTGGGCGACTGTTCTGTCTACCAGGAGTTGGTGTTTGGCTCCTCTGGTATCCTTACCAATGCCCTTCTGTGCTTCGCTCATGTATTGACTCATGTGCCCACTTATCTTAGCTGCGATGATGCCTGACATGAGCTTCCATGTTGTGGAGAGACAGGTTATTGGCCGGTAGTTGGATGGGACTGTGCCCTTTGAGGGATCCTTCATTATCAGGATCGTTCGCCCTTCGGTTAGCCATTCAGGGTGAGTCCCATCCCTTAGCAGCTGGTTCATTTGTGCTGCCAGGATTGCAGTGAGCTTCTTTAGCCAGTAGGCGTGGATCATGTCAGGGCCAGGTGCTGTCCAGTTTTTCATACCTGAGACTCTATGTTGGATGTCTGCCACTGTGATAGTCACTGGATTCTGTTCAGGGAGGTTGCTGTGGTCTTCCCTCAGATCCACCAGCCACTGTGCATCACTGTTGTGTGATGCCTCCCTTTCCCATATACCCTTCCAGTACTGTTCAGTTTCCAGCCTTGGTGGGTCTGCTCTGTTGTTATTACCCTGCCATTGAGAGTATACTTTCGCAGGTTGTGTTGCGAACAGCCGGTTTATTCGTCTGGCTTCGTTATCTCTGGTGTATCTCTTTAGGCGGCTGGCCAAGGCTTGTAGCCTTTGCTTGGCAGTTTCGAGTGCTTCAGGTATGGTCATCTGGCTGTACCTCTTAGGCATTGGTCTTTTCATTGCACCTCTCTGGGCCTCTGTTATTTGGCTCACTTCCCTCCGAGCTGCCTTGATTTTTACCTCCAACCTTCATTTCCATGGTGGGTATTGTTTCTCATGGCTCCCATGGTTGCTCTTATAGCCAAGCACCTCTAGGATCACTGATGCTGAAGCGTATATCAGCTCATTGGTTTCTGTGATTGTTGTGGTAAGGATCGCTCTCAATGCTGCATTCACATCTTCCATGAGACTTTCTGATGGTACTTCACCATGGGTAGTGGGGTTCGGGGTTGCCTGTTTAATCTCGCCATGATCTTATCTTTCAGGTCAGTCGCTGCCTCGCTCAGCGTATCTGTGCTTGTGATGGTGAAACCTCCCCTCTGACCTGGCGTCCTGGCTCCCCCTTGCCGTAGCATTTGTGTTGTATCTCGTCAATCTCAAGTTGTGATAGCAGTTGCCGTTTGTGGATGTTGGAACACTGAGCTACTAGTTGCTTCGCCGCCAGCCTTGAATGTGGGTCCTCCGTTCCCATTCACCGCACATTCTTTGCATGTAACCCCTCTGACTAGGGTTACTTGAGTAGTAGCATTCCAACAGAGCCTTGTTCTCGCATCTTAGCCATTTCTTTCTTGTTCCAGTAGCCCACTTCTCGCCAAGGTGCTCTGGTTCCCCAACACCTGACGCAGACCTTGTTAGACCGGGCGACGTCTGAGCCGGTATCTCATGTGGTTCATTGTCTCTCATGATATGAGGTAGGCGGTAGCTTGAAGGGTCTTGCCCAAGGACCCACACTGGATGCCTATTCGCCCTAACGGGGATTCGAACCGGGAACCCCCCGCATGCAAGTCCTGTGACTTTAGCGAGCCGTGGATAAAAAAAAAAAAAAAAAAAAAAAAATATATATATATATATATATATATATATATATATATATATATATATATATATATATATATATATAATCTATATATATATATATCTATATATCTATATATCTATATATCTATATATATCTATATATATATTATATATTAATAAAATATATTATATATATTATAATAATATATTAATAAAATATAGGAAAGGAAATAGCCATTCGACAGACGAGCCAAAAGATGGCGGTAGTGCGCAAATTTTCGAACGCCAATAGAAGAAGAGACGTCCGTTTTTTCACGTTCGTGCTAAGCTTTGCGTGCTACGCGGGGGCGGGGTCTGCGGCTTTAGCTGCTGCAGCAGAGGTTCAGTGTGGCAGTTTGGGGTCGCATATTCGACAGCACTTGTCTTTTAACTGGAGTCATGATGCCACGACGGTCAACCGTATTGGTAAATAATTGTCATTTACGTTTTAATGAAATAATTAAAAAGTCGTCTACAGTGAGCTAACGCCTGCCGCTTTGTCGGTCTTTTTGGTGCAAGCGACAACTTCGTAAACGGAAGCAAGAAGTACTGTGTTAACAAAAACGGTTATAACGTACAGTTCATACATATTTATGTCATATGAGCTGACAATTACGAAAGGACAGTAAAGCAATGAAACGCCGACGGAGGACTGGGCGTAAGAGGTCAGCAATAAGGACATAAGTAGCTAGGACTGCTAAACTGCTGGAGTGGTCGTTCTAATGAATGACGCGTTCGCTGATATTACTCCTTTCACTACGTTTTAAATTGTGTTAGAAGTTCATTGAATATGGCAGGTGGGTCACATATTGAGAAACACAGCTGACGCTATTATTACGTAATTTACTTCGATCTTTAAGACTTTGTGTGGATGTAGCGTGCAGTATGCTTTCCTCCGACATAAATGTGTATGACCCCGATGACTGTCATTTTGTGAAGCACACCCAGAACAAACATACTGTGCATTTTGCAGGTTAATCTGTGATTGTACAGATGCACGGATTTTTGCTGTGTGTGTGTGTGTGTGTGTGTGTGTGTGTGTGTGTGTGTGTGTGTGTGTGTCCGCGCGCGCGTGCGTGCGTGCGTGCTCCGCGCCTTGTCTAGATTCTGACTTGTGCTGAGTCTGTGCGGGACTTCGCGCGTGGTTCACGCAACTCATTGCAGTCTTCCTGTTGGCCTTCTTCTGGTTCAAAGTTTCACTATGCAGTAGGCAAGATCAGGCTGACATTGATTTTTGTGCTCCTGAGAAGGACTGTGACTAAGTTGGAAGTTATTCTTTTACTTTAGTGTCGAGGTTACCATACTAAACTATCTTGTGATGCCACCAAAACATATTTTTACAGTAACTAACTATCCACATAACTTGCTCGTAGTACTGGGAATGACTGGTATAACCATGTAATTTCCTGCTTAGTATATTTGTATTTACTGCCACACTGAATCAGCAAATGTAACTGTCTGAGTAACTTTCAATTTGTATATTAGTATTGTCAGTAGCAGCCACCTAAGAGTTGTATTTTGAGTTGTGCATAAGTGCTTTAATTGGACGATTGGTGGTTTTAGGGCTGAAAATAAGAAATAATTACAATTGATCATTAGATCTTAATCTAATTTAGCTAATATTGCCTCCAAAAGCCCAAGTATTTTTTATTCACAATGTACAGCACTATAATGCTGTACCTTTTGTGGTGATGGGAAAGTATCTTTAGTTTCACTTCGTTTGAGTGGTTGTGTTGCATTTTTACTAAGTGTTTTTTTACAGAGATGTACTGTATGTAGACAGGAAGTAATAATGAGTAGCACAAATAGAAGGCACAAAGTGGGACAAGCAAGAAAGACACTGTGACTGCAGAGAATGTATTTTTGTGGCCTTAACATAGTTTGAAAAATATTGAAACCAAAAAACTGAACAAGAAAAAATGTAAACCGCAACTTCCTGTATTTGACAATAAATTATGCTGCAGAGTCGTCCACAGAATAGATTTCAGCACCATTTATTACAGTACTTTTTCCAACTATACAATGAATGAAAAACAGCAAATCAAAGACTAAGATGGTGCAGGATACTTTTGCTTTTAGCAAAATGTGATTAGTTTTATTGCAGTTTCCACAGGCAAACATGGAAGTGGGTGTTATGTGAGTTGGTGCTACCAATTTTCAATTTCCAATCTGGATTTTAGTAATGGAATGTGACATCCTTGTTAAATAGACACATATAGCAGTAAAAAAAAATTAAAACAGGTAATCATGGACAAACATCCAAAAAAACGTACACCTGTGTGTGGTGGTGGTGCCTATGCAGCCTAAGATAGAATCACATGACACATGTCAAGACATTAATTTTGTTATGGTTTTTATACACAAACTTTCCCCACACTGTAAAAACATATTGGATGTCTAAAGCATTTATGTGTTGTGAAATGTACAATACAGTTTTGTTCTTTAGTTACAGGGTAAGTAACAGAAACAACACTGGAGATTGGTGTAGTGTTTTTCCTTTTAGACCTGGTAAGGAAATAGTTAATTTAATGTTTGAGAGAGGGGGAGGGGTCAAGCTGCAGTCTCTTGCCTTGTGACTGTGTCTGCAGCATGAGCTTGTTTACATCTTTTGGCAGCAGATGGAACAGAGCAGACATCCCTGGGTATGTGTTTGTAGCTTGCTATTTTGCCAGTGTTTTGAACATTGTAACTATTATATAATAAAATACATTGCAATTTTTTATATTACAATTGCATTGTCAAGCTGTACCCTGTCTGAACTGTAACGCTTTGGATTCCTGCTCTGAATAATTCCAATTACAGAAATTTTCCAATTGCATAATCTGTGCTACAGTTTCACATGTCAGTAAGCAGAGAGTACTATGTAGAAAGTCATGTTCCTGTGTTTAGAGCAAGCATATACACTAAGTCGTATCATAGAAATGGATCCTGCAAGTGTGATGTCACGAAGATGACTCACTGCTTTGAGTCATACTTTTTTTGTTTACTGGTGTTTAGCAATAACCACGTTGGCTGCTGGCTATTGCCCTGCATTTTCTCAGGCAGGAATCGTACTGATTACTTCCTAAGAGCCAGTCACAAAAATATCTTGACCCTGACAGCTTTTCAGCATGTCCCTTGTATTTGTTTTGTTTTCGACATAATTTACTGCAGAAGATGCTGCATGCATTTTTATTTGTTCAAAGCAAACATAAATTTGCTGCTTTTATGAAGTTAGTGTCTTATCACTTGTACTGTAAGCTAATAAGTTTTTGTAGGTTTAGTTGGTAGTTCATTCAAGTGCTGCAGAGCTTGTGTTCACTGGGGAGTAGTACAATGAGTTATTTCTAGTACTCTAGAGAGCCTACAGAGAACAAGGTGTGATTTGACGTTGTCTTTAAAGGCTACTTGTGGGCTAGCTTTAAGTTCTTTATATTAGGTATAGGATAAGGACAAGATGTGGAACAGTACAGATTTCAGGGAGAGATTGTTAAGTAATAATATTTTAAGTTATAGAAAATGCTAATGTTACATTTAAGTGTTGTTATTAACAAAAAACAGACCGAAAATTTCCATTGTTTTGAGACGCTTCCTGAAAGTGTAAGAGGAAGTGAAGTACGTAACAGCTTCTCTCTCTGTTCCTTCTTTCTGCTACGCTTTTTTGCTCGAGTTATCATTTTTAAGATTTTGAAGTTGTTGGCTTTGTGACACCTTACAGTATAGCACTGTAATACTAGATCTAGGCAGTGTGATATGCTTCTTGCATATATTGAGGTGTGGTTATCCTGCATGCAGCAGTATTTCTGATCTGAAATGATTGTATTGCATGCCCATTTATAACAAACCATAGCACAGTATTAGGTTTTGTGAAAAACAGTTATTAATACACTTGAAAGGCAGTCATTTCCTTTTGAGGTAGTGGATCTTGAAATTACGTCTAATAAAAACAGGTGTACCTGACAACATGAAAAGGTTAATGAGTGATGAGCTGTGAGGGGAAATTCTGTGTGTTTTAGGGTGTGGGCCATGCTCATTTTAATTTGAAAAGGCTATAGCTGCTCAGTTCCTTCCTGAGGATATTACCATAACTTGCATGAAATTCTTGCACCTGCACCCTAACATTAAGCCACAACATCCCTAACCCTAACCCTTGTTATCACTTATTTGGGCTGCCCCATTTATGGCGTGGTGTGATGACAAAATAACACCGCCTTGGGCGAAGAAAACAGCTCAGGAGAAAGGTTACGTCCTAATTTCTTCATATGAGCATTAAATATTAAAGACAACGTTAACTGCAAGTTATGCAAAGGCCAGCAGAAGAAACACAGTGTCACAAATGAAGCAGCGGTAACAAACGCTGCGTCTCTGTGGAAATTACATGCTCTCCTGTGTCTACGTGGGTTTCTCCCACAGTCAGGTTATTGGAGCTGTTGAAGATTTTTTACAACGTAACAAAACTCTATGCTTGCTTGGTTTGATTGAAATCTTATTATGTTATATTATTATGAAATCCGGATAAGGGATTCATAATGAGCAAAATGTGTAATCTTATTATTATTATTATTATTATTATTATTATTATTATCAAAATAATCATTAGTTAAAGCCTTACCTCTGGCTCAATCTTGCAACAAAGGAACATGTCCTTGATGTGGACATTTTTATAGACCGACAAACATAAACTAATAATGCATACTTTTGTGAAATCTGCTCTGCCAAATATTCATTTATAACCTGGATCCATCAATAGCCTGTAAGTAGATATAGCATAATCTGAAAAATGTTATTTGAACTGATTATCCTCATAACGGTAATGGTGGTGGGTCCTGGAGCCTATGCTAGGAGTTATCTGTTCAAACGGTGGGCTGCACTATGTCTAGATTTCCAGTCCATCACAGACAGACAGCCATTCACACTCACACCTAAGAGAAAGGCTGTTTGCAACCTCTTAAACCTATTTTTGTCTTAAATTTATTTTTATCCTAAATGCAAATCATTTTCCTTAGCTTATCTGTTTGGCTTTTGACAATGTTAGACGTCTGGTTTTACTGTATTCCCTATATTACGTTTAAATCTACAGTAACTTGTGTTATTATACTTTATTTCTATTGGTCACTGTTATAAACACTCACTTTATTAACACCTATGGCATTGTGTTTGTTACTGCTGCTTGCTAAATGCTAAAGTGTGCTTTTAAATGTTTCACACAAAAAGTGGTATGAACAGCTTTTTGTCAGGGAAGACTTAAAAAGGGGGTTTTGCCATATATGGTCAACTGGACACACTCATTCTTGCTCTCTCTCCCCTCTTATTTTTCCATGGCCTTATTCATACTTTTTTCATTGACGTACAGGATCTTGTTTCTTTAGAGACCGTTCTGACTGTTCTTAAAGCTTGACTTTAAATATCTGATTTAATTACATTAAATCAGATGTTACAGACATTGCAATTTTGTGCTGCCAAATTGAGTTACGTTTGAATCTTTAGTGAGTCCTCCTGTGTAACCTATGTATAGGTCATTTGTTCATGTTCCAAAGTAGCTTATATTTGCAGATTGTTTAAGTTAGTTAGGTATTCTTTTCATATTTACTTCTACGTATAGTATTTACATAAAAGAGGCATGTTGCAAAAACATACACAGGGTTGCAACCCACAGTTCCTTGAGTCCAAACTTACATTATAACTAGCAGTTCCTAGATTTTAAAAAGCAAGTATTTATTTTTTTTGCTTTCCCCTTTGCTATCTGTGTTATATTTTATATAGGTGTCTGAGACAAAATCTGCATGAAATATATTTTATATTATATATGTATTATATATATTATATATATTTTACAAATTGTGGTTCATAAAATGCATAATTAAAAGGTTGTCTGGCAAGTCTAGCAACGATGCATAGCCTAATTCCACCTACTGGTTCTTTGACTTCTATCTAGATGTGCAACATACTATAAAATAACTTGTAGCATCCATTGGTGGTACTTCACTGTTTATAGCCTTTATTAAACCAAAATATATATGTGTGCGTGTGTGCGTGCGTGCGTGCGTGCGTGTGTGTGTGTCCCAATTCAAAAGTCTACAAACACATCCAGTGACACGCCATGCAGACTAAATTTGGAGCTCTTTCTAAATATGTTACTGTTCTGCTTCAGATCTGGAGCATTACTACATTATGTTACTGCTCTTGATATTTTTGTGTCATTATTGGATTTCTTTTAGGAAGATGTTGCATCCCCACACCTGCTCAATTGCTTAACAGGTTTGATGTGTTACATTTCTCATACACAAAGGGGTTTTGGGATGCATAATAAAAGTGGGAAAATAGGTTTGATTCACAGTAAGTATAATATACAGTATAATACACAATCTACAGGTGTTATATGTGAAAACGTCTTCTTTTGAAAACACCTAAAATTGAGTCTCATTTGTAAAAAAAAAAAAGAGGGGAGCTGAACAGTTTATTGATTTCTATAAACCTGTATATGATAATAAATTTAGAATTAAATACAAATTATAGTGTACTGTTGTAAGTGTAGTGTTTTTGGCTTTGCATGTGGAAAATGTGACTCCAGTTGGCTGAGAGACTGGAAATTTTCTTCTATGTTTAGAAACAATGATCAGGAATGAATCTGCTCATTTTCTTTTGAGCATACAGTAGCGGTCACTGAGGTTCATGAATTTTACTATACAGTACGCGTAAGTTGATGGTAGAAATTTATGGTGTGTGATATTTGCATGCCAAATATAAATATGTTTATTCTTCACGCAAGAAATACACAACTTTGTATTTTCATATGAGCTTGTGACCAGGTATCTGTAGTAGTGTAAAATCTTTAGTAGTAGCAAAAGAAAGTTTTTGGGATGTGATTAAACTGACTCATTGTGAGTTTAATTAGGATGCATTGGTGTACTTTATGTAAGTATGTTTTAAACCCCAGTGTTACATTTTTAACCTTTATTTTAGCATCTGTCCGAAGGCTTAGATTTCTTCATTATTAATACACTGCCTGGCTCAAAATAAATTTGACACAAAAAAAAACACATACTAATCTTTTGTTGGACCATTTAGTTTTGATTACGGCATGCATTCGCTGTGGCATTGTTTTGATGCCACATTTTGCAATGTCACAAGATTTATTTCCATTCAGTGTTGCAATAACTTTTCACTAAGATCTTGCATTGATGATGGTAGAGCTAGAGTAGGAACTAGGCATGATGGATGCAGCAGTTCATCTGCCTCTCTGCTTACTCTTATGTGCCCATGACTCTGGAACATCACCTACTAAGTAGCATGAAGAAATTCATTTTTTAAATCTATTATTATTATTATTATTATTATTATTATTATTTTATTATAATTTAAATACATCAGTACTTTTGACTTAACTTACTTTTAAATAAAAAAATTGTTTCTTGTTGGCTTTCCCCACATGGAAATGTATTTATCACAGGAAAATCAGCGGGAACATAGTTTTGAAACTCATGCAGCTGTAGAACAGGTCTTGTTTTAAAGTGACAGCTTAATTACTGTGGTGATAACAGTAACTATGTCTCCTGCAGCAGTGCAGCATATTTGAGTTTTTGAACTAATAATAGATTTGAGATACAGGTTTAAGGAAATAAATATATTTTTCCTATACCACCAAACAACTACTGTCTTTGTGTCTCCGCCCCTCTGTACAGTACTTACTCAGCCCAGCTAAAAGGCTTTAAAGTCTCATGAGTGTCTAGGTGAGAGCTACATTTGAGCATGTTTTATTAGCTGTACTGTATTCACATGAGTTCCATTTATTTACAGAAAGGTACATGTATTTTGGCCCTTGCCTCCCACTCTGTTTTCAAATGGCATGTTGCAGCAACAACCTGATACTCCCTCCAGTCATAAAGCAGTTTTGCCACCAACTGAACATTCAGTTATGTGGTTTATCTTGTCCTCCACTCTATTTTTTACTCTTTATCATTTGTGTGTTTACTGTGTCCTCTGTTTCTTTGTTATAAATTCTCATTTGCTAATAAATAAGTTATGTTACCCATTGAATGACCTTTGCAACTGCTGCCAAACTTGCATCAGTAAAACACCATTTTCTAAAACAAATAAAGCTCAGATGATAATACAGTATACCACAAAGTTCTATTTCTGTACTGTATAACTAGATCAGGGATCTCTTCACTTGAGACAGTTTCTGTTCCTGCTTCACTTTGTTGCTTTAAATAGGCTAATTGCTCTCTAACAAATTGGGACAGAAGCAAGGAAACCAGAGGCTCAGACTAAAACCTTCAGTGTAACAACTCCCGAAGGCTCTATCACAAAACCTGTTTTGGGGAAGACATCATTAGAATGTCTTTCTCTCTCCTCTCTCTCTCCCTACCTATCTGTGTGTGTGTATGTATGTATGTATGTATGTATGTATGTATGTATGTATGTATGTATGTATGTATGTATATTATTCCTGCAAACTCCGGTCCTCTGAGAGTAGCTTTAATGTTGTGCAGAGTCATGTTATTGGGCGGTATTTGGATCAGACCCTGCTCCCTTCTGGGATTTCTTCAGGCTCAGGACCTTTTGGCCTTCCATTTAATCATTCAGAGTGAGTTTCACCCACTAGTAGCTCGTGCATTCTTCAGCCAGTAAGCATGGATCATGACAGGGCCTGGTGCAGTCCAGTACTTCATACCTGAGACTTTCTCTTGGATGTCTGCCATTGTGATGGTTACTGGATCTTGTTCAGGAAAGTGGCTGTGGTCTGTTCTCAGGTCCACCAGCCACTTGGCATTGCTTTTATGTGATGAATCCTTCTCCCATATGCCTTTCCAGTATTCCGCAGTCTCCAGCCTTGATGGGGTCTGCTTTCGTGTTATTACCCTGCCGTTGTGAGTACACCTTGGATGGCTCAATGGAGAACACCCTTTTTAATTCTCCTGGTTTCAACTTCTCTGGTGTATTTCTTCGGCCAGGTAGAGAGGGCTGTGAGCCTTTGCTTGGCAGTCTCCAAGGCCTCAGGTATTGTCATGTTGTTGTACGTCTTAGATAGGTGGTACTTCTTCATCATGCCTTAAACGTAGCCACCAACATCTGTTTCCATGGGGAATACTGCACCTTATGGCTTGAGTTAATCTTGTAGCCAAGCACGTCAAGGATCACAGTTGCTGTTTGGTTGCAATCAGTTGCAATCACAGCTGATTGGTCTCAATGATTGTCATAGTTGGTAGTCAATTGTTTTTAGTGCTGTATTGACATTTTCTAGCAGACTTTCAGAAGGTATTTTACTTATTTTTGGTAACCGGGTTGGGGGTTCCAGGTGTCTGTCTTAGCCATGATCTTTATTCTTTGGGTCAGCTGCTCTTGCGTTAAGCTCTGTTATTATTGGGGCTTGGAACCCAATCCCAACCTTATTGTGAGAGGCTCGAGCCACTGCCCATTTGCCCTCACAGTCTGAAATGCCACAAGGCACATGTTTTTTTTTCTGACCTCAATCCGGGTTTTACTTTTTACTGAACAGCCACTGTCAGTCACTCCATGTACTCCACTCTGGTATTTCTCAATCAATCAATCACATGAGCACTCACTCGCTACGATGGAAAGTACGATGCTACAGTGCGTGCGTGCGTGCGTGCGTGCGTGCGTGCGTGCGTGCGTGCGTGCGTGTGTGCGTGCGGTGGAAGATAGACACTAACTGTATGTATATATCTCTCTCTATTTACAGGTGAACTGAAAGAAGGCTATGTCACATGGGAGTGTGTGACGGTACATGTAAGGGTGCGTGTTTCGGCCTCTTGCCCCTGCCCAGTGTTTCTAAACAAGCATGGCGGGGGGCACAGAATATGGCGTCCGGGCAAAGAGGCCATGGTCAGTGTACCGTGCCAACACATTCGAGCTGTCTGATGAGATGATTGGGTTGGCACTGGCAGGTGAGGATACATTTTATATATCACAAAAACATCATAACAAAAAACATTTAATAATGTGACTTGTGGAAATTGAGTCTAAAATGTGTACGATGGGGTCAATCTACATTGAAACCTATTTACAATGGATTTAACCATTGTTACTAGGTTTATTCATCGTAGCTATATATTTTTGTATTTGCATTACACAAACACACATTCATTAATAATCATTGTAAATACAAGTTGCCATTAATGCTGGCCATTTGAAGCACCAATAAACTGACACTACTAACATCTGCTGGCTTGAACTGAACTTGTGTAGGGGCCATCGCCTCTTTCAGTCCAGTTGAAGCCAGCCATAATGAGGCCAGAGGGCTGCTCTTAATCTGTCAACATATCTCAGAATTTTCTTCAAGCCTAATCATTTAGATTTGTTGATTCTTTGCCAGGAAATAATCAAGACCCAGATGATCCTGTTCTGGAGTTCAGTGTTTGTGAGTAACGTGTATTTGTACAGATTTCTTTATTATTATAATCACATTATTGTGATAAAGCAATACAGTCAAAAGAAGCTTTGTTTAATGTAAAAAAAAAAAAATATATATATATATATATATATATATATATATATATATATATATATATATATATATATTACATTAAACAAAGCTTCTTCTCCTGTCTTTTTTATCACAACAATGTGAATTAAGAAGTGTTAAAAATTTCTATTATTTTAAATGATTGTGTTTCAGCATGTGCAGACTTGATCACTCCTTCTTTGGAGAGAAAACCCAACAGCTTTGTAGCAGTGAGCTGCACCACACCACCACAGCCTTTTTGGATCAAACACACCCAGACTGAAGTTATAGAGGTTAGACCCTCATCTTCATTCCTAAAATGTCTGAAGTTAAATGGATGCCAGGCATCCTAAGCTCCCATAAAATCATCAAATTTACTTACATCTTACAAATGTAACTTAATAAAAGTGAGATTTGATTATATTGTTCAGGTTTGTTGTTTAAATACTCACGTGTAAGACGTAGCAAGAGCCCAACCTTGTATATACACAGAGTTGCCTCTATCTTACCCATGCTGTTTGATCGAAGGTTGGAAGAGGGACAAATAAATGAATTATTTTCTGATTTACTCTCTTTGTCCACAGGGCACCAGTAACCCCATTTTCCACAGCAGTATTGCTTTCTTCCAGGAAGCCAACATCAACCAGCAGACGCAGGTGAAACTGTCAGTCTATGATGTTAAAGACCGGTCACAGGGCACGGTATGACAATTATTTATTTTTATTATTCTTTAGATAATCAATCATTAATTTTGGGACACCAATAATCTACAATGGTTTACTTTAGTACTTTAGAAAACTCACTTAACTTTTTGTTTAATTTTTTTTAGATGTACATTTTGGGCTCAGCACTTTTTTCTGTGAAAGAATTGCTGCAGGAGCGAACTCACACATTGCACCTCGAACTACGGTAACACACAAACTCCTCTTACTTATCCTTTTATCTTTTATCCTTTTATGTGAAAACATCCACTGTAAAACTGTGTAAAGAAAAATAAGCAGCAAATTCCAAAAATATGCCAGAATATGGTCATCACGTGAAAGCCACGAAAGGGTGCAGGAGAACGAAGATGAGACAGCTAAAATGCACTGTATCATCCACCAAGAAGCACTCTGAACAGTGATGAACACTGTGAAACAGTAAACTTACTTTCAGTAAGAGGGGAAATGTGTGTCTGTGATCACATCTCTCGTGACAGAATTTTCTCAGTTCTTCCAGGATTGTTCTACCATTAAGAACGATATCAAGCTATATACTATAGCGATATAGTATATAATTTATTTTTTACCCCCACCCCCTCCAGGTCTGTCAAGAAGAATCAGCTGTTTTAAAAATGGAGTGCCAACCTTTTTTGTTCTAAAAAAAATGTCGTGGTGTTGTAGGCTGATTGACTTAGTTTATAGTTACAAAGTCTGTTCACAGTTCAAACACCTTCATACTAAAATATTTGTGAATGTATTTAAATTTACAGATCAGCAGACAATGCCCGGGTTGGAATAATCACTATAACAGCATGGCAGATGGAGGAGAGAGCAGACTGGAGGATGGCGATTGGCCGTATGCCTGAAAGCACCAGCGGCCGGGTGAGAAACTGGGATTAAACTGTGCTTTAAGGAGCATTTGGTGAAGATGAAGGGATATTCAAAATGTAATACATTAATTGATTAAAAACAATAAATATATTATGAAAATCCTTTTATTTTTTTTGTTTTGAGAGGTGACAGAATTTGTTTATAATTACTTCTAAGTAAAGCGAGTTAAGCCAAAACAGGTCCCCAAAAACTGTAAATATATTCAATTACAGTTGATCTAATTAAAATGTATTAAATACTTTAATTACTTGCACTTTATTGTTGTATATTCTCAGTAGTAAGTGAGATTTCCAGCTGATAATATAAATATTTTCTATGTAAGCTTCTAAGGTTTCTTATTTCTTTATATATGAACAAATTGCAAACATCCAAATCTGACATCATTCTACTTTTGTGCCCAACAGACTTTGTTGCCTGTTGACGATAGTCTCACAGAGTCAATGGGAGCCCGAATCAAGTATGCCTCACTTTCCAAAGACATCCTGCTGAGCTCAGGTATTACTTGCAACTTACTTACTTTATCTCCCATAATCATCTTTACACGTTTGATTCATTTTTGTCTTTGTAAATTTACAAGATGCCTAAAAAGCTGAACAATCCAACGGCATTTGGATTAACTTTGGTAGAAAGACTGAAGCACACTGTCAGTGACTACAGTCCTTGGAGGTTTTTGGGTCCTTACTAAACTTCACTGGTTCTTATCCTACTCTCTTATGGCAATTTCCGCTCTCAGCATCCTCACTCTACTATTGCCTGCATAGCTCCACTTGTTCCAGTCAAGTCTTGAGGTCACAAATCTTATAATAAAAGATTTTAATTGTCATTATGGAGTGGGAGCTATCTCTTTCCCTCTGACTTTAATTGTACATCACGAAATAAATAAAATGAGATATTAATATTTCAACTAAAAACTGCCATTGTCATGAAAACCATTAACACCACTATACCTACAGAGCAGCCAAAACTCACTTTTGGAGGACTACCTACGAGGCAGTCGAGTTGTACCTTGCTGTAGCTGATCCGCTGCCTTTGTTCTATTAACGGGACCGTTTTTTTTTTTTTGCTTTAGTATTTGGAGGCACCATGTCCAAAATGTATCGCTTCCCCACGACTGATGGGAACCACCTGCAGGTGCTGGAGCAGATGGCTGAGAGCATCCTGTCTCTCAACATCCCCAGACAGCTTGTCAAACTACTGCTGGAAGAAGACACAGCCAGGTGCAATACAAATAGAGGCAATTCCCGTCTTTTTACATCCAGAAGTAAAGTTTTCTTAACAACCATTTCTTTGTCTCCAGGGTGTGTGAGCTAGAGGAATTAGGGGAGTTATCCCCCTGCTGGGAGAGTTTGCGGGGGCAAATTGTCTCTCAATATCAAAACATAATACCCAAATACCAGCAAACACTTTCTGATCTCCATAACTACAAAGGTTAGTGCAACTTAAAATTTGCACGTTTTTGTTCATTAGCAAAGGGGTACAAATGTCAGGCGATATTTAAAATAAAATACTATGCTTTAGCTATTCAAAATGTTTGTCATGTACGGTTCAGTTTTCCCACTGTTTTCTCCATGTTTGCCCACTCCACATCAGGTCCATCATTCAAAGCAAGTAACTTGAAGGCAGAGAGGAAGCTGGAGTTCATGCCAACCAACCTACACACACAGAGGATGAGGGTGCAGGATGAGCTGGGCTTTGGTGAGGCATTGCCAAATAACATACTTGAAGACTTTTGTCATTTCTAATGACACAAACACCTTGTTATTTTAAACACTTTTGTTTGCTTACTCAGAACACACATATGATGTGATAACAGTTGGAGCACCAGCAGCTCACTGCCAGGGTTTTAAAAACAGCGGTCTGAAGAAACTCATCCAAAAGTTTGAGGAGGCAAAGAAACAGTAAGTTAAAATGATATAAAATTTGTCAAGAAAATAAAAACAAAAAAACTTGAACATTGCATGTGTGGTTTTTCTCTCAGCCTTGGTGCTATCTGCTATCGTCTTTAGTGCACTTTTACATAAAATAAATGCATTTGCATTTATTCTGTTACATTTGTATGGCTACCCCTTAATTTTCTTTTTGTTACTTTTTTGATCAGCGCATTTGAGGAGGAAGGGTGAGTTGTTGTTCTGCTTTGCTTGTTTCCATTTGTTTGTTCTATGTCTGGCTTCTACTACCTTGTATTGCTACAAAAGGCCACTTTTCACCTTTGCTGTTTTTTTTTTTTTTGTGGCCTTCACACAGTGACTGTCCTCTTCCCCTTATTGTGACTTCCTTCAAGGAGAACTGTTGGACTGACCTGTAAACATCTTGATCGGCCTCGGTCATACTTCTATAAACAACAGTTCACTACACTGATGCAGATACAACCCCCCCCCCCCCCCCCCCCCCCCCCCCCCCTCCTTACAGTCTCACTGTCTTCTCTCCGACCTTATCTATCTGTCCTGATGAAAAAATTCCAGCAAGGTTTCCACTTGTACTGTGTGACACTGTATGTGTGTGTGTGTTTTATTTTACTGTTTGTACTGCACATTGCTTCCACTGCCGGACTAGCGCTGGTCAAGCTGGCTGCTGATGGGAATTTCCCCGCTGTGGGACTAATAAAGGCATTCTTACATCAATAGCTAGTTGAGTGAATGCACACTTCAGACATTGCTTGTGTTTGCAACAGATGACACATCGCTATTAAGAATATAGTGTTTAAAAATAGCTACTCAATGTTACTCATTTTATATATTTAGTCATTGTTACTCGGGTAAAATAAATGTAGAACTGTTTTTCAAGCACTCATATTAAATTGATTCAATTATTTTATCACAAATAAAATGTGTCTGAAAATGAGTAGTATCATCACCACCTTTTTTTATTGCATTAGAATTTCTTAGGTTTTCTTTGTGTTTACTTAAAGCGGATGAGTAAAGGGGCGTACACTTCAGTCATGTGCCGAAGTGTCATTGGGCAAGGCATTGAACCCTGAGTTGCCCCTGGTGTATCAGTTTGAGCCTCATGACAGTCTGCCACCGGTGTGTGAATCTGTATGCAAGTGTGTGATTATGACACAGTGTTAAGAAAGAAAGTAAGAAATTGAATGCATTATGTCTGTAGATGTCAAAACAAAAAACTAACACAATAATATTTGAAAAACATAAAAACTTGAATTTCTCTTAATCAAGACAACAATATTCAGTAGAAGTTCTTAAGCAGACCACTCAGCAGTCTCACCAGCATACAACGACTTAAAGGTAAAACTGTTAAGACTGTGTGTTTGTTTTCTGCAGCAGTGCCCTGTCCAGCTCACAGTCCATCGTCTATATACCCCAAGACATTGTCCAAGCCAAAGAGATCATCAACCACATCAACACGCTGAAGACCCAGGTCAGCTACTACTCTGAGATGCTTTCTCGAGCTGCCAAGGACCGATCCGCCAGCGGACTGGAGAGGACGCTTGCCATTCTGGCTGATAAGGTGAAGTACTGAAAAAAGTAAACTAAATGGCACAAGAGTAGGTAGAAGTCGAACATGATTTACCAAAGGTTCTGAGTAGACATTTTTTATGGAACAACCACAATGTGTACTATAACAAACAATAGTTTAGTTTCTATTTTTCAAATCCATTTCAAGGCTATATTGTTTTTAACTCTGATACTATGCACTACTTTGTTATATGTCTCAGACTACGCAGTTGGTGACAGTATGCGACTGCAAGCTGCTGTCCTCAGCTATTCAAGCCTTGACTGCAGCACGACCTGAGTACATTGCTTCCAAAGCATCTCCTTCTGCAGACTTGGAACAAGTGGTTCTCCGAAATGACCAGGACACACTACTAGCCAAATGGAGTGGACGCAACAGCCGTTCCTCACTGCAAGTAGACTGGCATGAAGAGGAATGGGTAAGCTAAGTTAGTCAGATATACATAACTAAGCCAGATGCTTTATATTTTTCAACTCTGTCATGGACTGAGCCAGTCAGCAAGAAAGCAACAAGTCAATCCTCATCAAATCAATTTTTATTACAAGAAAATTTGTGTTTCGGTGCTAACATATAAAATAAGACACGAGACATGAAGAGAAAAAGTGCAGTAGTAGATTAAAAATATATATATTTAAATATCACTGCAAATAGATCAGCAGATGTACAAAGGCAGGATCGTGATATAGTATCAAACCAAAATGCTGGTATGGTTCTACACAGTCATTGTTGAATCAGTTTTCTCATCAAGTGCTGAAACAATGCTTCATTGCATTCACTGTACATTACTGTCTAGTGGATTTAAATTTTTGTTGTGTTGCATAGCCTTTTGTTGTATTCATACACGAGATACAACAGACAATCAATTTGTATTTTTCTCTTTGTCCCCCTCAGGAGAAGATTTGGCTAAATGTGGATAAGTCTCTAGAATGCATTGTTGAGCGTGTTGACAAACTGCTTAAGAAGGCCCGGGGATCGAGCAGCAACAGTCAGAATAGTACCTTAAGTGACCTGCAGGGTGCCAGCAGTAAAAAAGGTAACACAAAAAACAATTTGTATGTTTATTCCTTTAATCGTTAACAATAAAGGGCATAATAACCACATTGCAAATATTTTATTAACTGGAATTTCCAAGTTTACCTGTATTTATGTTGAAATGTAGACTGGAACTTATTAAGGGGAAATTATGGGAATATTTGCAATAGGGCTGCAACAATGAATCGATATTATCAATAATAATCATCATTTCGCTTGCTACAACAGACACTTAATGTAATAGCAGCAAGTAACAGCAGCATTAACATGAGAGGACATTTTAGTGGTTGTCACTGTTGCCTCAGAGCCAGAAGGTCCAGGAGTTTCTGTGGAGATTACATTCTCCCGTGTCTACATGGGTTTCTCCCACAGTCAGGTTAATGGAGCTGCTGCAGATCTTCAATCAAACAAAACAAGCATAGAGTTTTGTTTCGTTGTGAAGACTTATTTTTCAAACTGGTTTTTGTGTTTTATTTGAGATTTAAACCGTTAAAATGAAAATATAGTTTAAAAAAAACTGATTAGGGATTTATAATGAGCAAAACATCATTTTTTTTATTTGATTAATTGAAAAATAATTGACAGATTAATCGATTATCAAAATAATCATTTGTTACAGTCCTAACAAATTTGTTAGGATTTGCAATCACAAGGCAACACTTCAGTGCATTTATATCACTCACCTGCAAACGTCAGGTTAAGCCCTTATGAGTTTAGATTTGATTTCATTTATGTATAATGTAATGTATTGTATAAATAATTATATTTGTGTGTTAGTTAGTTTTTTCTAGTGAAGTTGATATGGTTAGTGATAATGCTACTGTCTGTGAAAAGGTGAAAGAAACACAAGAGCTTACTGGATCAATCCAGGAAATATGTCACAAGAATCATCATTCCAAACATCTTCATCAACATCACCTCCACAGTCATCATCACCACCATGTACCCTCTCCACTGCACGTGCCCTCAGCCCCAAACAACAGTGTAGTATGTTTATTTTTTTTATTATATTTTCTTCCTCTTCTTTAGCGTCATCTTTTATGTACTCTCATAATACGATTTTCTACTTTATTGCTTTATTATTTTTTTTACATGATGGATTTGATTGGTTTTTCATTCTTTTTTTTTGGGGACTTTTCAGTTTCATTTATGTTCTTAAACTTTCTTAAATGTCCCCTTCACCTTTTTGTCTAATGTCCACAGTCTTTTTTTTCTGTCCAAATGTAATAGTTTGTTCATTAGATGTGATAAGGAAAAACAAACTTAAAATGTTCCCTTTTAGCTTTGTGGTGGAGAACACATTCAGCAACACTGGTTCAAATGCTACTTTTTCAAATTGTGCCAAAAGGTTGAGAGTACCTCTTTAGCTGCAACTCGTTGTTTGTAAGCAATGAGGGTGAAAACACTGTTGCTCTGTTTTCCTCAACAGAAAAATAAAATTACATCCTGTGCGTCAAGATGCTTGTATCATGTGAAGGGGCAAGCGTTAGCTAGTAAAACCAGTTAGACAGGTTTGTGTTTTAAAACGTACTGTAACACACAACAATGCTTAAATCTGTACAGTATCTGTCTATAAAACCTAATTGTTGATTATTAGTGATTATTGAATCAGTTCAGTGTTTTGTGTGTCTCTGCTGCCTTGTGCTGCTTGCTTAAGTGCTCTCTAATCATGCATGTTGCTCCTCCATCCCCTCTTCCAGATGGCGGCCAGATTGGTGAGGAGACATACGCAGGTAAGTGCTGCCTCCCCACTCATGCTTCTTGTATTCTGTCCTAAACACTCAGGACTCAACAGCCCATGTATTCAAATCCTTTGGATTTATATCTAAACATACAGTATGTCTAGTATCTATTAAGTATTGTTTGTGAATTATTGATAACCACTTTAGAAATATACCATCAACCATCTGCCATATTATGCAGCAGCTACTGGTTGCAGTAGTTTTAATTGAGTAAAATGGATCTGTCCTGACTGTTCTGTTTTTTTTGTTTTCTCTTACCAAATCCTCAAAACATTCATGCTTTTTATTTCTTTGTAATTTTTTTACTTCCAGTGCTGCTAGTCAAGCTGGCTGCTGGTTACAACAGCTCCTGCCCTTTTGCCTGTATTACTTTTCCTTTACTTGTTTTGGCCTATTTTCTCTTCTGTTTTGTAATTATATTATTGTACACACATACATAGTACAAACTCTAAAAGGTCCCAGCACATGCAAAATCAGCTTTTTGGGCATTGTGGGTTAATTTCGATATCTCTCTGGTTCATTTTAACACTTTAAAACTTATTTTAAATTTTCTTACTTTAGCCAATCTCATCTACGCACGATTTCTGTCACGATTCCACATTTTACTACGTCTATTCTCGGCAACAACTCACAGAACCACCTCTGGTCCCTCCGAGACAAATGCAGGATATAAAAACAGTATTTCACACAACTGGACACAGTGGAGTTGCATCATAGTCATCTATCAGACACAGCAACGTGCTCCAGCTCCAACGTCTCAGGTCCTCTACAGTGTCAGACTCTCCAGCTAGAACAATGAGGTCCATTCACCGCCCCCCACCTCACGTTATTTTGGCTGTTAGTGTGCCATTAGCCGCTACCTTTAGCCAGACATCAGCAGGCTGGATGCTGTGACCTGTCACACCTATGATGTCAAGTGCCTTTCCATAAAGAGGTGTGGCAATCAGATTCAAGTGCGACTGACTCCGAAAACGTTTTCCACCGGGGGGCTAGAAATAGACACTTTGAGAAGGACAGTGTGGACGAACTGCAGGGCTTTTCGGCATGACAACTTACAGACACCATATTGAGACATTGAAGTCCAATATTCTTTAGCATGAAAAGCAATATAAGCAGTCTCCTTTTAACATAAGCGGTAGTACAGGACAAGCAGTGTCCTACTGGCAGTCTTCCTGAGCTCTGGGGAGCTTTAACCACGCACCTCCCATAGCTGCGCCGCGTACTTACACACAGTATGTCATCTGTTTGTCAGACAATAAAATACTAGACCTTTTACTCCTTAGTATTGGCATAGTCCAGCACTAAAGAGGCCTGCATCCTCCCTCCCACCCCTGGGCGGAGATGACCATAACATTCTGCATCTCCTGCCTGTGTGTTGCACACACAGTGAAGAGGTGGACGGCTGAGAGCAAGGAGGCTTTCAGAGACTGTGGTACAGTGTTTTGCCATGAGGCATTCCTGATATTTAAGGAAGCAAGCGTAGATCAGGGAATAAAGAAGAGCTGTGTGGAGTTATGGAGCATGTCTTGAGCCTCAAGCTGAGGGTGGTACCAGGGCACTGGAAGACCTCCTGCGTGGCACCAGTACACCTACTGACCTGGCTCATAAACAGGCCACAGTTTGAGTTTATGTCTGACATGCTGACCTGCAGTGAGAGCCCCTCCTTGCTGCAATCAGACATTACAATCACCACTGTTAACTACTGTACCCCCTGGTCCATAACTCGCCCACTGCATCAGTAGTTATGTTGTAAACGTTCTTCAGTGCAATCATTTTTCTAAACGTGTGCAATATTTATACAATCTACAATAATCATTTTGCATGACTGTACACCGCTTACATGCTCTCATCTTGTATAACTTTGTACTTTGCCAACTCATATTGACCTTTAGATACTGCATTTCAAATCTTTACTGTGCTGTTGTAAGATGCAATTTCCCCACTGCTGGATAAATAAGTTTTCTTATACTTTTACCCTTTCGAGTCATAAAGATGACCCCATTTTTTTGTTCCTGCTTATAGTTTCTGTATAAGCAGACACATTTCTTTAAAAAAAGGCTAATTTCTTAAATTTTCCTGTCTTCCTTTTCTCTGCCTGTGCTTCTGCTTTTCTTGTTGTCTTTCTGTGATGTTTGTGTTTTGTTCTGTCTTCGCAAGTCTTAAAAGATCGGGTTTATTAATTTTTATTGGCATTTTATATTTTAAATAGCTCTGAGCTAATATTAGGATTCTGATGTGTAAAACTGAATGGAGTAGAGACATTTTGTGTAACCTCTCGATATGCACAGTCTTTATCTGTACTGTACCTGCACATGTGTCTGTGTATTTCACAGGCGAGTGGAGTGAGGCACTGTACCCTCTTCTTACCACACTCACGGAATGCGTTGCTATGATGAGCGATATGGCCAAAAAGTCCATGGTGTTCCTCTTGATGCAGGACAGTGCCCCAACGATAGCCATGGACCTGTCATTGCAGTACCGCCGTGATGTTGTCTTCTGCCAAACGGTCAGCACATGCACACAAACAGACACATCTCACATATTTACATCAGCATTTACATACAGGTGAAGCAGTCTAAAATTGCTGTTTTAGTCTCCAGACTAGAAAGTTCCAATCACTCATGATACGCTTTTATTACAAATATTTTTTTAAGGTTTTTTTTGTATCTTGTATTTACCCTTTTATAATTTTTGTGATTAACAAATATAGAAACTGTTTATTGTATCTTTTACCTGTACAGCAGGTAGTTAGTAATCCTTATCATAGCATAAGCATAAGAATGTCAGACAGGTTCAGACAGGATTATGAGTTACTCGTGTTTACAAATACAACAATCTGTAGCAACTTTTCTGTTGAGACCAGAATGGAGTCTGAAAACTTTTTGACGAAACATTAAAAGATAACATACTGATTTTCATTGGGGGTTTTGGGACATTTGGCCACCGAATATTAGTGCTGTACGCATATGCAAGGACAAACAATAGTTTTTGAGCCCACAGCAAACCATGGGCTTCAACTTCTCTGCATAAAAATTATGGAGGAATCTGAGTGTCCCTTCATTCTTAAATATTACCAAACTTCATTTTGATTTATTTATTTAAAAAAACATTAACCTACAAAGAAATATTTGCACATACTCTTCTTCTTCTTGTTCTTCTCTTCTTGTTGTTATTCTTGTTATTCTTGTTATTCTTCAACGATTCCCTCTTCTGGTAAAAGCTAGTTGGAAACCAGTCAATCGAAACATTTTTGTAATAAAAGTGGTACAAGTGGTAGAGCTTCCTAGTGACCCATTGTCATCTTTAACATCTGGGTCCTCATGCACAAACTACTTTGATGTCAGCTCTTCCTATCATTGTGAAGCAGAATTCACCAAGTGTTGAATTGTTCACCCACTAATAGGGAACGTGAGCTGGGATTAGATCGTTGTGAGACAGGTTAGTTTTACCGTACTGATGATGTGTTGTTGCAATAGTAATTCAGTACAGGTGCTGAATGGAAGGAAGCTCAGTCCTGATGATTTTTTTCTGCTGACCGGACCACTCGCTGCAGTCTGTGTCTTTCCTGCTTGATGGCTGACACACAGTGATGGAGGCGCAGAGGACAGACTGAATGATGGCCGTGTAGAACATGGTCAGCAGCTCCTGAGACAGTTCAATCTGCCTGAAGAACTACTTGAGTACTATAGATTGTGGATGGTGAGGTGGTAGGGGGCAGGCCGTTCTTTCTAAAGTCCACTGTCATCTCCACAGTCTTGAGCCTGTTGAGCTTCAGCTGGTTCTGACTGTGCAGTAAACCAGCTGCTCCACCTTCTGTCTGTAATCACATGAAAATGATCATTACTCCCAAAAGCAATAAACAATTAATATACAGCCACATGTCTGCAATAATAATAGCTTGCAAAGCTATTACAAAGACTGGGAGCTCCATAGGTGTGGTAAAGACTGTAAAGCGCTGTCTCCCAGGGGTGCAAGAAAGTCACACATGTCACAGAGGGTGTTCCTCTTTCAAATGTCTGTATATTTAGCTTGCGGTAAACCCGACCGTCCTGAGATCACCATTATTCATCTAGACAAAGGGGAAGCCCAGTCATTGCTAGATTTATGAATTATCTCATGCCCCCATTTCCATGAGAACGTGTGATAGTGCTCTGGTGGAATATGTTTGTATAGAAGTCTGAAGGTCTATCATCAGACAGTGGAATACTTTGAAGAAAGTCCTTAGCCATTGTACAGTCAAGCTTGATCTTTGAAAATACATCTTCATAACTTTGCACCAGCTGTAACACCTGAGATTTCCAATGGTGATTCACCTCACAGGAGTCAATGTCCAAATCATTCAGTTTAGCTCACACATGCTGACTGAAACTGATCAATCAACAAGCACATCATCAGCATAACATAACATCAGCCCTAGATCTTATCTGGCGCCACTGCTAACCCAGCATCCTTTTAATACCCGTTTAGCCCTTCATTAATGGTACAAGCCATAGAGCTAGTATCAGGCTGCACTAGCAGATAATTTTTCATCCACCTGCACATCAGTATAAAATAGACTGTCATCTTTATCTAACCAAATCATATTCTGAAACAACATAATTACAAATAATATAATAGTAAATGAAATGTTATGCAAATAATAAACTGCACAAATATTTTTCATATGGTTTGATTTCATTTCCATCTTTTCAAGATTACTGTAAGAATTTCTCTCATTCCTTTTAATCTTCTGTTATGCTTTATTTAATTTATTACTCCATTCTGTGTGGTAACCAAAGTGTTTTATATGTTATTGCAGTAATAATCATTAGCCTGATTCATGTATAAACACACAAGAACTAAAAACAGCTTCCTTCTATCATGAAACGTTAATGTTTGTCTATATATGCTGATGTGTGTGTTTCAGCTCACTGCTCTCATCTGCGGCTTCATTATAAAGCTGAGGAACTGTATTCGTGACAACGGTTTCCTCCGACAGCTTTACACCATTGGCCTCCTCACCCAGTTTGAGTCCCTGCTCAGCACCTATGGTACAAACACACACCCACAAGAACTCTTGTTCTTATAATTAGACACACAAGCATTATCTCTTCTTCCAGTGTTTACATTGATCACGTTTTTGAGTCAGTATGCTTTTAGATGCAATTTAAAGTCTTCTAATTACAGGTTGTAACATTTTCAACCATTTACTCACACAGCGTGCTACAGAAAAACAGGAACTTTTTGTGTATTGTGTACAGTTCCAAATTCCCTCTTTTTTTTGTCACCCTGTACATATATTTTGTATAAATGTGCTTCAGAATATATGTCTAATGATTACTTATTTTATAATAATACACATAAATTTGTGTGTATTGTGTACATATTGTAATACAATACAATGTTACAATGTTTAATATATATGTATTGTAATATAGGTGAAGTGCATGCTGTGTTAAAAGCGTATTGAGTACCCATAAGGTAGAAAAACCACTGTAAGAGCCCGCCCATTTACCATTTTAGTCCACACGCAACTGAAGCTTAATTAGCTGTACTCACCACTCTACATAGGGACATGTTTCATAATTCTAAAAGTTTTAGTCAACAAATACTGTGTTGGTAGCATTTTTAAGTGTTTCAGTAATAAAAAGAATTTCTGTCATATAGATAAATAGGTCAAGTCTAACTTGCAGATTGACAGTACACGAGTTCCCAATTTATCCATCATCTCAAATGTTTATTCTCGTAGATGTTTTCTACTCCATACAAATTCCACAAAGAAAAGCACCTTATTGAGTGCAGGAGCCAAACCAAAATGCTTCCTACTGTGCGGTAACCAGAGGAGTATATTCAAAGTTAATTTAACTTTCTGCAAAAGAACAACAGATTACATTGATTAATTTACTATATAATAATGAAATAATTGAATGCCAGAAATTAAAACAAAAATTTTATCCAGACATTCTGCCAGTATGTTTGTAGTACCGTGCCTCAAATTGTATGTTATAATAATTTATTTTTAATTTAATTTCTAATTTTGGTATCTCTGCAAAAATTCTTATTTTAAGACACACATTCCCCTGTTAATAACATGGACCATACATCTATTTCAGGTGAAGAACTGGCCATGTTGGAGGACATGACTGTCGGTGTCATGGACCTGCGTAATGTCACCTTTAAGGTAATTATAACATCTGAATCCACAAATTTCGGAAAGTCCCAAAAGGTGAAATATGTAAGCCAAACTTTGAGGACTACTGATTTGGACTAAGGCCAAACAGCGATCTTTAGAAAAATGAGCCATGAATCCAGAGCAACAAGATCAAAGAATAACAAAGATTTATTTTTATTCCGCAAAAAAGGTGACAAAACACAGTTGTTTAAAGCAGCATCTTGTGTACCTGTCGTTGAAGTGGTGGGTTTTAGCTGACCAGACATCTTCTTGGCCTTTTCAGTTATTTTTTTATTATTTCATATCTTTCCCCAATCATAATCTCAAACAAAAACAAGGGCCCTTCTACTCTGCCTTTACACTCTGGACACTATACACTTCTTCTTAAGGAAGGGTTAAGCTTTTACATTCATGCTGTTTATGTTTCTTTAAATTCAGGTGACCCAGGCTGCTGGTAGCTCAGCTGTCGATATGTTGCCCATTATCACTGGAAACCGTGATGGCTTCAACGTTCGAATTCCACTACCCGGAACCATGTTTGATGCCTTACCACGGGAGATCCAGAGCGGCATGCTACTGAGAGTCCAACCAGTGCATTTCAACGTCGGCATCAATGAGCAACAGACGCTGGCTGAGAAGTGAGTCAAAGGCCAACATATCTAGATCACACAATCACACTTAAGACTTTCTGAAACATTTAGATTTCTGATGGTAACAATGAATAAATGCAGAGAAAACTAAAGTTGTGGTTTTCTTTGTTGTTTTAGGTTTGGAGACACCTCTCTACAGGAGATCATTAACGTGGAGAGTCTGTCCAGGCTTAACTCATACTATGAACAGTTCAAAGAAGTCCTGCCAGAGGACTGTAAGTTCTAAATTGTACCAAAGTATGTAGAAGTAGAAGCAACAGAAAGTAGCTTCATTTTGCACATAAATAAATAAAATTATTTTAAGGAAAAAAATCTTTTTCTCTGTCACCTAGACTATAATGTACATACATTTGTTTGTCCATTTATTTATTTATTTACTATAGGTCACCTGTATTTCTGTCCTTCCCTCAGGCCTCCCAAAGTCTCGTTCCCAGACTTGTCTCCCTGAGCTGTTGAGGTTTCTGGGGCAGAATGTTCATGCAAGGAAAAATAAAAATGTGGACATCCTCTGGCAAGCTGCAGAGGTGAATGTGATGCTTTTTTTGTACCAAATACCATATCATTTCATACAGATTTACCAAATGTATAAAAACAGTAACAAATCCACTGATGATGGGGTAATTTCACTTGTTTTATTAAATTCTTTGACATGAGATAAAACGTTTTGCTAAATATAGACCCTTGAGTTAATTTCACCGGTCAACAGCTGGACTTACAAATGCGTTTCCTCAGATTTGTCGTCGACTGAATGGGATACGTTTCACTAGCTGTAAAAGCGCCAAAGACCGCACAGCCATGTCAGTCACCCTGGAGCAGTGCCTGATCCTGCAGCATGAACACGGCATGGCACCGCAAGTCTTTACACAGGCCCTCGACTGTATGCGAAGGTAGGACACCCTCACAGTGCCTGACTAAAAAACACAATCTAAATTGTATGTAGGATAAGAACAATACAGAAATAGAGAATTTTTGTGCGGTGTACAGTAATGTCACTTCATTGCCTGTTCCCTTTTTGGCAAAATTTGAATATTTTAATATCCAGTTAGGTTCTTCACCAGACTGGTTTTCTTATTTACCTTACAAAAACATTATAAACAAGTCGAAGAGTCAAGAGGATTTTGAAAGGATTTATCTGATATTTAAGTAAAAGAATGTTTCATTCATGTATGTTGAGTGGATGTTTGTCTGAGTCTGTGTCTGTCTCTGCACTACATTACTACACTCCTTTTTGCCTGTTTTTACTTGTACTTGTATGACAAAACCAGGAAAGTCTAGTGTACCCATAGACACTCGACCAATATTACTTCAGTGGCTGTCCTACCATTGTTTCTCATCTTTTACTTTAGCTTATGTCTTTGAGTCTTTATGTCTTTTTCCCATTTTACCGCTTTATTGTTTAAGTATGTCATATATAAATTTTACCTATAAATTTAACACAATGTGTGAAAAATAACACACATCACACTGACAAATTTGTCAAAATGCTTGGCAAAAAAAACAAACAATCCAAACAGGATCAAGATACATAATGTTATAAAATACAGTAAATTTACAGTCTGGTTAATATTGATCCTTCTGTAAATAGGATTTATAAATTTATGTTAAATTATTGTAAGATTGTTGTCAAGAATCTGTCCTGTTTTGTGTGACTGTGTTGTAAATATTTAGTTGTTAAGCCTTTTATTGTAGAAAGCTGTGATCACACCTCTCTCTGCTGTACTGTGCTTAATAAAAGCTGCACTTCCACAGATATTTTCATGAAACAATGTCTCTTCACCTTTCCCTTCCTTTCCTTTCTTCCCCTCACATTTCCCGCTTTTTTACTTTCTGTATTTCCTTATCAGCCGACGAGCATGAAAAGCTCTTTCGTCATTTTCAAAGTCTGATTCATTTTTTTTTTTTAATATTCATGCAGAAAGGTTTCCTCCAATTTCCTCCAAGTTTGAAAATCTCCAACAACAGCCTAGTCTTCTACTTAGCTTGTGTTCCTGATCTAGAGCGCAACTTTCAAAGAGCATGTTTTACCACTTTTTTATTTAACTGAAAGTTTTTTCTACTATTTTCTTTATCCTATTTTTACCCAATGACTTAGACTATTTAAACATGTAGAAACATTGCTGTATCCTATAGGAACATCTTTCTTAATTTTCTCTTTTTCTCTCTTTGTCCTTTTCCTCTTCCTCTGTTTCTTGTGACTTTTTTTTATTGTTTTGTTTGTATGTTTGACTTATTTTGGCGGGGTTGTTTTATTATGGTTAATCTGTTTGACTATGATTTTTGTTATGCTGAAATATTATTATTCTACTATATGTTACTGTGGCTGTCACTTCATTTGTTATTTGTCACCTGTTTAATTGCCAACTCACCTCTTGGCTTGCCATCTGTTTCGTTTGGCTCTTTTTTTGACATGCATCGGTTTCCTTGACACTTCCTTCCTTGTTATCTTCCATTTATACTTGTGACACGTTCCTCATTCCTTACATTTTTCCTTACCCTTTCCTCCTATCACTTGTTTTTACCATTTTCCTCTCCAACGCTTCCTCCAACCTTGTTTCCACACCTCTTTCTTCTTCTTCCTCCTACGCCTGTGACTCGGCAGCATTGGGACAAGGGAGGGGGTGATCCAGAAGAACCTGAGTGGGTTGCTGCCCGTGCGTGACTTCCACCTGGATCCCAGCCTCCTGTACTCTTTGCCCTTGCTGGCTCTCAGTCCCAACCTTCTGATGGTGTGGATCTTCCTTACCGTGGCCTATTTCCTGGCCAAAGTCCGCTGCAGCTGAACAGCCACAAGCAGATCTCTGTTGGAATTGACTGACTCAGCTCTTGACTCACACTAGGACCCTGTGTTCCACCCTAACCAAGGGCTTTACATAACTAATGCTTCAACATGTTTGACCACTTTCCGTTATTTGTTTTCTCTTTTCCCTTTGCGTCTTTGCGGCAAAGAAAGAAAAATTAGAAGCCTTGAGAAGTATGTAACTTTGATTATTTTGTCTTAATTTACTGTATGTACAGTACATTCCTTATATGGTGTTAGACCACCAACTGGGAGACAGTTGTTTAGTTATGAATATGTTAGCCTAAGGTACATCCCTGCTTATTTTTTTTGCTCCAATTGTTTACTTAACAGATTTGCTTGGTGTCAGCTGGTAGTTGCACCCCTACCCCCCCCCGCCCGCACACACACCCTAAAGCAGAAACTTAACCTGTCCACCAACACAGCAACATCACACATATTTGGGATTAGCTAAATAAACCATTAAATAAACCATAAATCAAGAAGAGTATATATTTTATATATACCCCTCTTGTTAAAGCAAAGCTGTCCATCACAATATGGCATCCAGCGTAATATATGCCGCTTGTTAAACTGCTGGACAGAACAAAAAAAAATGAGATTAAGATTTAAGCCTGGATACAACAAAACCATGTGTTTCAACAAACTGTTCAGAACAAAACACTACAGTGGACTGTACTATTATTTCTTCCTGTTATAACTTACAATATGCTGTGAAATTATTTATTTAGTTAACAGTAATGAGTAATATTTATAATAATAATAATTCACGTATTTGTGACTAAAAACAATCTATCTGTTAATCTACCTGTTGTTATTATAAAAAATTACAGTCTAATTATTACAAAGCTTAGAGCCTTATTGGTGAACAAGTCCAGTTTCTCGTATTCAAATACATTTCCTTTTCAAGCTTACACTACTTTGCAGTAAAAGCCTACTCTCAAAGTCGTTTCCTAATTTACCATATTTATCTGTAAATATGTCTAAGAGGAAGCAAATGCACTGATGTCAATGAGATAAAATTAAACATAGCTTCAATTATTATTTTTAACTTGAGACATTTTGTCATATATGAACCAAACATAATGGTCTCATGAAACACAATTCACAACAATGGCTCACATTACCCAATAATACCAATAAAGTATCTATTAACAAATTTGTTTTATTTAATTAAAAGGAGCAAGATTAAATAAAGTTTAAGGTTCCAGATGTTTCTGAAGCCTTAGAAAACACTTTATTTCCTTTGTGGCAGTGCAGATAGAATATGTAGTCTTATAATATGTAGAATGTGTGATTAAACCAGACCTGACTCATGTACTATCAATAATATCTATTTATATTGGCTGTATTGCCCATCTACTGTTTTTATTTGACAAAAATGCTTCCAAAATAACAACACAGAAGAATGTGTGGGTGATTACTGCTTCTCAGAAGCCATGTGGTTGTTTGATGAAACATGACATTAGACCCTGAAAAAAACTTTTTTACTTTTTAGTGCCGCCCTCTAATGGACAGCTTGTGCTTCACCAGTTTTCTGCCTTATTCTTTCTTATCAGATCCTGATCACAAAAATTAGATATTTGAAAGTGTGTAGTGTATACATTTTGCTTTCAGGACATTGTTGATAGCAGCTATTGCTGTTAAAAAGAGTATATTGCATTGCACAAGCATTTGGCTTGTTTTTGTATCTGTGGAATGTATTAAGACTTCTTGCTTTGTCATTGTCTTCCATATGCATTTGCACTTAACATTATAAGCTAACATAGTGGAAAGTGTTAATTTGTTGCCACTATCCAGCAGGTGTGCATCACATGTACACATTTTCCAGGCAACATTAACTGACTTAGTCTTTTCAAGTCTTCCTGCTTTTGCGGGTAGTTTTTTGCTTTTACTAGAGCTGCAGGGGCTAGATTGTGTTTCTGGTTAATTGTGAGCCTTAATTTAAACAATTTAAAAAATAGTATCTGGAAACCTGGTACTCTTAGAGATAGAGCTCAAAACAATATCCAGACTAAAATTATTTGATTTAAACCTACAGTAGAAGCTGACATCATTTAGCATTAGGAGCCCCCTGTATCTTTAATTAATTTAGCTAGAAGGATTTTAAATACATGCATACTCTCTAAACTTTCTTTTGCAGCAAATTGTAGTAGCAACGTTGGGTCGCACTTAATTTGGCTTGAATTTAATTGTTCTAGCATCCTAACCTTGAAACTTACATACTTCCCCAGCTTCCACAAACTATATACACAAATATTGTATTTAAATGTAATTGGGGGAAAAAATCAAAAGAAATGTCTCATTAAGTAAGAAAAAGCACCAGAGAACAGGAGTCACTTGATATGTTTACAACTGGCTGCAGTGCATGCAGGCAACTTCCAATTTAAAGCAAATAAATGCTGAATAGAATTAAACAAACAATGCTTTAGCACAGGAGCGTTGCACATTTGCACTCATCACAGCATTCAATCTATAGCATCCCTGGCCAGCAGCTGTTTTTTGCAGCTTCTATTGCCATATAACCCTAACTCTTCTATTCTATTTATTGGTCAGTTATAGATTTGTGTGTGTTATAAACACATTTTTATTAATTTAGAACTATTGAAAGCTGTTGAAAGCCAGATAAGTTGTTTTTTATGGCTTCAGTTTCCAAAAGTAGTGACTTCTTTTATGTTTCCTTTTTGAAATCATTTGCTCTTACCTGTCTTCATGGCAATAGCAACCAGTTCTTCATTGGACAGATTAATTTGTCCCAATGTGCTGGATCAAAAAGAGAATGTCAGTCATCAAATATGTTTTATATCTGCTTTTCAGATTTAATGCCAATGCAACAAAGATAAGCTCTGTCTCATAAGTTGACAAGGTTTATTCTTTAGGAGTTAGAAACTGTTTTTTAGGATGCAGCTTCTAATTGGTGGATATTGGAGTACTTGCACACTGTGGGATATTCAGGGAAACGTTTGATTATTTAGTGTAGTGCTATGGTAGCATAGGTGGCCTGATAGCTCAGTAGCCAGAGCATCAGCATGAGAATGGGCATGGCATCATGTGTCCTTGAGTAAGACACTTCATACTAGCTGGGGAAAATAGTTCTCAAAGGCAGAGAACAAATCAAGCTGTGGGACTAAGGGAATTTCCTTTCCACACTGTTTAACACCCATAGCATTTACCTACAGTATGTGGTGACATGTGCATTGTAAAGAACAAAACGTTACTAATTGTAACTATTATAAATAAATATTTTATTTACTAAAGCGACTTATGTACTGAAGAGTACAGGCTCTGCTTTTATTCTATAAGAATGAGTGAATGAGCTGATGGATAAATGAATGCCAGCCTTTTCATGCTTCCGCCAAATACTCAGTACGTGAATCTTAACCACATCTAGTTTACTTCATTATGAACCAATTAAAATAAGCTGTGTTTGCAAATCACCTAATATTTGACATTCTATTTCCATTTATACAATTCATTTATTGTTATTTTACCCATAAAGTATACAAGCAGTTCAAATTTTCTAATTAGCGTTTTATAATTATTTGCAATTAACATATGTTGAAACCCACTAATTGTTTTATTTGCATCTTATCTGAACTCAAATTTCGTATAAAGAGAAAATATTGTAAGATGATAATCATTCTAAGCATCATCTAAAAACGTTTCCTAATTTGTGTTACCTGTCTAATAAATAGTTAGACTATGCAGGATTGGTGAAGCTATGGAAAAAAGTACCACAGTGGGAAATAATCTAGATGGTTTCTTCTTTTGTGTACAATAACACAAAAGAGCAACAACATGTTATATTATATCACAGATGTGCTCTTAATCATTTAGTAATTACAGTATGTTAAGTGTTTTTAGCATATGAGAAACATCTAATGTATTATCTTGTGAAAAATATACCGTTTAAAAGCGGTTATATGTTCAAAAGCTGTATTTTAAAAATCAATGTTAACCTATAAAGCAAAATTAGCACATCAGTTATGGGCTTCATGGCTCCTTGCCATTAAGATCAACCCAGTAAGGAAATGGATCAGACCAAAATAGCCTCCACTGGGAGTTGATCAAGCTCTCATGGCCCCCTATATATTAATCACACACACACACACACACACACACACACACACACACACACACACACACACACACACACACACACACACACACACACAAAAATACCAAAACACATCATAAAACACTGGAAATGTTGAATATTTAAGGGTACAAACTACCTCTGTGATAGCCAGTATATTAAATGATTATATAACTACATCTGTGATTATATACGGTATTTTTATCATTAAGTGCAGACATATGAGGAATTTGTGTTATGTCATGAGATAGGTGTATTTTTAAGTAAGTCCAAGTCATTAAGATATCATTTTCAGTTTCTATTACAGTTGACTAATTATATTCTTATTATAAAGTGCTTCCTAACATTATAATATTGATCTGAAATGGTTTACTGTTGCTAATATTGCTTTACCGTTTTTTCCAGATTTATCACAGAATACATTTGTACGTCTTTGAATTAGTTACAACAATTGCATACAGTTTGATTAATTTGCAAAGTGTCATGCTGGTATTACTTCTATTTTACAGCAAAATATATTTACGTGATGTTGTCATTGAACAGATTATTTTTGATGTTTAAAAATGTACATAAAGTAAATTTTCATTTAAAGAATCATTATTATGTAAATTCTGGTATTTTGTAGGAGGTGGTAACTGCTTTAACCGCGCAAGACTTCTTCTGACCCTTTTTTATTTCCTTGCAAAGAAAATATATCAGTGAATGGTTGTTGATCCTTCTCATTGTAAAGCTGAATTGTGTCCTTCTTTTCTCCCCTTTCTATACTTATAATATCTGAACTTAACAGCTGCTTAAGCCTCAGTTTTTCTTGCACTACATAAAACAAAAACTCAAGAACACATCAAAATATGTCAGTGTGTTTTGAAAACCACTATTCTGCTGAAATTAAAGTTTTTCCTATCTCTATCTACAGAATATAAAAAGATTTGTTTAATGTCGTTATTTGCATCTCAGCAGAATTGGTTTTGCTGAGATGCAAATAAAGATTTCCTTTGCGTATTTGTTTTTCTTGTCTGTCTTTGTGTACATGCATTATTTTATTTTTGCACATCAGACACACTTTTCATATTTTTATGTTGTGATTTACTGTCAGTACCTAAACTGACGATAGTAGTAGGAATGTATTTGTTGAAGAAAAAAAAATGACTCCTCCTTTACGATTGGCCCTTCAAACCTCGAGGGGGCGCTCACATCATGTTTGTTTATTTTCCAGTGACGTCTCTGTTGTTCCTCATTTGTGACAACACTTCCTGTTAGTTGTGCAATTATATAATTAAACCTGCAAAAACAGAAGCCCAGTAAGTGCACCTGTTTTTGCTGGTCCAACCACCAATTTCGTACAGAACAGGTTTGAGTGCAGTACTTTTAGTCTCTTGTGCTGCTACTCTTACTTAAGTGGAGGGTTCTCATTATTTTCCCAAACCTTGTTTGTTGTTGATAATATTTATAAACACAGTGCACCAACCACTCTTCTCTCTTCTCTATCTCTTCCTGCCTTCTTTGTCCTCTTTCGTCTTCTCAGTGAGGGCTGCAGACGAGAAAACACTGTGAAGAACGTTGGCTGTAGAAAATATGCGTTTAACTCCCTTCAACTTATGGCCTTTCCCAAATATTACCGACCACCTGACGGCACCTACGGCAAGGTCGAAACATGATCAGACCTCACATGTTTACTGTTGAACTGTGTTTTGGAAAGGCCACCATGAAACTGGGTACCATCAACACACAAGGAGTTAAAATGATTTCTGATTTTTAATTAGATTCAGATAATAACCTGCAGTTTTCTGGCATAATAGTAGTATGTATGTTTTTAGAAACTTTTTTTCTCAACTTTTTGTCTGAACGGCAGATTGTTTCACATGGTCTATAGTTTTTGATGTAACACCATCATTGCACTGTTCAAATAACAGAAAACATTGAATAATGTATAAAGGTCAGTTATGGGTTTGCTGGAAAAATTGCCTCCACACATCTGTCCAGTGATAAGCAATCATACAAAATGTGTACCTTATGGATATATATAGATAATACTTTATATATATATATATATATATATATAGATAATACTTTTTATATATAAAATATATTTTTACTTTCATATAAAAGGCAGCCTCAGTATATCACACACACGAATATATATATATATATATATATATATATATATATATATATATATATATATAGCCACAGTACTCTACACTGCTGTCTCTGTGCCACACAGGGGAGCCACTGCTCTCTACTTGTGTGGTCAGACTCACTGGGGGTTGAAATTCTATTTTATTTACTGTATTCTGTATTCTATTTTATTTACTGTATTCTGTATTCTATTTTATTTAGTGTTGAAAAACTTTGTTGTGGTATATCACACAGTGTATGCTTTGTGAAGCTTGTGTAAACAAACAACATTTGTCTGTTATTTGTGTCAAATCTTTAGTTAGGGTGATCTTTAAAAAAAAACCTTTATACATTACTGTTCCTCATCTGTTTCATCCATAACCATCTAATAATAAACTATGAAAACGCAAAGTTGTTTTTTTTTTTGTTTTTTTTTGGGGGGGAGGGGGTGGATTTTATAGTAGTGTGATGTACTGTGTTTAAACACCAGGGTACAGGGTATTGAATATCTAAAAGGATAGGTTAACAGGAGTTCTTGAATGTAGCACAGATATGGGCGAGGCTGAAATATCCAAGTCAGTCTTGCATTCAGTTCTGCTCAGTCAAGTCCCTAAGACACAGTGCCTTACAGACACTCCCTACGGTATGAACACTATTTTGTTCATCGGCCAAGTCTTTGGCCTTGTCCCTCTCTTTGCGGTCCTGATTTTTGTGCTCACCAAGTTGGTTTCCCTTCACCGCTGCAGCCGAGGGATAGACGGCTGTGGCTATGCTGTGCTGATCACAGGCTGTGACAGTGGCTTTGGACACCAGCTGGCTCAACGATTGGAAGGCAAGGGGTTTATGGTCTTTGCAGGGTGTCTGTTTCCAGAAGGAGCCGGTGCCCAGAGTCTGGCCCAAAACAGTTCTGGTAATCTGAAAATCCTCAGAATGGATGTCACCAGTGATGAAGATGTGCAACAGGCAAAGAAGATAGTTCAGGAAAACCTGCCGAAGAAAGGTGAGCAGACTTTTATATTTTATATATTTATGTATATAATATTATGTGCGTTTAAATCAACTTACAGTTGTGGACATCTGAATATTATAACCAACCAAATGGTTAACTGAAATTTCTTTGAGTTTTAGAGGTAAAGATTATCCCCCTGTGCTCTTCATAATCCATCAGGTTTGTGGGCTGTTGTGAACAATGCTGGGATTTCAGACTGGGCTGAGATTGAATGGAACACTATCGAAAATTTCCAAAAAATGCTTGACATTAATCTGTTTGGCAGCCTGAGGACCTCGGTTGCATTTATACCTTTAGTTCGAGCCGCTAGAGGTACCCATATCATTTACTTTGTATTTCACCTCACTTAAAATTCTTTTTGCAATAAGTAATAATTTCATGTTTTATATTCACAGGTCGGATGGTTTTCATGTCGAGCATCTTTGCTTTTTTCAATTGTCTAAACATGGCAGCATACAGTGTATCAAAAAGAGGATTGGAGGCATTTGCAGATTGCTTAAGGGTTGAAATGGCCAGTTTTGGTGTGAAGGTACAGTAAAATTTGAGTCAATTTCTGTGAACTTGTAGACTTTTTTATGCATAATCTGCATAAAACATGCAAATAAAGTTATTATTTTACATGTTTTATACTTCATGGGTTCATCACTCAAAATATAAAAAAAGACTTTATTTCCCAGCAGCTGGTTGCTTCACAGTGTGCATGTGTATATGAATGGAAGCTTATTGCTGCCAGAAAAGTAAAACATATAGAAACTGCCATTAAGATTGGAGATCAGAATTCTGATGTGATAGTAAATTATCATAAGATATAATTATTCATATTAATCATATTTATTGTTTTTTTATGTTTATTTGTTTCAGGTCAGTATTATCCAGCCGGGTAATTTCAGCCAAGCCACCAACATTGTGAAAAAAAAAGGTGGTTTAGATATTTGGAAGAACCTTGATGATGAGCGTAGGAGGGTCTTTAACCGTCAGTACATAGAGCTAGCCAGTCAGTACTACATCGACACTTGTAAGAAGGGATTCAAGGATGCCGACATGGTCATTAACGCAATGCTACATGCAATCACATCAGCTCACCCAAATTACAGGTATCTGCTGGCGTCTGCAATGGATAAATTCTTCCTTCAGCTCTTTCCTTACCTGCCCACTGTCCTCTCCGATGCTGTGTTTTCTCTAAGCTCCATGTACACTAAGAGAAAAGAAATGCTTTACAATAAGTAGGAAAGAGTCACCAAGTTGACGGAAAAAGGAGGCCCCTTGGCAAAAAATGTATACTAAAAGTTTATTTGATCAAGTATACTGAAGTATATTTCTAAAGTATACTTTGCAGGGTAAGTACACTTACAGTATGTAAATCTACTTCTAGTATCGTTAGGAGTTTACTCTTTTACTCAACTACTGTATGCTGAATAACTAAAGTTTATTGTAGTATACTTTTGATAACCTTTGTCAACTTATATGTATGTATTATTAGTACACTTAGCGCATACATGCACATACTAATTATGTACATCTAGGCTACTAACTATGCTTAACAACTAACCTGTTAATGTCCCTTATACAGGCTATTAGTACACCTGTAGTTTATTGTAGTATACTTTTGAGTATTTGAATTTTTTGGGTATGGGAAGTCGATTGTATTCTCACGGAAGAAAGTATGTCCCAACACAATTAGCCAGAAAATATATAATGTGGAGGGAATTGCCAGAAAATCCAGAACGAGTACAATCTCAAGAGTTCAGTTATTTATAAAAGAATTTAATTTTAACAAGCAAAATACAGACAAATGTGACAGTAAATGAAAACAAGGTTTTTTTGGCATTGTCCAGTGCAAGAAAATACAGTATCAGAAGTTTGTATAGGTCTACCATATCCAAGCTGTGTGGAAATCTCAGTAACAGCTTCTGGTCTTTTTCAGATGATGGAGCTGTATATCACAGTGATAATAATGACAAACTAAAGAAAAGACACAACAGTGTTGGGTACTTAAAAGATGGTTCACTGGGTTTAATCAATAATTTTCTTGGCTTTTAACTGAAATGTGCACATCATATATCTGATCACTGCACATGTAGCACGCAATGCATTTACCCTGTATTCCTGCCTTATACATTCAGTTAACTTATTCACCTAACATATTTAGACTTTTAAGTATACTTGTCAGTTTAGGTCAAGTATACTTGGGTATAATTACAAATCTAGACGAAAAACCCTTTTTTATACTTGTTAGTAAAACCAAAGTATACTTGATCACTTAAATATACGTTTGGTATATCTTAGTATGTATGTGCATAAGAGTGAAGAATACCTTTTCCTTTTTAGTTTAAACAAGTATACAAAACGTGTAATTGTATGTACTACTTTTTGCAAGGGGCTGCATGAGAATCAGCATATGTACTATGTTCCTCACCCTACACTATCTTGCTGTTAAATAAAATGTTCTTGAACGTTTGTCTTGTCACAGTGAATGCTTCAAGCACTTACTGTTTAGTTTTACTCATTTGCCATATTTCGCGTAACTAGTCTCGCATGTTTTAAGGTGCAGAAACCATTCGAATATCAAAATATTCAGGATTTTGAGGAGATAACTGCTATTCTTTCCCATTCATATCTTTCATATTTTTCAAGTTATTAAGCGTTTTGCAACTTTTTTTCCCCAGGTGGAGCGGCTCATTTTAGGTGATTTCATTCGACTGTCAGTCGCATTTTAGGCGCTGATCAGTCACTTATCAGTTGCCTCTCAGTCGATTGCGTAAACATGCTAATGTGGCCACCCCCATTTTTAGCACTAATGATGCAATTCAAGGGTATAACCAAAAGGTGGAGCTTTGATCACAAACGCTAATCTGCCCTGTATAGCCAGGGTCACATACTAAATATAGATATAGTTCTAAGAACGGAACTGATAATTTTATTATCACACACTGTTTGGTAGACGGACGATTGTCACACAACCGCTTTAACAAAAAAAAAAATGAGAAAACTTTGTAAAAGTTGAATTCATGTCAGAGTTCAGTATTGTACGAACTTTATCATTGATGAACATAACTACCTTGGAAGAACATTTGACTCTTCTAAGCAATCTTAGATGAGCATAACAGTAGAAGCGTACTTTCAGACAGAACAACCAACCCAGACCTAGTCTGTTTTTTCACCAACCCTTCTCCCCAAAGCATCAGAGTGCTGCAGTGCTGTTACACAATGATTTGGTGGTTGGTTTAAAAAGACATACATTTCTATGCTGTTGGAGAAATGTTTCTACTCTAGAAAGAATCAGTTGACATGACTGAACTTTCATATAACCTCACCTGAATCATGAGAACCAAATATATTTGTAAACTGTTTAACAAGAAAATTCTTCAGAGGTCCATCACTTCCATTACTTCAAAGAGCCTTGTGGTTAAAGCACAGAACTTTCCACCCTCAGTTTTTTAAACAAAGCTTTTTAGTTAGATGGTTGTTTATTATAGGAAACGTTTTATATTCAGAAGCCATAAACTTACCGCTTTCCTTTTAACAAGTGTAACTCCGCTCTGCACATCACCTTGAAGTTGTGTGGTAAATGTTGAAATGAATGGAAAACCTTTTTTAAATCCTCTTCAGCTTTGTCTACTTTCAGCTTTAACTACTTTAGCATAATTTAAACTACAGACACAATTTAAACTACAGAACAATATTCAATTATTCAACTATTAATCTATTGTACAGGTTTTTAATGTCTTTAATATTTTCTGATTTATAGCAGTTTAAGCATAGGGTGGTTTTTGAGGAATTCTCAGCTTTTCCATTAGTGTGTATTGCGTGAGCTAGAGTGCATAATGTTACAGAGTCTGAGGACACATTTTTTAAGCTAGAACAGGTTAAGCCCTCAGACCTATACTTTAGTCTGTAGCTGCCTTAAAGCTCAAAGAGTTCTAGAATGTCTCCCATAAACTCTAATGCATTTGTCTGAGACTTCTGGAGGGGAACACAGAAGTACTAGCTTTTTTAAATCACGACTTTTCACTTTTGTAATAACCATTATGGTTTTGCTGTAACAAGCCAAATCAGCTTCACTACAACTGACTGAGCTGAGCTGTGGAGGTTCCTGCCTTTGGAGCGCCGTCTCCATGACAAAGGTGCAGCTCCAGCTCATCAGTGATTGAACTCATTAACCGTTTGACTGACTGGTCTGCTCAGTGTCCAGAGCAGCTCTATACAGCTCTATACTGTACATATTACTGATAAGTTTATTACACTGTTTACACTGACTCATTAATGACACCTTTTTAAAATTTAGGTATTAAGTATACACAAAAGCACCAATCCATATCGCTTTTGAATGCATGCATTTGACTAGTTAATGAAACTAATTTAAGGTTTAGTTATTAAGGACACACACCTTCTCCAAATCCTTTTAAAATAAAAGCACCAATCTAACTCTTTAGCCTAAATAGTACCTTTTCTGTTTTTTACTGGTTAATTATGATTGAGTAATGAGACTATTTTACTGTTTAGCAATTACCTGCACAGGCTTCCTTCAAAGCTCCAATTTTAAATTAAACAACTTCTTGTGCAGCAAATTTCAGCTGTATTAAATATTTCCACAACTTTGAGCTGTTTGTTAAGAGCAAAACTGTTTGATTACAGTATTAAGCTGTTTGATACATTTAGCTATATTACATCAAATTAGGCAAACCTTTACACACTCCCTCCCAAATCTTCAAGTTACTTTAATTTCAAATTCAACTGGTTCAGCTTCTTTTGCAAATATTCAACTTTAAAATATTCATAATTCTCTTCCGATAACTTCATCTACAGTATGCTTAAATGCTTTAGCTACTTTCAGCAATTCTTCATCAATACATTCAGCATGGAAGTATTCACTGCACATTTTCCTCTGGAAATTGTTTTATAGTTATTCTTATTTTTTTTTGTAATTTAAAAGTGAATTATCAAAATACTTATGTCTACTGTTTTATGTGTGCAGAGAAAGATTAAATGTTTTTCTCAGGCTTTTCTCTTGTTGAAATTATTGACAACAATAATTGTTATCATAAGTTTATATATAATTATCAAAAATGAAAAATTATAACAATGGCATATCGAAAACTTAACTCCTGGAATTCTAGTTAAACCTTTTTTTCTAGTTTTACTAATGTTCAGATTTAACACCCCAGCTTTTTATGCTGTAACAAACTTTATTAGTTATAGTTTCCCCATGCTAAGGCACAAAAAAAAGTAGTGCAGCATGGGTAGAGAGGTGAGTATAACCATGAGTAAAATAAAGTAAATAATGACTGGTGAAACTATGTATAAATATATAAACACATATAAACACATGCTTAAGTAATGTTAGGTATTTGTTCAGGCTCACAGTCACATTCTGGTTATGTCTTCTGATCCACCGCATGTGGTGACACGGACTTAAAATAACCATCATGACGTTGAATCAGTACAGTGGCCAAACTATGTCCAGACCCCCACTGAGCTGACATCATGCTAACCGATCATGCCTGTGCTCTGTTTGCAGCTACTGAGAACAACAAGTGTTTTTGTTGATATAAAGGCTATAATTGCAATTTTAAGCTCTTAATCTGTTCTTTCTTTCTTAGAAAAAACTGCACGCATAACAGAGCAAACTTTATTTTACAGTGAAAAGGTTTGATTAGAAGGGAAATGTGGATGGGAAGGGACCCTTACAGCAGTTTATTTCAAATGGACAATGTGCAAACAGAGGACTATAATTGTTTTTAAAAGATGAAAGTTTTAATTCACTGATGTGTAGGATTAGGTAGACAGTCTTTGCTGTGTGATGTGTTTTATAATTGATTTTGTCATGACTGTTGTCACCTGTTGGCAGTTGTAGCAATATTAAAACATTTGTGTAGTAATTACAACTGGCTCATCCCTTTTTTCATTATTCATTATTAAGAACTGTAGCTTTGACCTCATTAGGTGGACAGTGAAAGTGGAGGGTTAGTGGATGTAATAGTCACAACTCCTACAGCGCCCACTGTTGACTGAGTTCACCATGGTGGATGCATGGAATTGTGTTGTGGTTTTTCCTAGAGATAAGTGAAAGGGACTGTGTCTAAGGCCTCAAGGGATTTTCCATTTGAACTTGTTTGACTGTTCTTATGTCTCCTCTGCTGCTATTTGTCTGTCAAATTTGAGGCCTTCATTTGCTTAATAATTTTAATTTTGCCTGTATTCAAAATAACTGAAAAAGTTCTCCGTGAGATGAACTACTCACTTAACTGAATCGAATATCCTTGTAAGGACTGTGGGAGGTGTTAAGACCTGTCACAGCTGTCCTTTGGATGAGAGGTGGGGTTCACCCTGAATAAGTCAGCAGTCTTGTGATCTCAGTTTAATACAGGGTGAAGAATATGACTACAGACTATCAAGGTTTAATGCCCTTTTACGTCTGAACCTCAAGAAATGTGTCCAGAGAACATGTTTTTTAGAAGTGACGTCCATGTTAATACTGTCAGTACTACAAAAAATACACATAATACTACAACCACAATTCTGGAGAATTAACATTTTAATATAACAGTAAAGTAAGTAGTAAGTAAGTATAACTGTCTTCTTTGTTTATGCCAAGAAAACAAGCCAAAGTAACAAACTATTGGCTTCAGAGAGATAGTGATCAACACTGTTAGCAGAAAACTGTAAGCAAGCATACAGTAACAGTAACAGAGTAGTACATGTAAAAAGCATGAGTCTGTTCAACTGTAAAAACAACAATCAAAACAATATTGATTACATTACTTTAGGACCAGGTTATTACTGAACTAGAGCTAAAAATATTACTATACTTCATCAACATGTTTATAAAAAAAGGCTTTACTTATAAGTATTTAGAGAAGGCATAGTAAAGAGGACTATATGCTGTAGTATTTTATGTGAATAAAAGCTACTTGTAGTATGCAGTATAATAAGCCACTCAGCCACTGTACTGTACATAGATTTGAGATACAGTTTCTTATTCCACTCAATTCCATTCGGTGTGTGTGTCCTAGTATTTCTGGTGATTCTGAAACCCCATTTTTTGTGTGTGACTTTTATTTGTTGCTTTATAATCACAATCCTAAGATCATGCTTTGTAATTTTCTTTTTCAGTATCTTCTTTAATACTTCTGTCAGTTTATCTCTCCTCCTTTGTACATACACATACATACGCGCGCGTGCGCGCACACACACACACACACACACACACACACACACACACACACACACACACACACACACACACATATATATAATATTATTATGAAGTAATTAATCTTTACTTCTCATTACAACTCATCTAGATCATCCCAGAGAGCCAAGGAGGCAGGAAGAGCCCAACTGTCCCCAGCAGACACACGATAATGAACATCCACAGGAAAATTCGGTCTATAACCATGGCTACGTACTTCCAGTCCTCCTTAACCTAGGGAGACAGGGGCTGTCAATGTCTAAACATCTGCAAAAACAACCCCGCCAAGACAATAGAGAAACAACTTACAGAGAAATCTGCATCCTCTGTTCTCAGATGTTCTGCAATGTACATGACACCCTCCAGGGCTGATGCCACCGCAGGTGATAGAGTGTAAGCTGATGGGCTCTCCAAAGGAATGGTGTGCCAGTTCAAGAGTGTTGAGCATCTTTGGTGAAGAAGGTAACCAAGGGACTGAAGGGAAGCAGGAGATAGAGAAGAAATCTTCACCCCAATTTTGGCCAAGTTACCTGTGTTTGAGTAACGATGAAGGTCACAGTAGTGAGTTTCAGCTCTGGTGTCCAAGGAGTCAGTACAGCGGTTGTTGTGGCAACCACTGTCATCCCTGCGTCCATGGAGATCAACTTCAGACTCTTGGGTGATCAAGGTGGGTGTAATGGGGGAGATGTTGGGAGTCACGTTGTGTTGCCTGAAAAATCAAATGAATTTGAGGAAGCGTAAGGTCTTAAACATGAATTGGAACTATATAAATATAAATATATATATATATATATATATATATATATATATATATATATATATATATATATATATATATATATATATATATATATAAGCTATAAATTAAATTGAGTTTAAATCAAATTGAATTGAATAATACAACCAGGCAACATGAAAACCTTTGCTGTCGTCTTACCTGACAGGCCTGAAGCCGTGATGTGGGCGCTTCATGCACAGCCACCGTGGCACCGTAGTCAGGAATAGCCTCTGAACCCACTGGGGCAGGGCGTGAGTGGCTGAAGAGCGATGGTGCACGTTCAGCACAAACACTGTGATGACGATGGACAGCGTGACGAAAATCATGATGAACAGCAGGTACTCTCCAATCAGTGGGATGACCAGTGACGTGGAGGGGATGATCTCTGTGATGAGCAGCAGGAAGACCGTGAGCGACAGCAGCACGGAGATGCACAGAGTGATTTTCTCACCACAGTCTGACGGCAGGTAGAAAACCAGCACAGTGAGGCAGGAGATGAGGAGGCAGGGAATGATGAGGTTGATGGTGTAGAACAAGGGGAGGCGGCGGATGACAAAATAGTAAGTGATGTCAGGGTAAATCTCGTGGCAGCAGTCATACTTCTTGGTGTTGTAGGTGCCCACTGCATTGACAATTGCCCATTCTCCACTCTCCCAGTAATCCTAGAAATTAGATTTAGTGTTTTAGTAAATCTGGCAAAAGATCTGAAACAACAACTTTTTGGGTGGTCAGTGCTCCCCTGGTGCATCCCTCCACCGCCACTAATACTGCCCATCAAACGTTCTCTTCACTGAGGATTGCTGTCATTGTTGATTTCACTCCAGACATTAAGGCTCAGCTGGTTAATGAGCTGAGCCTCCATGTTTGATCATTTTGTTTCAAGCAACTTGCCTTTGTGGATAAATTAATTATTCTACTAAGCACGGGGACAGAGGCTTAATGGTTCCTATATACTTACTTACTTATTCGTTATTTTACGCAAAAATAAAAAGCACAGAATAGATACAAAAGTTGGCTAAAAAAGTAGAAGACAAAAAATCCAGAGAAGTGTAATAATGTATGTTTGTACTCTAAATGTAAACATGGAACGATTGCAAATAATTGACAACTTGTTGACATGAAATGACCAAAACAAAAAAAGGACAGGTAATCAGGCCTGTAGTTTTAGTGCAGAAGCATGGGAATTTGATTCACAAGCTACCTTTTAAGATGCAAAATTGATAATCAGACAGAATATCTTTGAGAACGTCAGCAGTTCATCTGAGAGAGCTCCTCAGGATAAATACCGTCCTTCCTCTTTTTTGCTGATGTTAAAAAACTAAAAGCATGAATTTAGTTTTACCCAGAAATCAAAGTTGCCATGCTGAGAAATGTTTTGTTAATTAAAAGTTGAGGCGAGTAGGTGTTCAGCAGGCTTCCAAATGTTTGGAAATGAACTGTACATGTAGATAACACACAAAGGTGCAGAGACTGGACGGTACAATAACTAAAATTGTAAGTGACAAAAAGGATGGAGAAAGAGCAAACACACCTTCAGGTCCACTGTGTTCTCCAAGGGCTCCAAGTCGATCTTGGCGCGATCATACGTCCAGGAGCCAAACTTCATCTTGCAGCTTTGCTGGTCGAAGGGGAAGAAGGTGACGTCGATGGAGCAGGAGGACTTATAGATGGCTGGAGGCACCCATCGGACGCGGCCTGTGTGGAACAACTGGGCCTTGGTCATGTGGGTGATGGCAAAGTCTCCATCTGCACTGGGAAACAACAAGGCAAGAAAATAATTTAAAAAAAAAGCTATTATGTTATTCATAGAAAAAGAAAGTTTCAGACTCAAATAGTGAATTAATAAACCCAGAGCTATGCCCATTTACAGTCACGATGTTTAATAATTGATCACTGAATATTAACAACACAGGATGATGCAAGTTCATTTTGCTAATGCTGAAGGAAGATACATTTTTATCTCCATCCAGACCACATTTCAGAATTCATACTTCCTTGAGCCTTGAGGAAAGGAAACTAGACTAAAGCTGTGATGCAACACCACCAGCATGATCAGGGTTATTTATTCAAAAGGATCATTTGCATCTTCCACCAAGTGATATATGGCAATGAGCAGAAATATTATTATCAAAGTGTCTGGCTCCATACTCACTGAATGACCTGCTCCTTATACACACTTATAGACACTTCAGATAAGGACATTGTTATGAATCAAGTATGTAATTGATCTCAGCAAATGATTTCCCCTCCACCTACAGAAATTCCAAATGGTCTCTTTGTGTCCTCAGCTCTGGAATGTGGTTCATAAAATGTTGCATGTTCTCAGTTTTTTCTCTGGAAAGAAACAGTTTTACAGATTGAAAATGGCTCTAATTTGCAAAAATGATGTGAAAATGTGGATAATAATTGTATGGAGGGTAAAAATGGATTTAAAAAAAAGAGAGGAGACATTTGACAACCACAACTATATTAAAACTAATAAAAACAACATCAAATGATCAAAACATTTCCAAAGTTTGCAAATAGACAACTATTAGAAAACAACAAGCAACAGTGTCATATTCCATTAATTTAAATTCCATTGTTTGTGTGTATTTACTTGTTGTACAGCACAATGTCAGGTACCCAGATGAGCTCAGACGGAACTCTGATCGACATCACGTTGTCGAAGTCAGAGGGGTTCCACTGCAACTTATAGTCTGTCCACTCCTGTGGACACACACACACACACACACACACACACACACACACACACACACACACACACACACACACACACACACACACACACACACACACACACACAGGAATGGCATGAAGCATTTTTTACTCAATGCTGACTTCCAATTTTCAGTTTTAGCTGACAAACACGCTAAAAACTAATACAAGTATATCACACCTGTTTCAGCCACACATTTGTTGTCATCATCTGATTCTTCTCATCCTAAGAACCAAAGATTCACAAAAGGTGAGGAGGTGGTTGGCTGTGGGCATAGGAAGAAAACATTGTAGCATGTACAGTGTTTGTACCACGTCTATCAACTGTGCCATTGAGAGGCCAAATTTGACGATGACCACGTCTGTGACATTGCGTGCAGGACGGGTCCACTTGCTGTAGCTTCCGAACAGGTTCCTGAAGAGCTCATCCTCAGTGTGGACATGGCTCCAGTCTTCTGCCCACACTAACGGAGAGAGGGATGAAGGACTCATCAAACATTTTCAAGCTATACTACAGGATGTACTAATTGTAATCTACTATTTTCACTTGAGAATATCTGGTTAGTTATGTTTCTATCCTGACCAATTTTAACCATTAAAATGATGTTCCAGTTAAAAGCGCTACCAGAGGCTGTTAAACAGCTACTTTGCAAATTTAGAACTAAGACTTTTCCAGCATTCACATCTGCAAACAGATTGGGTTTACCTTAAAATAACCTGTGATCTTTTATTTAAAAAGCCTTTAGATGTAGCGTAGTATCTGTGTGTGTCAGTTTCTCTTTAGGGTAATTAAAATGTGCTTCTTTCCTGGAAATGTCAGGTTTGACAGTTTAATTATGCAAGCTCATTTGAAGGGGTGGATTTTTGCTTGAATCAGCAGAATCACTGGGATGTGGATGTTGGTGTCAGTACTGTACAGGTCTAAAATCTGCATGAGGTGTCTCCCTTTTAACACATTATCAAGAAAATGTACAGTAACGGCAGTTATGTATATATATATGTATGTGTGCATATATATATATATATATATATATATATATATATATATATTTAATTATTTTATTATTATTTTGTTTATTTTTTTGCTTGTTTGCTTGCTTGTTTGTTTGACATTTTACAGTAAGTGATTTTGTCACATACTGGAAAGATTGGTCTTACCATTATATATTGCATTTTGTTCCTATAATAAAGGTAACAAGGAGCAATATAAGAAAAGTTAATATTAAAGTTAATGTTAAAATCGCATTGCATGTCAGAAATGAGCTGATGTTAAAAAGGAGCCTCGTTACACGAAGACAACGCCACACGTACAGTAACATTCTTTTTGATAAACCAATTGAGAAGGTATAAAAATGCTGCAAAACAATATTATAAAGCTAAAACAAATCACAAATCATTGTTTTTAAAGTTTCTAAGTACCAAACATCAGCGACATCAACGCTCTTCGGTCGCCTCTGTTGGAGATTTCACTCACCGGAGTTGATGAGAAGCCAGAAGCAGTAAAGCGCCGTTAAATCTCGTTTTCTCGCCATTAGAAACAACAAAAACACAGATATAGACACAGAATGTGCAGTTCGGGTTGTTTACAGTCTGCCCAGCTCTCGATCAGCAGCGTTTATCTCTGTGGCTCCGGTTCGGTCGGTTCCAGCTGTTGGTGCCTCCCATCACTGTCACTTGCTGCAGTCACGTCACGAAGGATCCGACCTCCGAAAGTCAGGATTAGAGAAATGAAGATGAATGTTTTGCTTTGCTGATCTTCAAATGTCTTAGTCATTTGTAAATACTTTCAATTACTTAGACTTGCATTAAAGTGACATACTCATACATAATATTTGTGTCATATATTGACTCCATTATACACTGCACAAAATTATAAACGCCACACTTTTGTCCTCATTTTTCATGATGTGAGACTTTTCTAGGTACTAAAAGTCTTTAGATCCTCTCAAATATTGTTTGCAAATTTATCTAAATCTGTAAAGTTGCCAACTGCACTTCTTCTTTGCCACCTTACATCAAAATGCTGATTAGGCAGCGTGATTACTGCTCAGGTGTGGCTGGGCACATTTTTACAACAGCAGAAAAATGCCAACATCTTCAACCAAGAACATTTTCATAAAGTGCAGGCTGTTCTACTACAGATATACAGTAACAAATCCATGTTGATCTATTTCAATGTAGTCTTCCTGCCTTGTAAAGCCACATCAGCCTCAGCTGGACGGTGCCTGAGAGCAAAGCAAATTTACAAGGGTTCCCACGCTGCTGGTTTAATGAGTTAAATTAAAAGAAAGTCCACACCAGCCATGTTAGGTGGTATTCACTATTTATTTAACTACTGTATTATTGATTTCATTTACATATGATTTAGTACAGTATATCATAATTATGATATAGTTTTGTAAAGTTTTGGTCTTATAGGGAGTATTTTGTACTGTACCTCATAATTTGACCTACAGTACAGTAGTAATTCATGATTGTCACACATGACCTAATACATATATATTATTATATATATTTTTTTTTCAGAACACCAAACTTCTACCTACCTATGTTATGATTTTTACTTTGGTGTTGACATTTTGAGAACTAGAGAAAAAATATAATATAGTTTATTTTCTCAAAATACTAAGAAACTCAAAATAATTCTGACCTTCTGAGACCCTGCTCTCAGTCACCAGCAGGCTGCAAACAGCACCCACAGGCCCTCTTCCTGATCTCTGGGGACTTTAACCATGCACCTCCTTCAGCTGCTCTGCCTACATACACCCATATGTGACCTGCCCCACCAGAGACAACAAAACCCTGGACTTATTCTACGCCAACACCAAAGAGGCCTACACTGCATCCTCCCTCCCACCGCTGGGCAGAGCTGACCACAACATCCTGCATCTCCTGCCTGTGTATAAACCTGTTGTACACAGGCAGCCGGTGGTGCCCCGCACAGTGAAGAGGTGGACAGCTGAGAGCGAGGAGGCTCTCAGGGACTGTTTTAACACCACTGTGTGGACGGAGCTCTGCGACCCACATGGGGAGGGCATTAACGCAATAACGGACTGCTTCACAGACTATGTTAACTTCTGCTGTGAAAACACAGTTCCCTCCAGGCGCGTTCGGTGTTTCGCCAACAACGAGCTGTGGGTCACACCTGATATTAAAGCTCTGCTAAAGGAGAAGAAGAGAGCATTTAAATCAGGGAACAGGGAGGAGCTGAGGAGGAAAACCCGTGAGGGCAAAGCAGAGGTACAGGAGGAAGATGGAGGAGCAGCTGCAGTAGAACGACGTCAGTGACGTGTGGAGAAGCCTGAAAACCATCTCTGGCTTCAAAGCTCCACACCCACAGGCTGAGGGGGACCTGAGCTGGGTCAACGACCTGAACTCACACTTCAATAGTTTGACCAAGCACCCACAGTGGAGTTATGGAGCACGCCTTAAACCTGAGCCTAAAGCTGAGGGTGGTACCGTGGCTCTGGAAGACCTCCTGCCTGGTACCAGTACCAAGGCACCGCATGCCACAGACCTCAGCAGCTTCAGACCAGTGGCCCTGACATCATATCTGATGAAGACACTGGAGAGACTGGTCCTGGGTCACCTCCGCTCTGCGGTGGGAACCTACCTGGACCCGCTGCAGTTCGCCTACCGACACGGCATAGGAGTAGACGACGCCGTCATCTTCCTCCTACATCCAGCTCTTTCTCACCTGGAGAAGCCCGGCAGCACTGTGAGGATCATGTTCTTTGACTTCTTCAATGCCTTCAACACCATTCAGCTGGTGCTTCTTAAACACAAACTGGAGGATCCACTCCATCTGATGGAGTGGATTATGGACTATCTCACAAACAGGCCTCAGTTTGTGAGATCGCTGTGGCCTGACCCACAAAGAAGAAGGAATAGCTAGGAATAAAAGGTTTCTGTTTGGTCAAAAAGCTAAAACAATGAAGTTCAGGCTGTTTGAATGAAATCATAGACATGCAAAAACTGTAATAAGAAGGCATAATGAAACGGTTCATTACAGTAACGTCAAGCTGGAATTCATTTTCTTGGCCACCAGATGTCACTAAAGATACTGTGTTTAAAAGCTTCGAGTAATGAACCCTTTTTGGATACAAGCTTGAGTGCTTCAGAAAAGCTGCACTGGGCCATCACCAGCTTTTGCTGCATATTTCAAGTGTTTTGACATAGATTGAGCCTTTTTCAATCCAAACGTATCTTTATGACATTGGAGCAGCTGTTCAGACCTGTGTGTCAACTGTTATGAAAATGTGTTGTTTCGTTGGGCGGCTGCGTCAAAGCGACCAATAAAAACTGTAATGCCTATAACTGTTAACTGAAAGCGCCTATTTGCAATCAATTAGTTTAAGGCTACATGAAAACAAAATTTTATTGGGTAAACTGGCCACAGACAGGTGTAAAGTGGATGGTAAGTACAGTATAACCAAGCAAAACATACTGGTCAAAATGTCGCAGAAATAAGCTTCTGGCCTAATCAACTTTTGGCAATGTGAAAACAGCATCTTACTGGTTAAACTGGTCTTAGACAGGAACAGACAGTGGTCAAGTGAAGTGGATGCTTATTAAGTCTGTAAATATAACCAAGCACAGCCGCATCTTGCCGTTAATCTTTGTCTCAGCTTGGGTCCTGTGTTTCTCTAGTAAAAACTTAGTAATTCTACTTCATTCTTTTAAATCGCTAAGTCAATATTTCGAATTGGGTGCTACCACTTTAAGACACGCCTCCGTTTTGTCTCCAGTCATCCTCGCTGAGTGAGTCCTCCTGCCTGTCAGACCATCTTTGACCATATTGTTAGCGGCGAGGCACTGTCAACAGTAAAGATGAGCAGCCACATTTAACGAATTAAATAACGCTTGTGTTATCTGCGTATAAGCTTGACTAGAGTTAAGAAGGGAGAAAAGGCAGCTGGTAAGAAGGTGGAACCTTTTACCTGTTACGAAATGCATTTGACCTGTTAGCTGCAGTTGCTAGCTATTAGCTACATTAGCTAGTAGGAAAACATCTACAGTACCGCCAGAGTCATATGGAACCGCATAGAGTAGCAGATGTCACATTCTAAGCTGATTTGAAATAAAATTTGTCTACCATAGGTAGATGAGTTTAATGTGGAATATTGCATTCGAAAATGAAACCAATAAATGATTTCATTTCGACATTTCCCTGCCTGATTTATATCTGCAGCTCGAATGCGGACTTTTGCACTATAACTCCGCAGAGCTTGCTTTGTTTGCACAGATAAGAGCTGCCTATTGATTGTCAGCTAATGAAACGTGTTTGATTTGTGTTGTACGTGAGAGCAGCACCCCCAGTCCTCGGCCTGATATTCTGATGGAAAAATAACCCCCACTGATGGAACCCCAGAGGGAGAGGTAGGTCTCTAAAGTTCTGCTTAAGAGGATTATACTCAGCTGTTTCTTTCTTGGTCGGCTGTATGTGATCACCATGTGACATCGCCTACGGATAGAACTGTGCTCACTTCTACTTTCACCCGCAAAATCTGTTGCTGCTTCTCCAAACTGAAAGGAGCATAAAACACAACTCTGGCTGAATGCTGAAGTCTTCCTTCTGCTTTGTCCTCCACCTACGCCTCTAATGAACTGGGTCCCACAGAGTTTCTACAGAAAATCAAATTAGCTTGTTAAAAGATCTAAAAGGCACATCAGCATCTTCTTTTTAGATTCAGGGTGTTTCACTTTCAGGTCCTAGGTTGTGCAAAAATTACTTTATAATATTTTTTCTACCTCTGGAGTGTATGTGGACAGACACAATGAATTACACCCTCTTCTTTCATTACAAATTTTCAGTCCGGTCTCTGCCGATTCAGGATTTCTCCACCGAGTGATGTCATAAAAGAAGCTGTGACATAGTCCATATACCATAGCAGTATTTTCAGAAAGGGTAGTAACACATTTCTGGATGGTCTTTAATGAACAGACAGGTACATTTTATTAGAATTGAGTGTAATATTAAAATAAGGTATTTCACGCTTCACAATGTTTATGTCCTTTGCTAAAAGTTATAGTATACTAGTTTTAAAGTTTTGCCTGTGGTATGATGACTCCTAAATCAGTGTGTGTTCATGTTTCCAAATAAACAATCTAGCAGCTCTGGGAATGATAGTGGTAAAGAGCGAGGCCTGCTCCACACCTGGAAGGGTTACTCCTGCAGTTTGACCCCAGAGAAGCTGCTCCTTCCTCGTCCAGTTCTTCAGGTTGCCCTGGGCTCACGGCATGGAGTCCTGCTGCTTGATGGTAAGACTTTAATGTTTGTTTGAATATTAATAAAATGCTTTGAACTTGTTGGGAAAACATTTACATTTATGTTTTGATTCTATACCAATAATTAATGGAAGAATGACAGTAGACCTATTTAATAGTTTGGATAAACAATACCCTCTCCATGTCATCAAGACTAATAAACAAACATTACAATAATGAACCTATTCTTTTAATCTTTTTTGTTTCTTCCATTTCAGGTGGACTGGTGTACAGCTTTGGAGACCTGCCGTGGAAGCAGAGTCAGGTACCAGAGCCTGCTCCACCAATCCTGGAGAGCACGCTCAGCGGTCAGAGGGTAATCGCTGTGGCAGCTGGGAGTTTCCACAATGGAGTAGTGACTGAAGATGGTGGTATCCATATGTGGGGGGATAATGGTATGGGACAGTGTGGGCTGTCTGGCCTCAGCACTGTCCCAAACCCAACTCCAGTGGCTGTGATGGACTCTGAGAGCGGCCCATTGAAGACAGTGCCTGTGCTGGAGCTGGCCTGTGGGGATAAACACACCCTGGCGCTGTCTGTCCAGCGGGAGGTGTGGACATGGGGCAGCGGGTGCCAGCTGGGTGTTAACTCACCTGTCTTTCCAGTATGGAAGCCACAAAGGGTTGAGCACCTGGCAGGGAGGTACGTTCTCCAAGTCACTTGTGGGGCTTCTCACAGCCTGGCTCTGGTGCGTTGCCTAGGTCCACAGGATGTCCACAGGCCTCCTGTGGACAAATGCAGGCAGTGTAATCAGCTGCTGTACACTATGACAGACAAAGAGGACCACGTCATCATCTCTGACAGTCACTATTGCCCATTGGGTGTAGAACCAACGGAGGATGAGGGCAGACTGGAGGCACCTACTCCCAATGCAGGACTCAAAGCATCTCCATCAGAGCCGGTCCTTCCCTCACATACCTCCAAGTTAAAATCTGATTTCCCTGCACTTCCTAAAAGTGAGGACCCCACACTCATGCAAGACACGGATAAAGGGGAATCAGCTTTAACTAGCGTCCCTCTGGCATCGAACACCTCAGCTGAGTCTAAAGATGGTACTGTTGTTAAAAGTTCTCTGTATCCAGATGAACAGGCTGTTAAAGATTACCTCAAGAAACTGTCTGACAACACACAAGAAGAAGCAAATATAACTGTTGATGGGCTTCACAAGATACTGGTGAGATTATTTTATTTATATTTTGTTATAACCCTGTAATATGATAAAATCTCCATGTCAAACATCTCTGGGATATACTTTAAAATTGATAAAAGCCAGGCATCATTTTGACATTTACCCTGCTGTGCTTCTTTTCCAGCCCTCATCAGAAAACCTCCCCTCCACCTCCAGCTCCACACTTAACAACTTGGTGGCCTCCTGTGCCTCAGCAGTGGGTGAGCGTGTTGCCTCCACCTATGAGGCCCTATCACTCAAAAAGATGATGAACCTTTACCTGCCGTCAGGAGGATTAAAGTCGGGGGGAGCGGTAGGACTTCTAGGAACTGCTCCTGGAGTGGGCGATAATGCCACTGAGCACGTCCGCCAGGAGGACTCCATGCACGGGAAGAAAAGCTCCAGCACAGGCGACATCCGTGAGGAGGAGGGGGAAGGTGTGCGGCGCCGCCGCTCACTGCCTGGACTCCTCTCACAGGGTAGATACGCTGTTCACCTCTTATCCTCCTCCTATACCCTGCTGCGTAAGTACGCCTTACGCATGTTCAGGTCCACAGCTGCCTGTGTTTGCTTAGGCTTCAATCACTGCACATGCTTCTTGTTGTAGCTTTGTATAATTTCGGTCTCTTGATGTTTCGCCTTGGTATTTATTGTAAGTATTCCTTTTGATAATAATAAATTGTCTCCAGTGAAGCAGTCAGAGGTGGCAGGTGAAAGTGCTGTCTTTAAATCTGACACCTTCTATCTACTGACAGTCCTTTTCAGTGATTATTATATTGTTGGACTCGGAAGGCTTTAATAGACCCATGTAAGAGTTTTTACAATAGGTATTATTAGGAGAGACACTCATCATCATACCTCTCATTCTTTTATGGGCACCCTAGGAAACTTGAGTTTAATTTCATCATGTTGTTCTGATCTGACGTCTTGTATATTATAAAAATGAAAGGTTTAAGGACTACACAATCAAAAGAAATCAGGAGGGGAATTGTGAAAACCCAAATCCTTAAATCTAGTACAGTGTCACATTGGATAATGAAGTTCAGGTATTTAAAACCGGTTCTAAAATTTCTCCAACAACGTGAATTACTCCAGCTGTAGCTGTAATCAACATCAGTTTTCACACAATGGCTGCACAGTATTGCTTGTTCAGTGTCACTGGACTGTGTCTGTTTTCTTTGGGAGACCAGAAGGCTCTGCTGGAGGCCATGGACTTGTGTGCGCAATTAGTTTCCATCATTCAATTATTTTCCAGTATTGGAACAGAACAGGCTGTTCTTTTTTCCTGTAGACAACCCTGAAAATCATAAACTCAAAGTAAAGCAGTTATAATTAATCCATCAGTTAGATTTGTTGTACCATCTGTAACATGACATAGATCTCCTGTTCTAACTTTTTCACTCTTATTGTCAGTGGCTGCTCTTTCTGCTACCTGCAGGCTTTTCATCATCATTTGTCTGCTGTTTGACCGCATATATTTGACCTGTGTTCTGAACTTTGCTTATTTGTACAGGCATTGTTGATTGTGATAGCATTTATTGATGTGGTGTGTTGAACTTTGAGATACTTTAGATTTAGACATTTACTTTATTAACTTATATTAAATTATATAATTTAATTATATATTTGTACTTTCTTTTGTAACAATTTACAAAAATGTGGTATCTTGCAGTACTCTACCTTTTTATTAGCTTATTTCTTGTTCAGGGGCTTTCTAAAAAGGAATTCAGGATTTTTTTTCTTCAATAGTATCTCCCCGGCTGCTGAAGAAAGTGGGGCGTGTTAGAATGCCCTCTTTCGCTCTCACTCCACTAGAAGGGGGGGTCCCAGAGACCCAGGAAGTGCTCCCAACCCTGCAGACGGAGGTGTGGAGCTGGGGCTATGGTGAGCATGGACAGCTGGGCCATGGAGACAGCCAGGCCAGGTAACCCATGCTATATACAGTGTATAATTAAGATGTAGTTATTTATTAAATGTTATTCTAAAACATATTGTATACCAGCTGTGAAATAGAAGTTTATTGTTTCGAAAACTTTATGATGCTATCTATTTGCAGATCACAACCTCTGTGCATCAAGTGTCTGAACAACAAGGAGGTGGTTCGGGTGGCAGCAGGTGCTCATCATTCCCTCGCACTAACTGCTCAGTCTCAGGTGAGTGTGTAATTTGCACACGCCGGTGTTTAATGTGTCCTCACTGCTGTGTTACTGCTCTGCTCCATTTGGCTTCTCTCCTCATGATGTCCTCCTGCGTCCTCAGGGGTGCGTTTCCCTGCGTTTTACCCCCCCCCCCCCTGTCTAATTGACCATGGCAATATGCAAGTCTGACTCCCTTTAAAAATCTGAATTTTTCCAAAATGCATTGTCACAGATTCAGTGAGTATTCTAACCTACAATAACGTATTTTATGGGAAAACGCCAACTGAGATCTGAAATCTTCTGATTATGTCAGCCTTCCTGTGTTCCTCGATTTGAGGCACGGCCTAATATTAAGGGGTGATGGTGGGTCTCGAAGCAAGACCAGTTGAGAACCACTGCTCTAAACCATCTGTAATAATCTAGAAGCTTTAACAAAAGTAATATTTAAAGCCTAGTCCTAAGAGTGGAGAGGGTACCAGCTTCTTGGACCTGAGCAGGCAGCTGGTTCCACAGGAGAGGAGCTTGGTAGCTAAAGGCTCTTGCCTCCCATTCTACGCTCAGGAACTCTGTGAAGCACAAGGGTCTGAGTCAGGGAGCCATTGTAAAGAAGCTAATCTCCTTAAGTCTAGTCAGACTCTGGCTGTAACATTTTGATCTACTGTAACTGGAGACTTAGAGTTTTTGGAACAAACAATACAGTAGAGTGTTCAGTGTCACTCGGAGAAAGGACGCTCCTAATTTTAGCAATACTCTTAAAATGGAAAGAAACTCTTCTAGCAATTTCTTTAATATAGAGTGCAAATATGATCTTGGTCAAAATGGCATCAAGGTTTCTCACAGCACACCCTGAAGCTAACATTATGGCATCTGTTACTGTATGTATTCACACTTATACTTGGGCATGAGCTTCATGTAAGATTGGATTTTGCACTCTGGCCCCATTTAAAACCATGAGCACTGGAGTCAATGATCAGAGTGGGTGCTTCAGCAGGTGAGTCACTGAGTGAGTTTGAAACTTGAAGCAGCTGGTGGTGAACTGTGGGTACGTGCCTACAACTATGATTAGATAGACGTTGACCAGATAACTATGTAGACCAGAAGTTTAATGAAAAAAGGCGCTTGTGGTCGCTAACAGAAAACAGTAATGATAAAATGATAAAAGTGGAGAAGTATACTGTAGAAACAACAGCGATAAACCTCTGTAACAAATATTCACGCAATACACTTACCCTTAGAAGGATGGGACTTTTCTGTTCATTTGCCAAAGTTATAGATTTTATCCACCTGGCTAGAGCTACTATGTCTGTAACTGTGTGTTTTTGTACTCCAGGTGTTTTCATGGGGCAGTAACTTGTCTGGTCAGCTTGGACACATGGAGTCACCCAGCACCATTCCCCGCCTTGCCAAGGTGTTGACACCGCCTTTATATAACCACACTCACACATATACAAGTTCTTGAGATGAAGTATTTTATCAGTTGTCCTTTCTTCCAGCTGTCAGAGGGCATCCGGGTGTGGGACGTGAGCGCTGGAGAGAGACACACCCTCCTGCTTGCAGATGGAGACTGCATCCAGCCCATCATCTATTACAGTGGGCAGCAGGTGAAAGATGGGGATAAATACATCAGGGAGCTGGTTCAACAGGAAGAAAGCGAGGAAAAAGAGGAATGGGGAGTGGGCTACACACCCCAGCCTGTACTATTACCCTTCTGCATGAATGTAAGGCCAAAACAACTGGGTGGGGACACTCAGACATGCAAGATCTGGGCTTTTACTTCTTGAAAGTCACACAACTTATGTTGTTGTTGTCCTGTGTCAGCTGGGCTATGTGAGCAGTGTGTGTGCAGGTGGCCAGCGGTGTATGGCTCTCTCAGACAAGAATGTGATGGGATTCATCGCCAGTCTTCATGAGCTGGCAGCAGCTGAGAGGAAGTTCTACTGCAAGTTGTGTGATATTAAGACACAGATAATTCGCCCCCTGCTGGAACTCGGTAAGACTGAGAAAACAATGTCAGGAGCAAAGGGGATCAAACTGTGTAAGTGAAGACGTATAAATCATTTTGGCTTTCCTTATTTAGACTCATTGAGCTTGGCCCTCGGCCAGGTGACCCTTGGGCTCCTGCAGACATTGGCGAGCAGATTCAGCCACTTGTGTCACCTGACAGGGCAGCATGCCACCAGTCTTACTGTCAATCTGCGACGTGTCCGTGATGTTAAAGGTCTGGTTGTCCTGGAGCATGCTGGAATCTTCCTTGACTCCTATCAGGAGTATGTTTCCACCACTATAAGCACACATGGTTCATATATATGATGATTATTATTATTAGCGTAGCAAAGTGATTCTGTGGTTTGGTTTATAACAGCACTATGCATTTAATTTTTGGAAGGTACAGCAATTCTTTGGGCAACTTCCAGGTGATGGGAGGTTTCCAGGCCCTCACCAAGCCCTCACTGTGAGTTTACACACACACAAACACAAAACATGATTGTATCATCATTCTTTATAAAAAAAACTTTTATATTCAGAAATAATTGTTAATATTTATTTGTAAATATTTTTTAAAGAGATTCCTTTGGAAAGAGTCTTGAGTTGCTGCAAAGGCTTACAGAATGCAATGACGAGAACCCCTCCATGACCAACCTCCTGGTAGCACTGTTCTACTTCCCAATCAGCCATCTTAATAAGTACAACAGGCTGCTGCTGAAACTGGGCACCTGCTTTGAAGTGGTAAGAGAAACAATTTGATGGAAGATACAAAATAGAAAAAATATCCACTCAAGCTTTTTATTAAGATGTAGGTTATGTGAAAACTTCAGAGACAAGACAGCTAAATCACAATCACTATTTAAATTTTATTGGCCGAAATATTAGAATTTGTTTTCTGAACAGTGTGTTTCACTGGTCTTGTGTTTCCAGAGCTCTAGTGATTACCAGAAACTGCAAGACAGCTGCTCCAAGTTTGAAGCTTTAGATCTTCAGCTGAAAAGAAAAAGGAAAGAAGCCGAGTACACGCTGCACTTCTGGAAAAGCTTCCCTGGCAAAATGACGGTAAACTCAGTAATAAGAGTGTTAACTTTTTTATTGATCCATGTAGAGTAAATGCCTTTTAGTTATGTCAAGGTGACACATCCTTTATGTCCAAACGTCACTGTGTTGTCAGGACTCCCTGAGGAAGCCACACCGCCGTCTGATCTGCGAGAGCAGCAACAAAGCGCTCACCCTGCAGAATGCTGGGAGGTTCTCTGTCAACTGGTTCATCCTGTTCAATGACGCACTGGTCCATGCACAGGTCAGCTGTATACACATACCCTACATTCAGCTAGTTCTATAGCTCTTACAATTTAGTTTAAAGCCGGGCATGTGTCAGACAGCAAAACCTGGTGTGTTTCAAGCATTTGTGTGTGCTTGCCTCCGTGCTGTCAGGGCGTGGCACCTTGTAAGAATCTTGTAAGTATGCAGCGAGCAGTGGATATCTACACAGTGACCCTGACTATTTCCCCGTCTCACTCCTCTTCTTCCTCATTGTGTGCAAACGTGAAAGGCTCAGTGTCATAAATTACATTTAATAATAATGTGTGGTAGTTTGTCTCTTGCTTTGTTTGACATTAACACACATTCTATTCAGTGATACTTAGCCATTCACTCTCTGTTCGCCCTCTTTGAGCGACTGCTTTGGAGCATGAGCTGACTATAACCAAGGCTCAGTCCCTGATAAATTCCTTTTATTATCAAACTAGCACTGGCAATTTAAAATAAAAAAACAAATGTTTGCTATCTTCTTTATAGTAGTCCTTTGATTAAGTGTTGGATAATGTACAGTATAAAAACAACTCTACATTTGAATACTATAAAGCCAACAGTTTCTGGTTCACTTCTTCAAAGCAGTTTCTTTTTCTCTTTTCCGTTTATTTCCATTATTGCCTCAATTTCTCTTATATTTCTGTCCATAGTTGTCATGCACCTTTCTGTTCCTTTACTTCATGTGTAGCTTGACCCTTGACCCACTATTGTTTTGTCAGTGTTCAAAAAGACAGGAATGTCAGTATGGTCTGTTCTCTTGAAAAATGTTCTGCTCTGTTGGTGAAATTTAGGCCTGTGTATTGTGACTGCAGCTGCTGCTAATATAATAAAAATAATATAATATAAATAATATATTTAATCAGTAACTCAGTAGTTGCAAGCATAGGCTTGTTCTCAGCATCCTGTTATGTGAACCTACTGTAAATAGGAAGCAGAGTGGTACGAAGAAAGCATGTTGTGACAAACAATTGACAAGCGTGTTGTCTTGCACGACTAATTCTGGTGTCCTTTAGGTTAATCGTAAGCAACATGCAATGGTCTTGCATGTTTCTGCAGGGTTAGAATTAGGTTGATGAAATTGAACCTATTTATTGTAGCAGTGCTCTCAGGCTGGAATTGCTGACTAAAACTTATAGCAATCCTGTTAAATTTAAAGAAGATTTCTTAAAATCTCAAAATCTCAACCTTTTTTAATTATACAACTGTAAGGTTTAACATAAAAACTTTACATTATGGAGCTAAACTATATTAAAGAATTACACAATTACAATATACCAATATGCGTCTGTCAAAGTATTAACATTATTAATATAAAGATGAATGTATAAAAAAAATAAAGTACCAATTTTACTCTTACTCAAGGGCTCTTCAACTGCAGGAACTATAACCTAGAATTTACCATAGACCATAGTTATGGCTTATAGCTATGGTTAAAACCATAGTTTTCAGTTGGAGTCAAAGAAATTGCCAAAATAATTACACCAGAACCTTTATTAATGTGTGGTATTGTTTGTAGAATTATTGGAGTCATGTCTTTTAAAGCAGAGGTCCCCAACCATTATTGCGCCACAGACCGATTAATGTCACACAATATTTTAATTTGTGTCAGAAATATACAATAATGTAAGATTATACAACCAGCTTAAAAACTAATAAAAACCTATTGGCAGCGACCCTGTAACATTGTGTAAAATGTAGAATGCTTAGTCTCCAAGTGGCAAAGAAGCTTGAAGGCTTCATTGCCTTGTTAGCGCCAGTCACTGTGGAAGTTTATCAAAAGAAGACACTTCTACACAATCAGAAAATGAAGTGTAAATGATTACGTTTTTATTTAGACTTTTAATTAAACTTTTAATTAAAGTGGGTATTGAATTGACACCTTGTAATACTGACTTGGCATTTGTAAAATGCATTTTGAAATTGAACAATAATATTCCAAAATGAATTACCAATTGACAAATGCATTGCCATTTGAATTTTGAGTCTGATAAACTTCTAGAGGTCGCTGCATAGTATTGCGACAGGTTGTTCTCACACACCAAACCGCTCTGCATAAGTCTGTTTCCAGTAGAACTCCCGGTATTATGTGTTAAAGGCAGCTTTTGTTTTCTTTTTAGTCGTAGGCTTTTCTGCTGTCTCCACTGGCTCTTTTATGCAGTTGAAAGATACCAAAGATGTTTGCTAGCTTGGGGGGTTTAATTTGGCGGTAATTTATTATGTCTTACCGGCCGGAGCGGCCCTTTACTAAGGTAGCGGATGTAGGTAAGACATGTGACCAAGGCAAGCGTCTGGACATGCATCAAGTGGAGAGATTCTTGGTATTTTCCAAAATAAGACATTGTTCCGATTCACATAATAAATGAATCGGAAATAATCTAAGTCATTGTACGTATTCTTTGCGGCCTGATACCATTTGACCCATGGAGCAATACCGGTCCGTGGCCCAGGGGTTGGGATCACTGTTTTAAAGTATATAGTTTCATGTTTGTGTTTAAGGTTCATGCACACTTTGTATGTAGAGTATGTTGTGTGTGTTTAGTAACATGTTTTTCCCCCATTTCTACACACTCATATTTTTCCTTGCTGTCTTCTCTGTTCTTTCTGCCCTTCAGTTCTCCACCCATCACGTCTTCCGTTTGGCTACCCTGTGGGTTGAGCCAGTCCCAGAGGAGAGCACTGGCATGTGGGTCTTTGCAATTATATTCAATACTGAAAAACCTACTTTTTTTATATTTTGAATTTATAGTTTTATACTGTACCTCACTTTGTCTACCATAGAAATTGAGTAATAAAAGGATAAAATCACACACTTTTTTTTGTAGACATGGCTTAAAGGTGATCACACCAGAAGAGACATTCACCCTGCTGGCCTCCTCTCCTATGGAGAAGGTAGATGAGAATTTAGTTATACACCTAAAACTACATTTTGCTTTGATATAACTTACTGGTGAACTGGGTTGCATCTTAAAAGCATTTGTATTTATGTTCCCAGTCTAAGTGGCTTCAATTCATCAACCAGGCAGTGGGCCAGGCTTTAAATGGAACCGGTCAGGACACTGTGCCTCTCAGCTCAGGTTTGGCTCAAAAATTAGAGCCTCCAAATTCCAGGACAGCCTCCTACACCTTTTATAAAGAGGGACGTCTAAAAGAGGCAACATATGAAGGCCACTGGCTCACTGGAAAGCCCCATGGCAGGTTGGACACAAACAATGAGAATTTTTGGTACATTTTTTAAAACTTCAATATTGATATAGATTGTGATTATTAGGGGAGTGTTGAAATGGCCAGATGGTAGAAAATACACAGGGGAGTTCAAGAATGGACTGGAGGACGGGTTAGTGCTGAAAATAAAAAATAAAAAAACTGCTAAAATGCTGTGTCTTGTTTACTAAAACCTGTGTAATAAAGTATAGAAATCTTCTTTTCATTTTTCAGCTTTGGTGAATTTGTTGCTCCCAATAAGACACCGAACATAAATGATTCATATCAAGGACATTGGAAGGATGGCAAGATGCACGGCCTAGGGAAATACAGGTTAGTGACAAGGAAATCATTTAGATCGTAATTATGGAGTTATGCAACAGTAAATATCTATTGAGTTCTTTGTCTTCTGTGGTCCATAAAAACAAAACTGCATGAAATGGGTAAACCACGAGTGTCAAAGTAGGCTTATAGTCTGGAAATTGTGGAACATAATAATTGATATATAACTGATACAAAGGACCTTATCTTCATCTGCCTGTAGGTATGCCAGTGGGGAAGTTTATGATGGATCGTTTCAGGACGGCATGCGTCACGGCCATGGCATGCTACGTAGCGGCAAACTCAACACCTCCTCTCCCAGTGTTTTCATTGGTCAGTGGCTACAGGACAAGAAGACCGGCTACGGAGTCTTTGACGATATCGTAAAGTATGTTTACTGCCATAATTTGTTGCACATAAATGTATGTACTGTATGTGTCAGCTTCATGTAGCAGCAGCAATGTGACTAAATTAAGAAAATTATGAATATGATTCTACTTGATAACAAATTAGTTTGGTCAAGTCATATTCATATTAGGTAAACATTTAGAATCACCCTTTATGTTTCAGTGAGTTTTGTTATGTTTCCTGTCCAGAGGGGAGAAGTACATGGGCATGTGGCAGGACCACATACGCCAAGGCACTGGCGTTGTCGTCACTCAGTTTGGCCTTTACTATGAAGGAGCCTTTAAAGACAATAAGATGATGGTGAGAAATGATCACTCAAGTCTCTGAATTCAGTCAGTATTAAGATGACGATATAGAAGAGAGAGTTGTCTGTGAAAGCACTTATCTGAATGAGACAGACAAACTTTTTTTTGGATATTAATATCATCTTTAGTCTTTTTGTCCCAGCATCCAAGAGACTGATAGAAGATATTTTCTTTTTCTAAGGGTACTGGAATCCTACTCTCTGAGGATGATACAACTTATGAAGGAGAGTTTTCTGATGACTGGACCCTCAATGGAAAGGTGAACACCTAAACCCACTTGTTTAGAGCTGTAGGAGTGATTTGTATTGTGTTTTATATAAGTGTGAGATGGTAAATCTAAAGCTGGTCAAAGAAGTTCCACTAATGTTCTTAGAAATAGACTTTGTGATGCAGTAACAATGGAAAATAGTCCACCATATTAGGCATTAACAGTAGAAACTTCTGTTTCTTCTTTTCTCTTAGGGTGTGCTGACTATGGCGAATGGTGACTACCTGGAGGGCTCTTTCAATGGCGAGTGGGGCTCTGGCCTTAAAGTGACTGGCTCTTACTTCAAGCCACATCTGTTTGATACTGACAAAGAAAAGACCCAAACTGTGTAAGCTGGCAGAGAGTGTGTTTAATGATATTGTTGTACTTAATAATATGTACATTATATATGTATGTCCTGTGGCAGAAAGCTGGGGCGTTTATGTGTATGCGCGGAGGACAAGTGGCAGGCTGTGTTTGAGGAGTGTTGGAGGCAGCTAGGTTGCGAGGAGCCAGGCCGAGGAGAGAACTGGAAAGCCTGGCAGAACATTGCTGTAGCCCTCACCAGCAGCCGGCCACACACTCATGACAGGTACTGTATTCTAGCATGTTTAGTGTGAGTTGTCAGGCTTATCTCAGATTCTTCTTGCCAACCAGTAAAAGTACGGTAATTAAACTAAACCAACTAATTACATGATGTATGTAAGATTTTTTTTTTCTTTTGCTTGTGTACCAGTCCTGAGATGTTGTCTCGAAGTAACAATAAAACCCTCAAAAGTCTTGAGGTGATCCCGCTACACACAGGATCAATCACAATGGAACGATATAACACCATTCGCCTCTACCTCATCAAGGTGAGCACCCACACCACTCCTCACTTCACTTCATTTATTAATTTTTTTAGGTATTCATAACTTTGAGATGACTCAAACTATGTAAGAGGTGTAAAGTCCTTTGTAAGTTTTGATCCATATGTTGCCTTCCTTCAGGCATGTGACACCTCTCTCCACCCTCTGGGTCGGCTGCTGGAGACCTTGGTGGCAGTCTACAGGATGACCTACGTAGGCGTTGGAGCCAATCGTCGCCTCCTGCATCAGGCTGTCACAGAGATTAAGTCTTATCTTTGTCGCATCTTTCAAATAGTCAGGTAGGGCACTTTTACTGTATTTAACTGCATTACAGCTGTCATCGTAATCTAATTCAAACAAAGAAACTTTATTTATCCCAGAGGGGCAATTTAAAGCAGGTCACGTGAGCAGCATCAGCATCAGTTGTATAACCATTAAAAATTGTATGTTATTAAATTAAATAATAAATCTCTAGTAAATACTTATCTTTCTGTTGTTCTTGGGTATGTCTGTGTGTGTGCTGATCCTAAAATTTAAATGCTCTGCAGGTTTTTATTCCCAGACTTGCCTGAAGAGGACGGTGTAATTCCAGAGTTGACCTCCAGCCTTCAGGACAACAGGGAGCCAGACTCAACTGATATCTCACCAGACTCACCAAAACCAGCGTGAACACCTTGTTACTTTCTCTGGAAATTCATTTTGCTGATCACAGATCAATGTCACTGAGCTGCTCTATGTGTCATTTCTCATCAGCCGGGTTGTGAGCAGCTCAGGCCTGCTGCTTCCTGTCCTGCTGCCCCGTCTCTACCCCCCACTGTTCACCCTCTATGCTTTGGACAAGGAGAAA